>NC_084840.1:94382249-94693082 GCF_033115175.1 Lepus europaeus | reverse complement strand
GTTTCAATTGCATGTGTATTAGGCATTTGAGTTCAGCCCGCGGCTCACTTTGTGAACTTTTTTTTTTAAAAAAAAGATTTATTTATTATCTGAAAGTCAGAATTACACAGAGAAGGAGAGGGAGAGAGGGAGAGAGAGAGGTCTTCCATCCTCTGGTTCACTCCCCAGTTGGCTGCAGTAGCCAGAGCTGCGCCAATCTGAAACCAGGAGCTTCTTCCAAGTCTCCCATGCAGGTACAGGGGCCCAAGGATTTGGGCCATCTTCTGCTTTCCAAGGCCATAGCAGAGAGCTGGATCAGAAGTGGAGCAGCCAGGACTTGAACCAGCGCCCATATGGGATGCCGGCACTGCAGGTGGCAGCTTTACCTGCTACGCCACAGCGCCAGTCCCACTTTGTGAACTTTTAAGAATGATCTTTTTCACTAGCTTTCCTTTTAGATAGCTCCTGTTGTTTGTTAAGTATACAAATCTACTCTTTTGCAAAGTCTAGTCTGCGATTCATCCCATCTGCTGTGTTTGTCATCCTTGGACACTTGGATTTTTCCTCTCTTGGAGCTTGATTTGGGCCTTTTAAAAAATGTCTTTGATGTCTCCACTTTTAACTTTTTGAGCATCTGGAATACGGTTTAACTGTCTTAATGACCACGGCTGTAGCCTTTCTGGGTCCACCTCCATTGAGTACCTCCTGCTTATGTGTTGTAGGTTTTCTGCTTTTCATGTCTTATTTTTAAAATGAGTGTCATTTCTAGGCTGAAACAATTATAATGAATGTTCCTTTTGGTATCATTATTAGGGGGCATGCTAGAGAGAGCTCCTGGGTTGCTGGTTCACTCCTCAAATGCTTGCCAGTGGCTGGGAGCCAGGAACTCTGTCTGGGTCTCCCACATGGGTGGCAGGGACCCAAGCACTTGAGTCGTCACCTGCTGCCTTCCCAGGGTGCATCAGCAGGGAGCTGGAGCTGAGTCGCCAACCTAGGCACTCAGAGGTGGAATGCAGGTGTCCTGACCGGTGACTGAACTGTTCGATGTCCCCGTTTAATCCCTTCTTCCCCTGCCCCAGTATTTCACCGTGCAGAGAGCTCTACAGGTAGGGCCACCTGTAAAATGGAATCTTGTATTATTTTAAGCCGATGACAGTTGAGGTCATTGTGTTGCCATCCCCTTGTCCTCGCGTGACCCTGATTGAGCTTGGCATCCACTTGATCTTCCTAAGCTGTAGGTTGGGCCCTTTCTTCCGTTCCATTATATTCCCAATCACGATCTTTTCAAAGATTGCCTCTGTCCATTTTCTTGACCACATCTGACATTTTGGTTACACATGGGTTGGATCATCTTTTTCTGCTGTTCTGTGTGTTAAAGTTGGTTTTCTGTTTTCCATACATTCATCTCTTTATGTTGTATTTTGGGTAATTCATTCGGCTCTCTGCTCTGATTCTCCAGTGTGCTCTTGGGCCGAGTCTCTCTGAGTCAGGCCTGCAAACCCGAGTGAGCGCTGCTAGTTGGTCCGAGGTTTGAGTTCCTCACTGCATACAAAGCTTAGGCAGGCAGATTTTTCTGATTTGGGATTTTTTAATGATCACGTCTGTTAATTCTAGCATGTTTCCATTCACTCCTGGATCCATTACAAAATGATTTGAGAATGGGGGTGGGGAGAGATTGATTGATTGATTTTTACTGGTTCATTTCCCAAATATCTGGGTCAGACCCAAAGTGGGAGCTGGGACCTCACTGCAATCTCCCACACGTGGTAGACACTCAACCACTTGAGCCATCGCTGCTCCCTCCCAGGGTCTGCTATCAGCAGGAAGCCGGAGTCTGGAACTGGAACTGGGCATTGAATCCTGGCACTGCAACATGGGACACAGGTGCTGAACTGGTGACCCGAACACCTGCTCCGGGTCCCTTGTTAATGACTGATGTATCTCTTTCCCATGGGTGTTTCTGCTCTCAGATTCCCACCCTCCATGGGTATGGCTCCCCTGTTCTTGCATCTCACAAGGGAATACAAATAAAGTCTCAGGTCTGGGTCCTCTGAGATGCAACACTGGATGCTCAGCACCGGGTGCAGGACAATGAACCAATAATTTGTATGAACTCTTCGGAGAGAAAGAACTTTGAGCTGTGTCCAGCCAATTTCTCATTCAAATGTGAGAACACAAAAAGTGTGTTCAGGCATAAAAAGCCTTAGAGGATTTTTTTCATAGATGTTCACTTTGGGGGATGGCACTTGGCAGAGCAGCTGGGATGCCTGCATCCCATCTCACAGGGCCTGAGTTCGAGTCCCAGCTGGGCTTCTGATGCCGGCTTCCTGCTAATGCACACCCTGGCAGGCAGCAGGTGATGCAAGGACTTGGGTCTCTTCCACTCATGTGGGAGAATCGAACTGAATTCCCGGTTCCCAGGCATTTGAAGAATGAATCAGTGGCTGGGAGCTCTCTGTTGTTTCCCTAAAAAGGAAATACACAAAAAAGGAAAGATGATATTGAGAACAGACTTGAGAAGTAGTCCTTTACCTAGGAATACTTACCCTTTTACCGCTGTGTGATCAAAACGATTGCGGGATCACTGCTTCACTGGTCTCTACTATTTATTCTCATTGGGTTCCTAATAATAATTTATAATAATTTCCTAATAGTGGCTTTATACCAGTTTTCTTATTTGTTCATACAGACTCGATCTTTCTCTAGACTATGGCCTTGATGGCTGGTTATAGGAGATCTGAAGGCAGGCCTGCCACTCTCCCAGCGCTGCCTATCCACCTGCCGGAAGCACTCTGGATCTCACCATGGCAGAGTTCTCAAAGCTCCCTCTCTCCAGACTCTGTACCTCCTCTCTGGAGCTCTGTGGGCGAGGAGCCAGGTTCAGCCTCTCCAATCTCCAAGAAGCTCCATCCCAGGGCTATCCCGGGACCCCACCCTAAGTCACCTCAGTGACATGAACTCACAGGGTTGGGGGGTTTGTTAGAGGAACAAAGAGACACTCCCATCATTCAGAAAATCCCATGAGTTCTAGGAGCAGTCTGCCAAGAACTGGGGGTGAAGAGCTGATGCATTTATTCTCACAGCAGGCCATCCTTTCTACCCTCATCTGATTGTCATCTGTCCGTCTGTATACAAACTTGTACTTTAAAAAAATATTTTTAAAAAAGATTTACTTGAGAGAGAGAGAGAGTGAGTCATCCATCCACTGGTTCACCCTGCAGAGGCCAGAGCTGGGTCAGGCTGAAGCCAGGAGCCTGGAGCTCCATCAGGGTCTCCCATGTGGGTGTAGGGGCTCAAGTACTTGGGCCATCACCTGCTGCTTTCCCAGGCACATTAGTAGGGAGCTGGATTGGAAGCAGAGCAGCTGGGATTCCAACCAGGCCTCCATTAAGGGATGCTGGCATCACAGGCTGGACCCGGGCACCACAGTGCTGGTGCCACTCCTGCACTTTCTACCGTATACCTGGAACTTGGTCCCTGGTGTGGCCAAGTGAGTTCTGACTCGGCAGTCTTGCTTTGAGCTATGCTGGGAGGTTCTGGGGTCATGACTCAACCTGACACTCTTATATCTGAAGCAGAGAAGCCAATCCCAACTCAGACGTGTGTGCTAAGTGGGGTTAAGATGTACTGTCCTGTCTTTGCACAGCACACAATACACAGCAGTTCCAGCTGCATGGCTTGGGCTGCAATCGTTCACACTGTGCACTGTGATGAGGCCCGAGACAAATCACTTGTGACTATGACTAGAAGGACAGGTGCAGTTCCCAGGGGTGATGCGCTGGAAGCCACTTTCTGAGGCCATTGATGAATATCCTTCATGTGATAGAACCAAAACTCTTTAAAATAACACAAAGAGGGACAAGCATTGTGGCACAGTGGCTTAAGCTACTGCCTGAGATGCTGGCATCCCATGTAAGCACCAGTTCAAGTCCCGGCTGCTCCACTTCCCATCCAGCTCCCTGCCAATGCTCCTGGGGAAGCAGCCCAAGTGCTTGGACCCCTGCACCCGCATGGGAGACCTGAAGGAATTCTGTGCTCCTGGCTTTGGCCAGGTCCAGCCTTGACCATTGTGGTCAGTCCCTGGTCACCTGCCCAATCCAGGTCTCCCACATGGGTGTCAGGCACCCAAGTATTTGAGCGCCACAGCTGCTTCCCAGGTGCATGAGTGGGAAGTTGGATTGGAAGATGGGGCCGGACTCGATCCAAGGCACTGGTATGGATGTGGGAATCTCAAGTGAGGGCTTACCTTGCTTCATTGACTCACTTCATTAGCAACCGATTTTGTCACTCAGTATTGGGTTAGAGAAATCAGCAGCTTTTTTTTTTCCTTTTTTTTTTAGGATTTTGAGAGGTAGAGTTACAGACAGAAGGAGAGAGAGAGAAAAAGGTTCACTCCTCAAATGGCCACAACAGCCAGAGCTGGGCCGATCCAGAGCCAGGAGCTTCTTCTGGGTCTTCCACGTGGGTACGGGGACCCAAGCACTTGGGCCATCTTCCACTGCTTTCCTAAGTCATAGCAGAGAGCTGGATCAGAAGAAGGGCAGCGTCAGACTCAAACCAGTGCCCAGATGGGATACTGGCCTCCTGTGCCACAGCACCAGCCCCAATCAGAGCAGTTTGCATTGTGAAACCGTGTTGGTTAACCATCTGTTGTCTTAAAAATGTTTTCATTTCTAAGACAACCATTTCTTTACTATTTTTTTTTTATTTCATAAATGTGAACTTACAAAGTGTAACTTTTGTATTGTTGTGGCTTCCCCCCCAACCTCCCTCCCTCCCGTGGCCCTCCCCTCTCCCTCTCCCATCCCGCCCTTTATCGAGTTTCATTTTCAATTACCTTCATATACTGAAGATCAACTTAGTATATACTAAGCAAGGATTTCAACAGGCTGCACTCACACAACCGCACAAGGTATAGGGTATTGTTCGACTAGTAGTGTTTTTAAGTTTCATAGTAAAACACATTAAGGACAGAGATCCTACGTGGGGAGCATGTACCCAGTGACTCCCGTTGTTGACTTAACAATTGGCACTCTTATTTATGGCGTCAGCAATCACCCAAGAGACTCTTGCTATGAGCTGTCTAGGCTATGGAAGCCCCTTGAGTTCACCGACTCTGAACTTGTTTAGTCAAGGCCGTATCACAGTGGGGGTTCCTTCTCCCTTCAGAGAAAGGCGCCTCCCTCCTTGATGGCCTATTCCTTCTGCTGGGGTCTTGATCACCAGGATCTTTCATTTAGATTGTTTTTTGCCACTGTGTCATGGCTTTCCATGCCTGTGAGACTCTCATGGACCTTTTAGCCAGATCCGAATGTCCCAAGGGTTGATTCTGAGGCCGGAGTGCTGTTGTGGGCATTTGCCATTCTATGAGTCTGCTGTGTGTCCGGCTTCCCCCGCAGGATCATTCTAAGACAACCATTTCATTTCATTTCATTTTTGAATGATTCTTTCTGTATGGAAAAACCCCCACCAGGCATCTCCCTAAAGGAAAAAGCAGATCAGTGGTTTGCAGGAGCTGGGGGAGGGAGTAGCATGGGGGAGGGGCTGCTGAGCAGGTGTAGCGTGTGTCTGGCGGGGGGGGGAGTGTTTTTGGAATTACACAGAGCGACTGTTGCACACTATGCCAGATGAAAGCCACCGAGTCACGCACTGGAGAGTGGGTACGATGGCAAAGCGTGTGTTAGAGGACTTCTACCCCAATGGACAATGCAGTACAGGTGTGAGGCTGGTGCCACACTCGGCTCCCATCACCTGTATGCATCCCTTCCTGAACAAAAATGCTTACTGGTTGCCTTGGCTGTTTCCAGGTGTACGGTTGTATGCCACACATAGACGTGTAATATATATAACATTAGGTAATATAGTCGTATGCATACATGTAGATATGTAATATGTATGTGCATAAATATGTAAGGCTCAGTTTACCTAGTAACACTTATTGTGTTTTAAGAAAGCCCCACCCTGGATTAGTTTCTTGGCCAAATAATTATGCAATTTCTTCATATAAAAATAGAACTACAGCCGGCGCCGCGGCTCACTAGGCTAATCCTCTGCCTGTGGCACTGGCACCCCGGGTTCTAATCCTGGTTGGGGCACCGGATTCTGTCCTGGTTGCTCCTCTTCCAGTCCAGCTCTCTGCTGTGGCCAGGGAGTGCAGTGGAGGATGGCCCAAGTGCATGGGCCCTGCACCTGCATGGGAGACCAGAAGGAAGCACCTGGCTCCTGGCTTCGGATTGGTGCAGCGCCGGCCGTGTCGGCCATTTGGGGGGTGAACCAATGGAAGGAAGACCTTTCTGTCTCTCTCACTGTCCACTCTGCCTGTCAAAAAAAAAAAAAAAAAAAAAAGAGCTACTTGTAACATTTCCCTGTGAATTCGCCATTTGTGCGATGCTCGACAAGCAAAACCTGTCACTGTCCTTTCCCGTATGGCAACCTCCAGTGACTTCAGAGCCAGAGCTGCTCCTCCAGAGCCTTCACGGAGGCGGCCGTCCGGCCTCCTTGTCGTCCTGCCCCGTTCCCCCTTGTGGCGGGGCAGCTTTCTGCAGTTCCTAGAAGCCCGTGCAGGCTGGGGTGTCCTCAGGGACACAGGAGATGTGCAGGGCGTGGCGGGCGTGAGATGGCCACAGCCGTGCGCATGCTGCCGCACTGCATCTTAGGAGTCGCCCTTCTGCCATCAGGCGGGGACAATCTCTGTGCCTCTCCCGAGCCTACCACCTGCCTCGACCAGCAAGGGAACGTGACAGGGGTGAGTTGGCCGGACGCGTGGCTTCCACCCGCCTCTTTCTCTGCCTCTCTCCCCTTGCCTTTGGAATCCAGGCCTTTTTTTTTTTTCTTTTAAGTTTATTTGCATTTCTTTGAAAGGCAGAGTGACAGAGGGCCAGATAGACAGAAAAAGATCTTCCATCTGCGGGTTTACTCCCCAAACAACCACACCAGCCAAGGTTAGACCAGGCCACAAAGCCAGGAGCCGGGAACTCCATCCTGACCTCCCACATGGGTGGCAGGGGCTCCACTACATGGGCCATATTTTGCTGCCTTCCCAGGCGCATTGGCAGGGAGCTGGATTGGAAGTGGAACACTGGGGACTTGAACTGGCATTCCAATACACGATGCCAGCAGTGCAGGTGGTGGCTTAACCTGCTATGCCCTAGCGCCAGCTCCAAGGACCCCTGTCCCTGTGTGGCAGCCCCAACTGCAGAGAGGCCACGTGCAAGACTCCTAAACACGGGGAGGCACAGGCCTGTAGGGTGGAGTCGCTCACAGAACGTTCTGTGTACTGTCCTGTAAGGTAACTTCACATCACACAAGGCTGTCGAGCTCTTGTATCTATCTGCTTATTTAAGTTTATGAAAGGCAGGAAGACATGAGACAGATCTGCCAGTCGCTGGTTTACTCCTCTGTACCCATGACAGCCTAGGCTGGGCCAAGGCAAAGCCAGGAGCCTGGAATTTCTCTGGGTCTCCTACGTGATTGGCAGGAACCATCACCGCTGTCTCTCAGGGTTCAGAAGCCTCCCTTGGGGTGTTGGGACCCTGCATGTACACCCTATTGCCTATTTCTGCACAGTAGCCACTTTAAAAAAAAATTAGAGGTCTTCCATCCACTGGTTCACTCCCCAAATAGCTGCAACAGCTGGAGCTGGGCCAATCCAAAGCCAGGAGCTTCTTCTAGGTCTCCCATGCAGGTACAGGGGCCCAAGCACTTGGGCCATCTTCCACTGCTTTCCCAGGACATAGCAGAGAGCGGGATCAGAAGAGGAGCAGCTGGGACTCGAACTGGCGCCTATATGGGATGCCGGCACTGCAGGCTGAGGCTTAGCCCACTACGCCACAGCACAGGTCCCTAGAACACTAATAAAATATTTGCTAATCAGGTAATAAGCTTTCGGATTTTTGGTTCAGGGGGAGTGCACTCAGTGGTGTTAAATACACCAGAATTTTGCAGCAGAAAAGCACGTGTCCCAAGATGACATTCTTGGATGCCACCGTCAAAATACCGTCTGACAGCAAAGAATTGCGGGAATGGTTCGGCTTCTTGAGTACTTAGCGAACCTTTCTCTTCAGCGTTCTATGCAAGCCCTCAGGATCCTGTGAGGTAGATCAGTTTCCATTCTAATTTGAATAAGCAGCCAGCCTTCGATGCTACTGATGGTGTGCCACTGGTTCAGGCGCTGCTGGAGTGTCCGGGTTCCAGCCCTGGCACTGTCTCTGACCCAGTGTGGAATGTCTCTAGTGCCTGTGTCCCTGGCCCTACCTGGGGGACCAGGATGGAGCTCCTGGCTACAGCCTGGCCTCGCCCCTCCTGTTGTGGGAATTTGGGGAGTGAACCAGCAGATGGAAGACCTCTCTCTTGCTCTTCTTTCAAATAAATTGATAACTTTTTAAAAAATACTTAGGGTTACCTAAAATTTTAAAAAAATTAAAACTTTACAGATAATCTTATTTCAAATCAAATATGTGCGTACAGTGTTTGCTAGGTGCTCTAAGTGTGCATAGTGGAAAATGATAAGTCAGCCAGTTACAGAGAGTCACAAACCCCAGCTTGGATACCAGTTCTTTTATGAAACAAAGCTGGAAGGGACTCCCGTGGCTGATTTTCCCCTTGGGATATCTGGGTGTGGTTTATTTGAGTGGAATAAAGATAGGCAAGAAAATCTTTTACAACAAAAATTCCTGGATCTTACAAACAAGCCTAAGGAAGGAGGAAAAAAAAAAAAAAAAAGCTGCAGACCTAACCTAGCCCTGTTTGCTTCTATGCGTGCACGTATTGGACTTAATCCAGGTTAATAAAAATAAAGCCGCAGGAGAGGTATGGGTGGTAGGATATTGAGGCTACTGGCTACCGGCATCTTAGTGGTTGAAAGTACATAAAAAACACGAAGGCGGAAGGCAAACAGCAAGCAGTCATGAAACATAACAAGCTCCCTCGGTCTTTATTAGTGTGAAGGAAGCTAGAATCTAACAACAATTCCCCACATATGGTTCAAAGACAAAGGCTTCTTAGTTACTCTGTGTTTGCTCCTTTGAGGAAGTAAGAAAAAAAAAAAACAAAACAGCTGTATTGGCACCCATGTTTATTTTCCGTTAAAACCCCATCCATTAGAAAATGTCTCATTAAGCCGTAAAAATGGGGGAAAATGTTATTCCCTAAAAAAAAAAAAAAAAAAGCTTGTTTCCTGTAGCACCTTGGATTCCGAGGTCAGTGTGACAAGGACACTTAGAAACACCCCCCATCCAGGCCCTGTGTTCGAGTTCAGGACGTGACCCGCTGTCCTGTGCTCTGATGTCACAGGAAGACCTAGACTTGCTGAGCTCTGAGCACTGGAACCACACCCAACTGCCGTCTGCCGCGTGCAGTACATCAAAAGATGCAGCTTACACGCGAGGGCCTTGCAGCCATTGTATTTGTCTTAATTAACACTCAGGGTATGCGCCACGGTTGAGCCTGTCCACGCAGACGTGACGGGCTGTCATCACCTTGCCGGAGCGCTTGTCACAACATCGTTAGGATGCGCGGTGCGTGCTGTCAGACACATGCAAACAAGCCAATCCGGCCCGCCCACCGGTCCTTTCTCTCTTGTTCGGACCATGAGAACCTCGTAGATGGGCTTGAAGCTGGAGCTTCCTGATGCTGGGGAACAGTACCAAAATAGTCAAAGCAGTTGAGTGACAACTATCTGAGTTAGGGTGGGGCATTCCTGGGAGGAGGCTTGGAGGGCGATGGCCAGATCTGGTGGACGGAGCTTGGGGCGTGGAGTTCTGAGTCTCCAGGGTGCAGTGTTTGATTTGGAACCTGTCCAATGGAAGCATGGCTTTCTCTCCTTGAGAACTTTTGCCGAGAATACAGTGTAACTTTTTTTCTCTTTCCAAGGTGGCCGGAGCGGACAAACTCTGCATGGAAGCAGCGGTCCGTGCGAGGGGACGACGTCATCTGGGAGTTCGTGCCGACGGTTCTTACGTCCTCAGACCCGGTATTTTTCTTTACCGTGCTCGCTGATCACGCAAATGTGCTGAAACAAGTGAAACGTTAAAATGCATTGGTTTCTTCACAAACTGAGTGTAGGAAAAGGTCAGACCATAGCAACAGAACGCCATCGTGTAACTGGTTACTGTCCATTGAAATGTGTGTCTTTAGATCTCTGTGTATAAACTCGAAAGAGACTGTTGGTATGTGTTGATGCAGAGCCCTGACCCAAATCTGACTCCACAGGACCCTGTGCCCTCTAAGTGCAGCCCTGGTTGACCGGTGAACTGACCACCACTTGGGCAGAGGGGCAGACAACAGTGGCCGACACAACATGCACTCTCACTTGCCCCCTCTAGGGTAGTAAGTGATGCGTTCGCAATATTCCGATTGCACAAGCAATCCTTTCACTGTGACAAGGGAGTCGTTGGTAGGGCCCTAGGGTCACCCAGAGAATCCGAGGCGGAGCTGGCTCAGCTGCAGGGACGGCAGCCTTGGTGCGGTGGATGCTGTCGGGGCACTGCTAGGATGGTGGCTCTCGGGCCGCTGGGACCTTTGGTGTAAGTTTCTCCTCTCCAGGCCTGGGACACCGGTGGGTCTGCTCTGGGTGAGACCTCTACCTCCAGGTCACGCGATGTTGGCCGGGGTTATACTGTGAGACCATTTCCCCAAAAGGGGAGACTGCATGTCACTCTAACTGGGACCTTGTAGATTTCAAGCATGGATGTGAAATAGTTTCTAGAATGTCCGCTACTGTTCTGACTATGGGGAAAAAGCAGCTTGGAGTCCTAGTGATGTTTCTTTAGTTCAAAGCAAGATAATCGATATGAGCCTCCATCATTCTAACACCTGCCTGGCAGTGGTGGGAATCGATGGGATTCATGGACACAAAGTATCTGGCCCGGAAGATACCCCCTAATCACTTGCTAAATGATGCCGCTGTTAAGCTCTTAGGAACAGGGGCCGAGGTATTTGCATGCAAGACTTACATTCAGATCTCTGAAGTACTCGTTGTAATCCAAGGCATATCCCACCACAAATAAGTTAGGAATCTCGAAGCCAACATCTTAGCAGAGAGAGAGAGGGTGGGGGGAAAAACACCAGCATTTAGAGTATATCCAGGCACAGTCACCACATCTGTCATTGGTGCTCATACTGTAAGGGACCGAGCCCGAGAGAGGCCTGGACCAAAAAGACGACCCACGGAGACACGGTGAAGCAGCAGGCGCATTCGTCCGATGGACAATGATAAATGGCGTTCAGAATTTAGAAAGAGCTCAGGAGGCCCCCTGGAGAGCAAGAGGTACGTATGAGTTCGTCCTGTGGCCCCCAGGATGACGTAACACCAAAGGAAACGCTTGGAAAAGCAAAAAGGGCAGCTCAGCCGGAAGGCGCCAGATCCCTGCAGTCCATGAACAGGTGCACAGGACGCACTGGGCCCCGGGCGCTCGTGTGCTTGGCTGGTTCATGGGCTCGGGAAAGCAAAACCTAGGAGCTAACGGGAGAGGAAACGGGATTGTGCCTTTGAGAAGTGCTCAGGATTGTTTTGATAGTGGGCTTTGGGGCCACCGTGCAGAGGATGTTAACGAAGACTTGAGATGGATTTAGAGGCAGTACAAGGTAGCAGATTAAGCAAAAAGGAGAATTCACTGAAAGCAGGGGAGTTTTAGTGGAGAGGATTCTTAAGGAATAGACACAGCTCTCCTTTTCAGAGTTTTTTATTTATTTTTATTTTTTAGCTTTATTTGGAAGGCAGACAGGCAGATTGCATCCACTGGTTCACTCCCCAAAGGGCCACAATGGTCCAGCCTGAAGCCAGGAACCAGGAATGCCATCCTGGTCTTCCATGTGGGTAGCAGGGACCCAAGTCCCTGGGCCATCTTCCCCTGCCTTCCCAAGGTCATAGCGCTGCTATGCCACAACGCTGGCCCCTCTTCAGAGGTCTTGAGACAATACATGTCCCTTGGTCCAGCGATGCTCAAACATTTTCAGGATTTCACAGTCTTCCCAGTCTGTGTACAACAGTCATCAAAGAGGAGCTGCGGTACAGCCAGTGCACCTGTCGCAGCTACTCCGCCACCATTCCCAACACTGTGACCAGGGATGCTTGGGAAACACAGACAAGGCAGAGGTTACATAAAGACATCTGAGGACCAGTCAAGGATGAGAAAGGAACAAAAAATAGCAAGCCTCAGAAATCCAGAGAGAAAGAGGTTTCTTAAAAAAAAATTTATTTGAAAGGCAGAGTGAGGAGAGAGAGTTTCTATCCACTGGTTCACTTCCCAAATGCCTGCAATAGCTAGGGCTGGGCCAGGCTGAAGCCAGGAACCAGGAACTCCGTCCAGGTCTCCCATGTGGGTGCAGGGGCCCAAGCACTTGGGCCATCTTCCACTGCCTTTCCCAGGTGCATGAGCAGGGAGCCGGATCGGAAGTGGAGCGGCTAGGACTTGAACTGGCACTGATACGGGCTGCCAATGTCTTAGGTGGCAGCTTAGTATGCTGCTGGCCCTGAAATGGAGACTCTAAGCTAGCTAAAAGATGGGTAAACCCTAGGATCTAACAACAGCAATGACTTTTGAGGAAGCAGTGCATTCCCAAGGATAGGCCTGGCAATTCAGGCTGGGTGAATGCGAGCCCAAAGGCAGCTGGGAAGAAACCCTGTGATGTCACGGAAGGAGAGGAGGCCCATGGAACAGCGTGATCATTCGCTAGCAAGCCAAGTCCATTTTCTTATCTGTAAAATGGGTATAACAGAGAGCAGCTGGGAGGCTGAATGAGCCTGTGTCCATACAGCTCTTAGAAGAGTGGCACAAGAGGAAGTTCTCCCTACTGTTAGCTGCTGCTACTTCATTCATGTTGTTGGAAGCACTGGGGCACAGCAGTGCTGGCATTCTGTATGGGTGCTAGTTCGAGTCCCAGCTGTTCCACTTCTGATCCATCTCCCTGCTAATGCACCTGGGGGTGTTGGCCTGTGTGCATGGGCCCCTACAACCCAAGCAGGAGACCTGGGTGGAGTTCCAGCCCAGTCCTGGCCATTTGGGGAGTAAGCCAGCAAATGAAAGATCCCTTCCCAGTCCCCATTAACTCTGCCTTTCCAATACATAAATCGAAAAAAAAGCTAGGTTTAATATGTTTTCTTATCCATGCAGTAATTACTTGTTTTGTAACTTCATGTAACCATCTCCACATCCAGGTTGTATTCCTGGAACTGATCATGGACAGGAGCACGCTCTAGGGCCCACCTGCCCAGAACCGACAGTCAGCACACGACGGAGCCTCACTGGTAGAATCGAGAGACCCTGCCCGAGGACCCACCCACACCCCGGCTTCTCCATTTCCAGTGTTTGTTCAGCTTGCCGATGGGAGCCGCGAGCAAATGCGAGTTATCACAGTCGGGCTAAAGTGTGTATAAGCCCATACAAGAGAAATCGCTTGAGTGCTAGGATGCTCCCTGCTGAACCTCGGCAGGTCCTCCCAGCCCGAGGGAGGAGAGATGAACGTGCTGTATGTATGCACGCGTGTGCGCACACACACACGGCTGCAGTCCGCAGGGTTGATGCCGTCTGCCAGTGAGGACATTGAGGGACCTGGCACTAGGGGGTTGGGGGAGAGCACGAGGAAGCTGGGGAGGGGAAGGTCAGGCCTCCAGAGCCACATACCACAAACCAGAGATTCTCAAATAGGGAGCACAGCACCTCTACCCAACCCAAGCCACCAGCCCCCACCCGGGCACACTCACAGTTGGGTCGGAAGCTGTCGCTTCTGGGCGTTCTCTTCACCAACAAACTGCCAATAAAACGAAACAATGCTATGGTGATCCCCCAAAATTCTCTGGGAACGGCACTCGGGACTGAACATTATTCGACTATATCCCCCCACCCCCGCCTTTTAATTCATGCGCTGGCTACTGGTGGGGGTGCGGCATGACCGCAAAGGTTCTGGGCAAGAGGAAAGGGCTGGGGCGGTGCTGTCGTATAGCGGGCTAAGCCACTGCCTGTGACGCCTGCGTCCCCAGTGGGCGCTGGCATTCTGTACGAGTGCCGGTTCAAGTCCCAGCTGTTCCACTTCCGATCCAGCTAATGGCCTGGGAAAGCAGAGGAAGATAAACCCTGGACTTGGGCCTCTGCACCCCCATGGGAGACCCGGAAGCAGCTCTGGTGGGTGGAACTTGGCGTGGCCCAGCGCTGACTACTGCAGCCATTTGGGGCGTGAACTAGCGGGTGGAAGACAATCAACAGCTCGCTCTCTGTCACATACACACATATACTCTCTCCTTCTCTCTCTGCCTTTCAAATAAGCAGAAGCTAGAGCAGTTGCACGGGGTTGGCCTGGCTGTTGGCGGACGGGCCGAGCATCCCTCTAGAAACCCCCGGGGCGGGGCATGGCGCGGCGCGGGCCTCACCTGGCCACCTTGATCATGTTGGGCCGGTACGTCCGAATGCTGCTGAGCAGGGCTCGCATGGTCCTCCCGGTCCCTACGACGTCCTTGGCAGAGGGAACAGCACAGTCAGCTACGGGGGAGCTGTGCCTCATTTAGAATGCACCCTCGTTAGAAACGCCGTCCAACTGAGGCCCAGGCGGGAGGCAGAGTGGCCCAGTTATAGATAAGTGCTGCTTTCTGGAAGATCAGTTTTGGGGACCAGGGTGGGGGTGGGGTGAACGTTTTCTCCTTGAGCCTCTTAGCTGTGCTCAAGGGCTAAAGCCGGGCCTCTGAGCGGAGCCCATCTGGGGCCCCGTGTGTTCCTGCAGAGGCTGTGTTTGGCCTGAGGTTAGGGCACACAATGCGTGGCGCATGAATTTTCATGGCCGCGGGATGCCCCACTGAATACGCCCGGTGGATAAGCACCTCCCCCCTCGGCAGCCCCGCTCAATAGAGGACTGGAGGGGCCCGGGCCGCAGCTGGCGACGCCCGTGAATGTCCTCCGGCCGAGAAGCGGCTGGCAGGAGCTGATTATCTGAACAACAGGTCTGAGTGGGACCAGGGCCCGGCTGTGTGTTTGGCTGCGGGGTCTACTTGATGGGGTCTATTAAAGCCAGAGCCGGCACTCCAGATACGCCGGGCAGCACGGAACAAAGGCTTGCCAACAGCCCCCCCAACCGCGCGGTGCCAGCCACTAAGACAGGCGTGTTGCTGAGCAACCAACATGCAGCCATCGCTGGACCCCTCCCTGTGGCCAGGGCCTTGCACTTTCTCCTCCCCCTCCCTCCCTGTTCCTCCTTTGTCTCTTTTTTGTTAAATGGAAAAACAAAAATGTTAACACAGTTTTTCCCTGGGTTGCCTCTTTAAGATTTTTTTAAGTTAATTTGTTTGAGAGAGAGGTCTTCCATCCCCCTGTTCACTCCCCAAATGGTCACAACTGCCAGAGCTGAGCCGATCCAACGCCAGGGGCCGGGAGCTGCTTCCTGGTCTCCCACAAGGGTGCAGGGGCCCAAGCACTTGGGTCACCTTCTGCTGCTTGTCAGGTGCATTATCAGGGAGCTGGATTGGAAGTGGAGCAGCCGGGACATGAACCAGCATCCATGTGGGATGCTGGCACTGCAGGTGGAGGCTTAGCCCACTGTGCCACAGCACCAGCCCCAGGCCGCAGCTTCTAACACACATTGCTGAAGGTATCTGAGGATAGCTTAGTCAATGGGGGTCACAAGCCAAAACAGAATTAAGAGTGCCAGTTCGAATCCGAGCTGCTCTGCTTCTGATCCAGCTCCTGCTAATGGCCTGGAAAGCAGAGGATGGCCCACGTGGGAGTCCTAGAAGAAGCTCCTAGCTTTGGCCTGGCTCAACCCGTTGTTGCAGCTCTTTGGGGAGTAAATCAGCAGATGGAAGATTGATTTCTCTTTTTCAAATAAATCTTAAAAAAAAAAAAAATACATCTGGGGGCCGGTGCTGTGGCGCAGTGAATCAACACCCTGGCCTGAAGCACCGGCATCACATATGGCCGCCGGTTCGAGACCTGGCTGCTCCACTTCTGATCCAGCTCTCTGCTGTGGCCTGGGAAAGCAGTAGAAGATGGCCCAAGTCCTTGGGCCCCTGCACCTGCGTGGGAGACCTGGAAGAAGCTCCTGGCTTCGGATTGGTGTAGCTCTGGCTGTTGCAGCCAATTGGGGAGTGAACCATCGGATGGAAGACCTCTCTCTATGCCTCTGCTTCTCTGTGTAACTCAAATAAATCTTAAAAAAAAAAAAATTACATCTGGGCAGACATGCAGAGAGCGGGAGCTGAGTCCTTGGCCTATTGATGACAAGTTGTGCATTTTAAAACTCACCGTTGGATTCTTCAAGTTCCGGGGTGGAATAGAAAAAGCCAGCTTACCTCGACAATGAGGACGTTCTGAAAGAAACAAGACCCAGGTCTCAGTCTCTCGTAAGTGCGGATCACAGGATACACACACGCTTTGCACACAGTGAGGTTTACGGTGCGCCCCGTGCCAGTGACGACAGGGCGTCAGGGCGCTCCACGCTGGCTGGAAGCTCCGGTCCCTGGGGAACAGCTCCATGTGCCATTGCTAGGAGCCATCTGCAGAGTAGGGGCAGGTTTGTCTACCCTGCCACCCCTCTGAAGAGCTCTTCTCAGATGGCCGTCCCACCTCAGTCCTCAGCGGCCCCACCCAGCGTTCCTTGGGGATGCAAAGCTTGTGTGGGTCACCTGCCCAGCGGTGACAGCCCCCAGGACTCAGCACGCACTCTGGGAGTTTCAACCCGAGACAAGGGTAGGGAGAGGAAGAGCAGGACCGGCCCAGCCCCTTGCCACGAGCTCGCAAAGTGCTCCTCTCCTCCTCCACTGAGAACCCCGGTCAAGCTTCACCCTGATTCTTGTTTGATCTCTCTCCTCCCCACAGGACCCCACTCTCCCTGGGGTGGGGATCCTGTGTGCCCCACCCACTGCCACACACACAGATTCTAGCAGAATGCCTGCTACAGTGGCCTGTGCTGTGGTGTAGCAGGTGAGGCCGCCTCCTGTAGTGCCAGCATCCCGTATGGGCAGTGGTTCGAGTCCCGGCTGCTCCACTTCTGCTCCTGCTCTCTGCTATAGCCTGGAAAGGCAGCAGAAGATGGCCCAAGTGCTTGGGCCTGTACACCCTCTTGAGAAACATAGAAGCAGCTCCCGGCTTTGGATCAACCCAGCTCTGGCTGTTGTGGCCATCTGGGGAGTGAACCAGCAGATGGAAGAACTCTCTCTGCCTGTGCCTAATTCTTTCAAATAAATAAATCCTTAAAAAAAAAAAGCCTGTGTACAGACGCTCAATGATGACTTGCTGAATGGGGGAATAACAACCAATGAAGCTTATTAATGAGTTAAATCAGCCAATTAGGTGGATTAGCAGCAACACATCCGTGATGTTCCCCCAGGTTAGAATACGACCGTGTCACGGGCCAGTCCTGTTAGCCAAATGCAGAGACTCCGACCTCAGGGAAAGCGAGTTTTTCTTTCTTTCCGTGACCTTTCACTTCCCTGTGATTTACATCACATTTAAAAATACTATCAAATCTTACACACTAGATACCTAATGCAAAAGACATTTAATGGGGGGCCGGCGCTATAGCACAGTAGGTTAACACTCTGGCCTGAAGCGCCGGCATCCCATATGGACGCTGGTTCGAGTTCTGGCTGCTCCACTTCCAACCCAGCTCAAGCACTCGGGTCGTCGTCTGCTGATTTCCCAGGTGCATTAGCAGGGAACTGGATCAGAAGTGGAGCAGCCGGGGCTTGAACTGGTGCTTACACAGGATGCTGTAGATACAGGCGGCAGCTTGAGCCACTGCACCACAACACAGACCCCTATTTTATTTGAAAGGTGGAAAGGAAGACTGCCTGTCCACTGGTTCACTCCCCAAATGCCTGCAAGAGCTAAGGCTGGGCTAGGCGGAAGTCAGGAGCCTAAAACTTCATCGGGGTCTCCCATGTGGGTGGCAGGGACCCTGGTACTTGGAGCCATCACTACTGCCTCCCAAGGTGTATCAGCAACAAGTTAGCTTTGGAAGGGGAATCAGGCACTCTGATGTGGGAGTGGCTGGGGGCTATGCCTCACGCTGGCCTTAACTTCGTCCATTTTCAAAGCCATGGAATCCTCCGCTCCACCAGTCCACAGGCAGAGGTGTCCCCTCAGTGTGTTGAACATATTTCCCTGTATTCGCAACCCTCGTTCCACAGCTGTCGGCCGGGATGTGTGATTTTCATTAGAGGGTTAGCAACCACAACACTTAGAGCATGCTGTGGTTAACCGAATTTCCTGATTCTTTGTGCCTCAACTTTACAAAGAAAAGTCCTTCTAAAATATGCAAGCCTGCACCCTTGCCTAATTCAGTAGAGAGCGCTGGACATGAGCGAATCTGATGTGTTTGGGTTTAACAGTTCAGATGCTCAGACAACAAAACCTTCATCTTTGGGAAGATCAGCTTCCGCTCTGAGATGGAGGTGGGCGGGAAGAGGGCCTTGGGGCCCCTTCATCGCTCCTCACTCCCAGCCTACACACTCCCCCACCCCCCAACACAGCCACTCTGCACTCTTCTAGCTGTTTTTCTGGTTGTTACTGCTGTATTTCTAAAAGATAGACGGAGAGGCCAACGTGGCGTTGCCTGTGACGTTGGCATCTCCTATGGGCGCCGGTTCAAGAACTGGCTGCTCCTCTTCTAATCCAGCTCCTTGCTGATGTTCCTGGGAAAGCAGCAAAGGTGGTCCGAGTGCTTGGGCCCCTGGCGCCCACATGGGAGACCCAGATGGAACTCCTGGGTCCTGGCTTTGACCCGGCTCTGGCCGTTGTGTCCATTTGGGGGAAGTGAACCAGCAGATGGAAGGTCTGTCTCCCCCTCCTCTTTCAAATAAATAATTTTTCTAGAAAAGATATATTGAATAATGCATTTCATATACCCATTCCTTTTTAAAAACATTTAAATCATTCATTTTTAGGTTGCCTGTTTTTCAGGAGATTTTCAAGAGTACATGTGTGTCCATTTTTATTACAGATAGCATGTATGTTCCATCATACTTATGAAAGAAAACACATGCTTTCTATAATATAAAATTACAAAAATGATATAGTTTAAAAACAGGAAACTGTAAAGACTTAATTTTTGATGTGTGTTCAAGTCTTTTAAATGTCTACATTAAAATAGATGAAAGGCATTTTTCATTATGCACACCCAACACACTATCACATCCAACAAAAATGATAATTGTGCAATGGACTACAAGGCTTACTGCATGTCCAGATAGCTGAGGCCATGCATTGGAACCAAATGCCCGTGTGATTCAGCCTCCATCCTGTGCTCCTGTCCAACAATTTCAGAGGTCACGCGTGTACTGTCGTGTAGGATACACGAAGACCAAGCTCAGCTCAAGGTTTTCCCTCTTTCCCCTCCTCTCCCTAGCGAGCCCCGCTGTCCTGGGTTACCGTAAGGAACACATTGGCTGATGAAGATTCACCTATATTGCTCGGTCGATCTTGCAGGATTAAGGAGGCTACATGGGTTGATCCATATCTGTGACAACACAAGGGCTTTTCTGAGTTACATCAAATGGTAAATAGCAGAATCACTGAGTGGACACAGAGACAATGTGCAAGGGAGCACTGACGTGGACAAACCGTCTGCTGGGGAAGCCAAGCCACACCGAGAGCTGTGCAGAGCGGCCATCCACACACACTCATCTCCCACAGGGCATAGAGCCCGTCTCCAGGGACACACGCCACTCTCTGGCCTCTCAGTAGCAAAGGCTCACCATCAACAACAGCAACATCTTGGGTACCTCTGGGATGATACTCGAGTCTGCCACATAAAACAAGACGTAGGGGCCAGCGCTGTGGTGCAGCGAGTAAGCCGGGCTCCCACATGGGCACCGGTTCGAGTCCCGGTTGCTCCACTTCCAATCCAGCTCCCTGCTAATGCGCCTGGGAAAACAGCAGAAGATGGCCCAAGTACTTGGGCCCCTGCACCCACATGGGAGACCTGGAAGAAGCTCCTGGCTCCTGATGGGCTCAGCTCCAGCCGTCGCGGCCATTTGGGGAGTGAACTAGCAGAAGGAAGCAGCCAGCTCTGTCTCTCCCTCCCTCTCTGTAACTCCGGTTTTCAAATAAATAAATCTTAAAACAACATCAACAGAGATAGCCTGAGAGTGGAGAGGAAGTGAGTGTCCCAACACTGGAAGCACGTAGCTGGTGCCCAAGGGAATAGGTCTCTTTCTGTTTTAATGTTCCAAGGCGAGAGCCCAGAGCTGAGGGCCCCACACTCATTCTCCCACCATCAGCACTGAGGATGGAGACTGACAGGCCGGAGGTGTTCAAGAGAGACGGGCGGGTGGAACGAGGTTCTGATCTCGTTTCTTCTCTTCCTGTGGCCCCCCACACTTGTGCTACAACATCCTCCCCCAGTTCCCTTACCCCAGCCAGACTTAACGTCTGCCGCTCTCAACTTCCCACAAAGCAGTCCTCTAAAATTCCAATCTTTTTTTTTTTTTTGGAGTGGGCAGCCTTGGAAACATTTTTTTTTTTTTTTCAGAACACACTGTGCCTCTCAAACACTTCCAATCTGATAATAACTCTCATCACCGCGTCGGCGTCGTTTGCCAGTTCCTGTGCTAGTCATCTCATCACACCTAGCTCACTTCCTCCCACAAATCAGCAAATCGCGCAGACGTTCTGTGGGGAATCGCCAGTCCCTTACTCTTGCAGGATTCTGATCGCAGAGCGCCCGGCCTTGGGTTTCCCATCGCAAAAGACAGCCAGAGAGGAAGCAGGAACAATGCAAATGTGGATGAGCAGTTCCTGCTTTGAGCCTTTCAGCTGGCACAGTAATTGGCACAGTGCGTGTCAGGTGGGCATCTGTCACTCCTGCAGGTGGGGGAGCCGGAGGGAGGGAGCGGAGAGGCTGCACCGCGCGCTGGAGCTGTGTCCACGCCAACCTCGCAGGACAGAGTGAGGCACAGCGTGTTTGCTTCGAGGGATAATTCACAAAGCTGCCAGAACTCCCGAGGTGGGGCACTTTCTACGGATGTTCCCAGCCTGGTCAGGCGTGGCGAAGAGGCAGCCAACGTGGGGGCGTTTGGGCAGCTTCTGATGATGATGATGGTGAGAAACGTGTTTGGGGCCGGCCAGGGCTCCCGAAACCCCGCTCTCAACCTGCACTTCGGTGCTCTCCCGTTGCCAGCCTCGGGGCCGTGGCCACGCGCTCGGTCCTGCTCACCCCTTCCCAGGGAGTTCTCTTGACCATGGAATAAAATCGTCTTGCTTTCCTGGATGCATGCGTTTTAGGCAATGCCAGGATTCAATCAACTCTGCTCACCAGGCCGAGCGTGGACGCACGGAGGGACAGCTCTTAATGCGAGCCCTGAGCAGCCCGTTCCACCCCAGCACCGAGGGCTCCCTTTTATTCTATAGCAGTGACCTAGTGAGAGCCATGACTCAGCTGGGCCTGCAGGAAGGAGAGAGAGAGAGAGATGGGAGAGGAGTGTGCACAGAGGCGCTGTCTAGTCTTCTCGCTCTGAATAGTTCACCCCCAGGCTGCAGGGGCTCCCCAGAAGTTACACAGGCTGTGGGCCTGGTCCTGTCTCTACTTACTTCTTTCATAAGCGAATGTGAATGATAAAATCCTTTCTTGCCCACCCACCTCCTGGTAACTCTGCAGCGGCTCCTTGGGACGCCTCTCCACTCCTTGGCTTCGGATACTGCTCAGTTAGTTCCAGTGCTCATGTGGGCTGCACCTGCGTTTCCTGTCCCTCGCTCTCAGACTCCCATCCTCCCACGAGATGCATTGGCTCCACGCGCGGCTCCACGGCATCCACCTCCACTCGGAGATTTTCTGTAACTCCCCTCGGTGCCTCGGAGTCAGTTAACTCGTTGTGGACACACCCAAGGTATTCTCCAAGCCAGAACCCGATGGACATTTCCAGGTTGTTCTTATCACTTCCTCTGGTCCACTCCTCTCCTCCAATCTGCCACCTGCCCCGTCCCCTCCCCCCCCTCCATTCCATCCCACTCTTCCTCTCTCTCCTCTGTGTTCCTTCCAGACCTGCTGGTCCCCAGGAGGCCTCACGTCCTCTCTATGACCATCGCTGCCCCCAGGAGGCCTCCTCCTTGGGAGAGCCCCCTGGAGCCCTTCCCTGGGTGCCGTTGGAGCAAGCACACAGCGAGAACGTGACCCAGATGCAGGTCTGTCCAGCGATTGCTGCGATGGACACAGACTACGGGAGGAGGGGGTGGTGTGCAAGGATCCCTCCACCCCGCACCGTCTGTGTCGGGGTCTCAGAGCGCCTTCCACTGCTGTCCAACCAAGCAGCCGCCAACGGACAGGAGCCTCTTCCCTCCCTCTCTCTTCCAGAAGTGGACTCGGCACGATGGCAACATTCTGAATGTGGATTCTGCACGATGGACGCAGCCTGGCCGCTGACCGAATTGCAAGTTCACTCAGATCTCGGGGGACGGCCTGTCTGGGAGAGGCTGTGGAACAGTGGCCGCGCCAGGCCACACAAATGCCCTCATCTGTTTCATGGAAAGGCAGGCCCAAGTGTTCCGTGGAATTTTCTTCCAGTCTTCCATGCTCAGCTGGGTTCAGCCTTCACTTCCTCTGTCCCCCTGGGACTCCTGTACCCAGAAGCCCCTCTGCTTATTTTGTTATTTGAAAGGCAAACCCAGAGGGAGGGAGGGAGGGAGGAAGAGAGAGAGGGAGAGAGAGAGAGAGGGAGAGCAAGCGAGCAAGTGAGCCCGCACCATCCCATCTGCTGGTTCACTCCTCAAATGCCCACAACAGCCAGGGCTGGGCCAGGCTGAAGACAGGAGCAAAGAACTCCGTCTTGGTCTCCCTCACCAGTGGCAGGGACCCAAGTACTTGGCCGTCACCTGCTCCCTCCCAGGGAGTGCCTAAGCAGGAAGCTGGACTCAGACGCAGAGCTGGGACTTGAACCCAGACACTGTGCCATGGGATGCCAGCATCCCGAGAGGTGTCTTGCTGAACACCGGCTCCTAGCGCTCTCTTCTGATGACAGCCCGGGCACCCTGACCTGCAGCCTTTGAGCTTGTGTTGCTGCTCTCCCACTCTCAAAGAAAGGGGCCGTGCTGAGCGCACTCACTCTCCAACAAGAAGGAAGTTGGGTCTGTTAGGAAGAGCAGGACCACGGTCCCACAGGCCGATTTCCTCCTTGGATTTATTGTGGAAACACAGGGCAAGGTGTTTCCCTTGGGAATCCTAGCCGGAAGGTAACATCACAGGATGTCGTGCTAAAATGACCTCTCCTACAAAGGCCATGTGCTCCAGGGCTGTTCGAAGCTACAAACTCCTGGGAGCCCCTGTGAGTATTTTCGCGCTCCAGGAAGTGAACCTGTGCGCTTGCTGCAGTCACATCAAACGGTGGCCTAGTGATGCAGTCATATCAACATGTCAATTCCAATTTCTAGGGAACGAATTCTTTACTGGGGGCAGCTTAGCACTTGGGAGAGTCCCAGTGGCTCCTGAAGTTATTACGCGGGTTTTTATCAAACGCGGCTGCTGTCCTGTTTCCCCATCTGGTTGTTGTGACAGCAACCACCCCAGGCCTGAGAGACTGAGCTTGCGCATTGGACGGATCCCTTTTCCTTAGAAAGCTGAAGCTGTGCAGGGACACTGAATACAAAACAGCTCAGCACAGGTGGACGCGAACACATCGTGCCTCGCTCTCTCTTGTTCACGGCAATCGCGCATCTTGAATCGCATCCCGCAGAGATCTCTGGCTTCACAAAGCAACTCTCCGTTTGGAGAGAAGTGTTTACAGCCAGGCTCCAAATAGACCTTCCACAAAGCCACGGGGTGGGGGGCACTGGCAGGCCTGCCACGCCCAGTTAAAACTGGGAGTGTCTCCCCATTATCCAGCAGGCTGCATTCTTTTTTTTTTTTAATAGGAAAGAGGTCAAGGGCCAAGAAGCGCGTTCGTGGGAAGCTCTGTGTTCTTCCCTCCCTAAATGCTGCACAGGTCAGTGGCCTGCAGAACTGTCCCACGCAGGTGCAGGGAGGACTCCTTTTCAGCAGGTGCCTGCAAGAGTAAGCAGACAGGGAAGAAAACGAGGTGCGCCGTTGGACACGGGTGGGAGGGAAGCAGAGAGAGGCAGGATTTGGTCTGCATCAGGACCAGGAAGGTTTCTGGTAGGTAGGATTCAGCAAGGAGCAGTCACAGGGCCGGTGTTGGGATGTAGCAAGGTAAAGCCCCTGCCTGCAGTGCCGACATCCCATATGGATGCCGATTCGCGTCCCAGCTGCTCCACTTCCACTCCACCTTCCTGCTAATGTGCCTGGGAAAGCAGCAGCGGATGGCCCACGTGCTTGGGCCCCTGTACCCACGTGGGAGACCCAGAAGAAGCTCCTGGTTTTAGCCTGGCCCAGCCCTGGCTGTTGTAGCCATCTGGGGAGTGAACCAGCAGATGGAAGATCTCTCCTCTGTCTCTCTCTGTACCTCTGTGACTCTCACTTTCAAATACATAAATAAATCTTTAGAAAAAGAAAGGAACAGTTATTAGAAGGACTGCCACATCCATTTGCGTGGCTTCGCAGGCCTGGGAGCGCCAGTGCTGACCCAAGACGGAGGTCACGGATGTCCAGACATCACCAAGACTACTGAGCATATGGACCAACCTTGCCAGCCAGGGTTGAGAGATCCTCTCCTCCAATGATCTGCATCTCGCCCATGGACTGATCGTTCTGCAGGAAAGGGGCGAGAGAAAGGAAGGTGATATTTTACCGCCCAAGAAAACCCTGCATGCACATTTCCCCATCTGCCCAGTGTGAGTGGCCAGATCACGCCTTACAAATATAGCACACGTGCCGGGTAGGGAACCACGGTTGCCTGTGGTTACCAAGAGCCTCTCTCCTGCTCCTGCAGTTGAGGCAAAGCTGCCCGACTGGCTGGCAGGAGGGCCTGAGTGCGGAGCGGGAGGCCTGGGGTGACACAGGGTAAAGGACCCTAATCTGGAAGCAAAATGCAGTGGACAGTGCCTGGGTGAATGGAGAGACAGCCAGAGCTGGGGCCTGGGCTGGCCAGGGGTGGGGCTGTGACAGCCCCGGAAGAGGGTCAGGCATCTATCGGCTCGGCCACCAAGCCCTAGCTGGAGGCCTGCAGTGCAGAGCTATCTGGGTCTGGCTCCCTGAGACCCGGGGGCCGCCTCAGCCCCCTTGCTGGAGGTGGACGAAAATCTAACAGGCCTTGGGCCACCAAGCCTGCCCTGAGGCCTCCTACAATGAAGAGTCCGCCATTCTGGCAACACGAGGCCCAGAACCACACTTAGGAGACTTGCTTTGGACTTGAGAAGGGGAGAAAACAGGACAGTGACCTCCCACCTGCAGGCCCCCTGCCCAGCCGCCTCTGATGCAGGCCTCCCGTGCAGGCGGTAGGAATGCAGGCCACCGAGCAGTCAGCTGCTGCCTCCCAGGCGCTCCATGGCAGGTACCTGGAGTCAGGAGCCAGAGCCGGGCAGGGAACCCAGGCTCTCCGGTGTGGGATGAGGGTGTCTCAACTGCTACCATCTCGGAGAGTTTTTCATCAAATGCCGTTCATGTTTGGGGTCATTCACTTTCCCCGTGTTTGTGTGTGGTGCATCACCCTTCCCTAACCAAACCCCCACAGCAGGTAAGCAAACAAGCAAACAAAACCCCTGGCCCATTAAATAAACCAAGCACATGCAGAACTGGGTCCCACTGCCCAACACCACTAACCACTAACCACCACTAACACGGCTAACCACTGCGGCTCATGCCCTACCAGATCAAAGTGAGTTTCCAAATCATTCTACTGCTATCATCTGTGTTCTGTTGAACGTTTATTCCACTGGTGGTGGTGGTGGTTAAAAAACAAACACAAGACATTCAAAAGCTAAATAACACGTTCAAGGCCACACAGCGTTTTGCCAAGCAAGTGTTTCTGAGAAGGCTTCGCTGAGACCAAGTTATAAACATGTTTTTAATATTGCGTTTGTCCTGAACCCATCTGGAATCTGTATCTTCCAAGTGTGGACAGAGTCCACTGTCCCAACACCATTTATTGAGTTATTATTTTTCCCTGCTAGTCTGAAATGTCATTTTTATCAGGACCTTCGTTCTCCCATATAAGTTTCTATAATTGTCCAATCTAACCTGCCTATTCCAACATTAATTAACCTAACACACATCCAGTTAATTAACCTAACCTGTCTATTCCAACTCCCAAATCACACTGTTAGAATTATCATCGCTTTTAAATAATTTTTAATAACTTGTCATGCAAGTCCCATGTTCTGATCCTTTTTAAAAATTTTCTCCATGACTTTTATATACTGTCTTGTCTAGTGGATTGCTAGAAAGATCAAATGAATTCACACATCTGGAATACTTTTTAAAAATACTTACTTAGGGGGCTGGCACTGTGGTATAGCAGGTAAAGCTGTCGCCTGCAGCACCGGCATCCCATATGGGCACCAGTTCGAGTCCTGTCTGCTCCACTTCCAGTCCAGCTCTCTGCTGTGGTCTGGGAAAGCAGTAGAAGATGGCCCAAGTGCTTGGGCCCCTGCACCCACGTGGGAGACCCAGAAGAAGCTCCTGGCTTTGGATCGGTGCAGCTCCAGCCACTGCAGATGGAAGACCTCTCTCTCTCTCTCTCTCTCTCTCTCTCTCTTACTCTCCTTCTTTGTGTAACTCTCAAATAAATAAATAAATCTTTAAAAAAAGATTTATTTGGAAGGCGGAGAGGGGAGAGACAGCAAGTAAGTGAGCTCTTTCATCAGCTGGTTTACTCTCCAGATGGCTACAACGCCTGGGGCTGGGCCAAGCCGAAGCCAGGAGCTTCTTCCAGGTCTCCCACGTGGGTGCAGGGGCCCAAGCACTTGAGCCATCTTCTGCTGCCTTCCCAGGCCATTAGCAGGGAGCTGGATCAGAGCTCCAAGCAGAGCAGCTGGGACTTGAACTGGCGCTTCGACTTGGGATGCCAGCATCGTAAGGAGTTGGTCAACCCCCTATGTCACAACACTGTCATTAAGGGAATTAAAAATAGATTCACACTGTTTGTCAACAAAAAACCTCGATGAGGGTGTCGCTCTGACGTACGAGAGAAGCCAACGTGCACAGGTTGCGAGTGACAGCCCAAGTTACCCACGTGCACTGTTGTGAGCAGCTTGAGCTCACGAGGCCCTGGGGAGCTCAAGCACACAGGGTACCACCGTGTCCTCCGAGTCCTGGCTGGTGGTCACTCACGCCACCCCTCGCCGTCCTTCTCCACATGGAGAATCGGACTCTTCCCCCAAGGCTCGCCAGGTGCCGTCTCTTCCAGGGAGCTTTCTGAGCGTGCGCTGGATGCCACCTGCTACTGCATCCCAGCAGCCTGCTCTGTGGATCGGGGGGTTCGCAAGGCAGCCCGGGATGTTCTGAGAATGCAGCCCTTGCCAGGCGAGCGGGCGCTCTCAGCCCCAGAGGCTGGCACGTGTGGCTCCACCCACCTGAGACCCCCCAGTCGTCACAAGCAGCTGCTTTTGTCTTAAGATCTTGCTCCGGTGGCCCCGACCCTGAGGGTGCCAGCTGCCAGGAGACAGCAGAGGCCGGTGCTGTAGTGGGTAAAGCCTCAGCCTGTGATCCCGGCATCCCTTGTGGGTGCTGGTTCAAGTCCCGGCTGCTCCACTTCCGACCCGGCTCCCTGGGAAACCTGCAGAAGATGGCCCAAGTGCTTGGGCCCCTGCACCCACATGGGAGACCTGGAAGAAGCTCCTGGCTTTGTCCTGGCCCAGCCCTGGCTGTGGCAGCCATTTGGGGAGTGAACCAGTAGACAGAAGATCGCTTTCCCTATCTCTAACTTTGCCTTTCAAATAAACAAACCTTTAAAAAAAAAGAAATCAAAACTATAAGCAAACACATATGAGAAAATATCTATAAAGCTAAATCAAGGGACAGGAATGAAGCTGCCTTGAGCAACATGGGAGATGGAAAGACTTTTTTTAACATTTATTTATTTAATTTGGAAGTCAGACTTACAGAGAGAGGGAGAAAGAGATCTTCCATCTGCTGGTTCACTTCCCCCAGATGACTGCAATGGCAAACTCTGGGCCACGACAAAGCCAGGAGCCAGGAGCTTCATCCAGGTCCCCCGTGTGGGTGGCAGGGGCCCCACACACTCAGGCCATCTTCCATTGCTTTCTCCAAGGCCATCAGCAGAGAGCTGGATCGGATGTAGAGCAGCCGGAACTCAGAACTGGTGCCCACCGAGGATGCCAGCATCCTAAGTGGCTGCTTTACCCAGTACGTTATGACCACGGCCCCTCCTTAATAATTTTTTAAAAATGTCAAAATGTCATTGCAAAAAGCCAAGTACATTTTCAGCATATGAAAACACGGATTATTGGTATCTTAATATTGGTATCTTAATATTAATATCTTAATATCTTTTTTTTTAAATATTTTGACAGGCAGAGTGGACAGTGAGAGAGACAGAGAGAAAGGTCTTCCTTTGCCATTGGTTCACCCTCCAATGGCCGCCGCGGCTGGCGCGCTGTGGCCAGCGCACCACGCTGATCCGAAGGCAGGAGCCAGGTGCTTCTCCTGGTCTCCCATGGGGTGCAGGGCCCAAGCACTTGGGCCATCCTCCACTGCACACCCTGGCCACAGCAGAGAGCTGGACTGGAAGAGGGGCAACTGAGACAGAATCTGGCGCCCCAACCAGGACTAGAACCTGGTGTGCTGGCGCCGCAAGGCGGAGGATTAGCCTAGTGAGCCGCGCGCCGGCCTAATATCTTAATATCTTAATGAAGCATGCATTTTGAAAGCCAAGTTCACAATTGGAACCAGGAAAAATAAACCATACACACACACACACACACACACATGAGTGCCCGTTCTCCCTACAGCGCAGCTCATCTGAAAACACACATCCACACTGTGTCTCCCACCTCCAGCCTGCTGCACTTTGCAAACATGACGAGAGTCTCTTTGGAGACAAAGCAGCTTTCTGTGCCATGACCGTGACATACTGCTCCACCGTGACCGGCATTCACTGACCCCTCCCAGCCTGCAACGGGGGACAGGTGAGCCAGGAGCCCTTGCCCCTGCCCAGTGGACAAAGCAAAGGGGACCCAGAGGCTGCAGGGAGTGGGGCTCACAGGGAGGCCCCCAGAGAAAGAAAGGAGAGGAGGCTGGGATGGACTTGACTTTGCGTTGGCAGTGATGAGACCCAGCAAGGAGGAAGCTCAGTTTAAAAACAGCTTGGCGACTTTGCTCTCTGCGCCCGAGACCCTGAGCCAGGAGAGCCTTCTGTCTTCAGCCTTGGGATGACTTCTTGTTTTGATTCAAATTCTGCTTTTAAATCATGGAGCGGGACAAGCAGCAGTCCAGGGACACGTCGGGAGGACCCCGAAGACTTCAGCAATGTCTGTCTTTAAAATGATGCACGAGGGGGCCGACACTGTGGCTTAGTTGGTGAAGCCTCCGAGGGGAGAGGGGAGAGGGGAGAGGGGAGAGGGGAGAGGGGAGAGGTCTTCCATCCACTGGTTCACTCCCCAGATGGCCTCAACTGCTTGCACTGATCCACAGCCAGGAGCCAGGAGCTTCTTCCAGGTCTCCCACTGGATGCAGTGGCCCCAGGACTTGGGCCATCTTCTATGGCTTTCCCAGGCCATAGCAGAGAGCTGGATGGGAAGTGGGGCAGCGGGGACTCAAACTGGTGCCCATATGGGATGCTGGCACTGCCGGCGGCAGCTTTACCCACTGTGCCACAGCCCCTGTCCCTTTCTTCTAAAAGACTTGTGTATTTGAAAGGGAGAGTTTCGGAGGGAGAGGAACACACCCCCACACGCACACACACAAGTCTTTCATATACTGGTTTACTCCCCAGACGCCCTCAATGGCCAAGTGCTCAATCAGGCCAAAGCCAGGAGCAAGGAATTCCATCTGGGTCTCCCCCATAGGTGGCAGGGACCCAAGTACTGGAGCCACCACTTGCTGCCCCCCAGGGTGTGCAAGAGCAGGGAGCTGTGTGGACGTGGGGGAGCTGGGATCCAAACCGTCACTGTCACTGCAATGGTGGGATGTGGGCATGCCAAGTAGCGGTTTGACCCACTGTGCAAAGTAACGCAACACATCTAGTATACACCTCTAACACACTGGGCTGTCCACATAAGTCAAAACATCCCGACCTAAGAATACGTAATGAGGTCCAGCTTAGATGGGCCCATACAAGGGAAGGAATTATGACCCCTCCCCCCCATAATGACTTGAGCACCCACTGGACACCTGTGCCTGACTCTTCCTCTACTTCACCTGGAAAGTGGCCGCTGGGGTCCAACGCCTCCTACAAAACCCTAGGAGGTGGGGCCTGGGGTGAAGAGGGTGGAGCCCTCATGAACGGGATTAGTGCCCTTAGAAAAGAGGCCCAGGGAGCTGCTGCCCCCCACTGCCCGCTGTGAGGACACAAGGAGCAGGTGTCCTCAGCACCCTGGCCTGGGCTCCCCAGCCCACATTTCTGCCACTAAAATCCACCCGGGCGGTGGTATGTGATAGCCGTCTGAAGGGACTAAGGCAGTACACATCTGCTCCCGAAAGTTGACCAAAGGGCACTGGCACTGTGGCGTAGTGGGTAAACCCACCACTTGTGGTGCCAACATCCCATACAGGCGCCGGTTCAAGTCCCGGCTGCTCCACTTCTGATCCAGCTCCCTGCTGATGTGCCTAGGAAAGCAGCAAAAGATGGTCCAAGTGCTGGAGCCCCTGCACCCACTTGGGAGACCCGGATGGAGCTCCTGGCTCTTGGCTTCAGCCTGGTCCAGCTGTGGCTGCTGTGGCCATTCGGGGAGTGAACCAGTGGATGGTTCTGTCTCTCCCTCTCTAACTCTGCCTTTCAAATAAATAAATCTTCTTAAAAGTTAGTGTAAGGAACTACTAACATGTGCAAGCACTGTGAAACATAGAACAAGTTTTCCATGTGCAAGAAAGTATTAGTAATATCTTTAGGTATAAAACAGTGCTGGGGGAATGCAGTTATGTGAAAGACACAGAAAATGGAAGCCATACAGAGGGTCAAATATCATCATCCACTGCGACTACTTTTTACACGCATGGGCTCTGCTCGGACTTCCCAGGGCCTCCAACCGAGACACGAACAAGACGTACGTAAGACGTGCAGAGAACAGAGGGCTCCGAGAGAGCCCCGTTTCCAAGAGGAGGAGCTGGCTTTTTTGATGGAGGCATGCTGATTGGCAGGGCAAGCCTGCAAATTCCTTCAGGATTAAGTCATGTCTTCAGAACTGGGTGGGGCGCTGAGCTCTGAATTATTTTTTTTCTCCTCCACTGGAGGCCAGGGCTTGGGAAGCTGCAGCCCGCGTGTGAATGCGTTGGGTGGTCTTGGGAAAATTCCGCGGCAGCAGCGCCACACCCCCAAGAGCACATGTGTTTGTGCACAGGCTTCAGGCAAACGCTGCACGCCATGCGTGTGTCAGGATCACAGCGCAGGGGACGCTCGGGGATCCCGAAGGCAGTGAGACCGCGGGGCCAGCCGAGAGAGGGCAGGCGCCAGGGCTGGGAGCGAGGCTCCCTTAACTCACCTGGGGAGACAGGCCGATCCTGGCTTTTGCAGGATGATCTGAGTCTGAGTCTCCAGACGCATGACCTCTGTGCTCTGCAGGTCAGCCCCGCCCACACAGCGCTGTTCTGTGCAGCATCCAGGTCCTGTTTGTGCACACGGACGCCTGCTCCTCTCCCCCCGCCCCCCCCCCCAACAGTGTGCCCTGGCCACTGGCTGAGGAGCACCGGGCTCTGTTTACTGGAAGGGGCTGGGGCGGGAAGACGTTGATGGAATGGGGGTGGCAGGAAGACGGAGACGGAGAGGGATGCCTGCTCCATCCAGCTCCTCTGGGCAAAGCTTTCAAAGGAGCTGAGGATGTAGGATGGGGAGGCCAGGAGTTCAGGATCGTTGAGGACCCCTGTGCCTGCGAGAAACCCAGCCCTGCCCTGGTTCCACCGGACTAGCAGCTGGGGCAGGGCCCTTGGCACACACCTGGGTGCTCTTATGACAGGAAAAGGCCTCACCGATGACCCAGGACGAGACTTCTCGGGCAGAAACACAGGGCTGCTGTAGGGGCTGGCGAGAGGGGTGCTGGATGCTCATCAGTGGCTGTGGCTGACGGGACAACTACTTAGGGACACAGGCGAGGACCCATCTGGGGACCCTGAGAAACAACTGGTGAATTGGGATGGTGGGAAAAGTTCAACCCAAATTCACTGTACAGCGTGCACACTCACGAACGGACCCAACAGTATTCACCGACTGTCAAGGCTGTAGCTAAAACCCACACAGAAGGCAGCCGTGGGCTGCGGCGTCTCAGCCAGCCATCCAGAGTTCAGAGCATTTCCGCTTGGTTACGCAAAGCTCATCTGCTCCCAAATCCGTGACATCTGGGCAGGTGCTGTGGAGGCCGAGCTGCTGCCTGGGGCGCCTGCGTCCCATCTGGCTGTGTCTGGGATCAAGTCCCGGCCTCGACTTCCGACCCGGCCTCCTGCTGCTGTGCCTGGGAGGCAGCAGGTGATGGCTCAAGGACTTGAGTCCCTGCCACTCACAGGGAGACAGGATGAGTTCCTGGCTCCTGGCTTCAGCCTGGCCTGGGGACATTTGGGGGAATGACCAGCACATGGAAGATCTCAGTCTCTCTGCCTTTCCAATAAATAAACCAATCTTCAAAAAGACACACACACACACACACACACACCAGGATATCCTTAACATAATAGAGTGGTTGAAATCATTTCCTACCATGGCACTTGTTTTAAGTTTGAAGGAAGTGATGCTTATTGTCATAGTTTTAAAGTTTCATATTACTTTGGATAAACTCCCGTGACTTCTGCTACCTGCCAAGACGGAATAAGATCGGATTATCAGATCGACTCTGTTGCCCTAAGAAGAAGAGAAGCAAAGAGGAGAAACGTGACCACAGTTTCACGATGGCAGACGGCAGATCTCAGCAGCGCCCCCAGAGAGACAGAGAAGCGGGGAGGGGGCCTGTGTGGACCCCCACCGTTGTGTTGGAGTGTTCAGGCCACAACCACGGGAAGCCAAGCCAGGCAGCAGCAGCAGGCTCTGAGTGGAGGAGACAGAGTGGGGAGCCTGGGAAGAAAGGGGCCAGGGTGCTGTGTGCAGGAGCCAGCCGAGTGGCTGCGGAGTATGCCACAGACCCATCGGGGAAACTCAGAGGCCAAGGACTGGAGGGAGCAGAGCACGCCACGGTCAGGACCCAGGACAGTGCCCGTTCCCATCAGCCCCCGCGGGGTCGTGATGGACAGGGCACGGAGCGGCACGCTGGGGAGGCTGTGTCTCCTGGAAGAACAGCCCGTCTTAGTGTGGGGACTGGCTCTGGACACACCTAACAAGCCACAGACACAAGGTCTAGAGAGGACCAGACGGCGTGCACGGACCCAACTGTGCTGCAAACATGGCCTGGGAATGGACAAAGACCCACCCACGACCCCACAGCCCCTGGAAAACGGAGTGCGGCTTCCTCAAAAAAACTGAAAACAGAGCAACCGAGGGGTCCGGCGACCCCATTTCTGTGGTCTGCCCCGAAGACTCGACATGGCCAGCACTGTGGCGCAGCAGAACAGCTGTTGCTGGTGACGCCCCCATTCCATATCGGAGAGCCAGTTCGAGTCCCAGCTGCTCCACTTCCCATACAGCTCCCTGCTAGTGCACCTGGGAAAGCAGCAGAAGATGCCCCAAGTGCTTGGGCCCCTGCACCCATGTGGGAGGCCTGGATGTAGTTCCAGGCTCCTAGGTCTGGCCTGAACTAGGTCCAGCTGTGTGGCCATTTGGGGAGTGAACCATGGATGGACGATCTGTCTGTATGCGAAATAGATAAATAAATAACCTTTTTTTTTAAAGGAAGAAATCAGGATCCTTGTTCACAACAGCCAAAAGGCGGAAGCAACAGAAACGCTCACGCTCAGAACAGGTGAACAGAAGTGGGTACCGACATACGACGGTGGAATATTGCTCAACCTTCAAAAAGGAATCCTGTCACAGCTACAGCATGGGTGCATCTTGGGGACACGGCGCTGAATGAAACAGGCAGTCACAAAAAGAGGAGTCCTGGGGATTCCACGGATTATCTAGGGTAGGGAAGCTCACAGAAGACACGGCAAGAATGAAGGTTCCCAGGCATCTGGGGGAGGGGGCGTGGGCAGCTGCTATCTGGCAGGTTCTTTGTCCCTGAAAACCATCTGAATATGCCAGACGCTACTGAGCCAGGCACACAGCAATGGCAAGCACCTGTCTCTGGGGAGATGGCACAGTTCAGGGAGAAGGTGGTAGCTTTGGGGCTTGCAGCCTGGGTTCGAATCCAGGCCGCGCCACTCGTGGGCTGTGTGCCTCGGGCAGGGGAACCCTCCAGAGCCCTGGGCACAGCCGGGCTCAGAGCAGGAATCAGGCAGCGGTGGGGACTGCCACTGTGGCCTGGCCCGCTAGCGGGTAGTGAGCTGGAGGGAAATCAGGCTGGGATTCACAGCGAGAAGGCACACACTGGGCAGACGGTGGCCCGCAGACATGGGGCCTGGCTCCCCAGACGGGCTGAAGCGGAGAGAGCGCCCATGGGTGTCCCACAGCCAGTGTCTTCTGAAATCGTCAAGCTGGCCCGACGAGGGCCGTTTGGGGAGCAAACCAGTGATGGGAGCTTTCTCTCTCACTCAAATAATTACTTATTTGAAAGGGAGGGAGAGGAGGGAGAGAGAAGGAGACAGAGACAGAGAGAGATCTTCCATCTGCTGGTTCACTCTCCTAAACAGCTCAAGCCAGGAGCCAGGAACTCCATCCTGGTTTCCCACCTGGATGGCAGGGGTCCACGGACGTGGGCCACCATCCACTGCCTTCCCAGGTACGTCAGCCAGAACCTGGATGAGAAGTGGAACAGCTGGGATTCAGACTGGCACTCCACTATGGGAAGCCAGTGTTACTAGGGTGGCTTAGCCCACTGCACCACAGTGCCGCCCGGTAACAACTTCAAATCAATAAATGAAGCACAAACTCCTGGGTTGGGCCTTTGGCAAGCAGTCAAGTCGCCGGCTGGGATGCCATGTGCTATGTCAGGGTGCCTGGGTCCGACGCCCAGCTCTACCACTGACTCCAGCTCCCTGCTGGGGTGACCCTGGATGGCACCTTCGGGTCCTGGGCTTCCAGCTCTGGCCCCTCGCCTGTGACACCTGTCAGCATTTGGGCGGTGAACCAGCCGATGGGAGCTCTCTGCCTCCCAAATAAAGGAGAAATAGCTCCTCCCCCTGATTCCTTGACTCCCTGCCACTGAGGGACAGCTCCAGCCTCAGTCACTCTCGGCTGCGCCGCGCTCACTCCGTGCATAAGCAGAGGGGCTTCTGGACGTGGAAAGCAGAGGCCCGGAAGCTGCTCTGAGGCTGCTTCTAGAACCTTCCTTCACTGGAAGCCTCCCCCACCCCATGGGCTCTACCTCTGCCCATGCCATGCTGGCATCAGTCACGAGGCACCCGGGTGGAGCACCCCCCCCCCCAAGGAGAGCCAGCAGGTGCGCCCTCAGTCTGTTCTGTAGAGCACAGGGTGGTGGATCATGGAAGAGTCTTTAAAAGTGCTCTGTGAAATCCAGGGTTGGGGCCAGCACTGTGGCACAGTGGGTAAAGCCGCCGTCTGCAGTGCCAGCATCCCATATGGGCGCCAGTTTGAATCCCAGCTGCTCCACCTCCAATCCAGCTCTCTGCTGTAGCCTGGGAAAGCAGTAGAAGATGGCCCAAGTCCTTGGGACCCTGCACTCACATGGAAGACCCAGAAGAAGCTCCTGGCTCTTGGCTTCAGATTAGCACAGCTCTGGCCAATGCTGCCATCTGGGGAGAGACCCAGTGGATGGGAGACCTCTCTCTCTGCCTCTGCCTCTCTGTAACTCTGCCTTTCAAATAAAATAAAATAAATCTTAAAAAAAAATCCAGGGCCATTCCAACTTCAGACAGAGGTTCAAACTGGGATGTCTGAAGGCAATACTGAGGGGCAGGCGCCGTGGTGCAGCAGTTCGGACACCTGCACTCCACACTCCAGTGCTGGGCTGAGTCCTGGCTCCTCTGCTTCTGACCCAGCTCCCTACTAATGTCACCCTGGGAGGCAGCAGGTGAGGGATCCAGTGGTTGGGTCCCTGCCACCCACATAGGAGATCTGTATGGAGCTGCTGGGTCCTGGCATCAGCTTGGCCCAACTATTGAGGGAATTTGGGGGGAATGAGCCCGCAGATGGACGATCTCTCCATCTCTGTGTCTCTCTGCCTTTCAAATAAACTGAAAATATTTTTAAAAATGAAAACACTATTCCCTTAAGAAAAAACCTGGCAGCGCGTGTTTTGATAAGGCCCTTTGATGGCGAGAACCCCTTGCCAGCATTTTGACGGCGTCAGTTGGTCAGCAGTCAGCCAGGCGTGCATGGAACACTCTAGAACTTGAGGGAAATCCAGGGCTTCTTTGGAAGAATGACCCATTTTTCCCAAGAAGTGCAAACTACAAAAACAGCGAGTTAGCACTTTTCGCCCATAAAACTGAGATGCATGCTAAAGAGACAGCGACCACATCTGAAGGTGGTGACAACATGAAGACACAGGGGCCTCCACGCACCGCTGTCAGCAGTATACCTTAAAGACTGCTGTTTGGTCGGGGAATCTGGTGATACGGCAGCAAAGGCGTCCACGGTGCACCTGGTTTTATGCACAAATTTATGCCATTGAGGGAATTTGGAGAGTGAACCAGGAGGTGAGGGCTGGAGTAGACCCTCTCTCTCTCTCTCTCTCTGAATAAATCATTCATTGAATAAAAATGCCATATAAACCAAATCAATAAACCCATACAATATTACTTGCAAGTCAGTTGCTTCATTAAAATTTTAATTGCTAAATTTTGTACATGTTGGGGGCCGGTGCTGTGGCATAGTAGGTTAAGCCTACTTTTTGCAGTGCCGACATTCCATATGAGCACCAGTTCGAGTCCCAGCTGCTCCACTTCCAATCCAGCTCCCTGCTAATGCACCTGGGAAAGCAGCAGGGAATGGCCCAAGTCCTTGGGCCCCTGCACCCACATGGGAGACCTGGAAGAAGCTCCTGGCTTTGGCCTCCCCAGGCCATTGCAGCCATCTGGGGAGTGAATCAGTGGATGGAAGACCTCCCTCTCTCTATCTCAGCCTTTCAAATAAATAAGTGAATCTTTAAAAAACAAATGTACACTTTTTTTTAGAATCAAAAACCAAGTAAGTTGGGTAAGTGACATTTATGCAGAGTCAGAATGAACATTTTACATGGATAAAATCTACGCATAAAGAGTGCACGAGGAAAGGAAGCACCGGCTTCCTAAGAAAGGAGATGACGTCATGGCAACTCGTCACCGACAAGCGCTCGAGATGAGACTGGGGAAATTGGGGTCTGAACGTCAAGCCTTAAACTGTCAACACCCAAAGTCACCAGAGGCCAGAACCCATGCTGGAGCACTGGAAATGTGTCTGACCTTCTAAGCTTCTCCAGAATCCTCACACATCATCACCCAACTTAGAGAGAACATGATTGTGTGTGTGTGTGTGTGTGTCTCTCACAAGATCACGAAGAAAATTCCTGCATGGCTCCAGCAGCCATGCCAGGCTCTTGTCTGTTTTCTGAATGGCTGAGCAGGGTGACATCAAGTCCCTAAGAGAAAAGAAACCTGCAGCTAGGTAAGAAAGAGAGCAAGCGGGTGTGTCTTTGTTGGCATCACACAAGCAAGGAGGAGCAGGGGCTTGCTGCAATCCTGTGATGACGATAGGAGCTACGCAGAGAAAGTTGCTCAGGATGAGAAAGGAACACAGGAGGCCCACAGGTGCCCACCCACAGGGACCAGGGCCTAGGAATCCCACTGCAATACATGCCCCACTGCTCGATGGGGCGGGAGGTTGCTGGGAGACAATGCAGAGCAAAGTGTGTGTGGGGGGGGGGTGGGCCTGGTTGCAGCCCCTCCCTGCACGGTTGGAGCTGCCATTGGCAGTGAACCCTGTAAGCAAGAAGAGAAGCTGGTGGCTCAGTGCACCGGGTTACCCACCAGAGCTGCCACTTTCGCTGGATGGGACGTGGCCGCGATCGTCCAGGAATTTTTTTCCCCCTTAATCTTTAAATGGCTCTTGTACAAAAGCAGCAATTCACATTCTAGTTGGGCATTCACGTCATGGGGCCTGACTGGCCGACACAGAGCTGCGGAGGGATGCCAACCACTCCCGACCCACGGGAGCCACCCCCCTACCCAGGCCATTTTTATCTGCTCCATGGCCACAGACGGCACCTGCAGCTACAGCCAGCCGTGCTGGAAAAGTGTGTGTCCCTGGGCAAGATGGCCCAGCAGTTGTTAGGGCCACCCTTGGCAGGTGAGAGATCCACTCTGCTCTGGCCAAGCCCCTGGGGTCTGTGAGAGCATCAGCAGCGAGACTGGAATCGGGGGCTCACACATTTGGAGCCACTGCAGTCTGTCTGTGTTGGGAAAGAAGATATTCCAGGGTGCTCCGGGGGACGCTGGCTCCTGCATGTTCCTTAGGCGGTCTACACTCCAAGCACAAGGACAGCTAGATTTCCTCCTCCCTCCTGTTGCTACTCTGACATAACTGTTGAGCTGCATACCGGCTCAGTTACCCGACAAAGTTACACTGATGTCAACAAAGCTATAGCTTTGAACCACAGCGGCTCTGTTTCCTTTCTAGTTCCCTGCCAAGTGGCCCGGGAAAGCAGTGGAAGACGACCCAAGTCCTTGGGCCCCTGCCACCCACCTGGGAGACCTCAATGGAGATCCAGGCTCCTGGCTTCCACCTGGCCCAGCCCTGGCTGTTGCAGCCACTTGGGGAGTGAACCAGCAGATGGAAGAGCTCTCTTGCTCTGTCTCTCCCGCTCTGTGTCTTTGCCTTTCAAACAAATAACAGATCATGCTCCATTTGCTGCTCACCACACAAACCCTCAGTGAAAAATTCACTGAACTGTGCGCTCGGGCTTTGGGAACTTATCTGACACCTGCTACTCTTCCAATCAGAGTCCTTCAGAAATGCAAAGCGATTGATTAACAGGCACTCCCACTGCTCAAGGAGCTGCTCTTTGAACACACTCGCCCCACCACGTTTATGGAGAAAGAGGTCCTAGGAGAAGCCGAGAAAGGCCCAGGGCTGGTTTTCCTGGTCTGTTGGTCCTTCCCTGGCCCTCTGTCCCAGGGGTCCCTTGGCAGGGGGAAGGTGCTGGGAAAAACACAGTGTCATTCATTCACGGCCATGCCCCAGTCTCTCAACACCACAAAGGGAAACGTTTAGTCTCTCCATTAACTGATCTGCAAGGCTCTTCACGTTCCTGGGGGGGCCTCACTTGACAGTGTTTAGGGATGGGAACGGGGGTGGGGCTGTCTAGGTCCCCGTGGTGCAGCTTCCTCCGTGTGCATCTGCAACTGGGATTCTCTTCCCTGCTTCGGAAGCCGACAGAAGGAGCCCGTGGCACGCCCCACGCTGGAGGAACAGATCCTGCTATGGCGTGTCTTCATGGAGAAGGCCCTTCCCAAGGACACTGGCACAGCCCCTCATGCACTCCCACCACGGTGCCCGGGACCCAAGAGCTCCTGCCAGACCGTGCCATAGGCAGGGTGGCCTCTGGGTGGGTGGGTGGGGGAGCATCGGGGAGGCCCGCTGGTTGGCTGGAGGGCAGGCTTGGAACACTGCGGGTCCATGGCACTGGGCACCTTCTACACAGAACCTTCCAGTCCCTTCTCTTCCAGAAACACCCCGAGAAGACAGCTGAACTTTCTGCACGGCAGAAAAACGAGATAGCGCAGGAAAGTATGAACGCGGAAAACAACTCAGCAAACGCGGACAGAAAGTGAGCTGTAGGAGTTAGAAGGTTCGGAGACTCAAAGCAGTCAAGCCAAACTTCTCAGATGACAATCTTCCCTATGAAAATAGCAACAAGCTCATTCTTGGAGAGATTACGCCTTCCTTGACTTCTGACCACGCCGCGTGGCTTCAGCGACAGCACCGAAGACGCCAAATCGTGTGACTTGAGACACGTAACGAGGACAACAACAGAGACACTTGGAAGATCACTTTCTTCCTGCCCTTTTTTGAATGTTAAATGACAACCAAATTCACTTCCAAGTATTCTCACCCAGTCTAAACAGAGCACAGGGAATAAAAGGCCGTCTCATTCTGGAGTCGGGCCGCCCAGTGCTACGACCTTTGCCCCAAGAGTTTGATTTTCAGCTGAACGCCTTTGTAGGCTTTCTAGCCGCCGAGGGTTGGGAACATGGAATGTGGGAAAATTTTACTTGAGGGCAACACTGCTTTCTAGGACTTGGTCCAAGGCATTTACGATGAACGTTGAATAGGGCCTTTATAATGAAGTTTCACTCAGAGCCGCTGGGCTGCATCAGAGCCTCGCGTCTCCACCGTGGTACGGAGCACTGGCAACACGTTCTGGCTGAACCGCACGTCACAGAACAGGCTCTCCGTCCTGCAGAACCGGGAGACTATCACGGTGTGTTCCGAGGCAGTATTTGTACCCAACAATGTCTCCTCGCGTATCTCAATGTCTCCCACGATCTCGCGCAAGAAGAAACCAGGAGGGGACTTCAAAAGGTGCACAGCAAAGACAGAATTTAAAGAGAAGTTTATTTTGGTGCAAAAGCTTTTTGAGATTCACGCATTTTTCCCCCTCATAGCATGCATGCACCGTGAACTTTTCCAAGGGCACTTGTAGATCATGAAGCAAAGTTAACATTTTATTTTTTAAAAAATTATTTATCCAAGAAAGAGAGCGAGAGCGAGAGAGCATGCTTCTTTCTACTGGTTCACTCCCCAGATGACCAGGACACACTCAGGCCAGGCACGGCACCAAAGCCAGGATCCAGGAATCCAATCTGAATCTCCTGTGTGGGTGGCAGGAACCAAACGGGCTTGAGCCATCACTGCCACCTCCCAGGGTCTGCGTTAGCAGGTGGAAGATGGAGCCAGGAGTCAGAGCCAGCAATCCAACCCAGGTATTCCGATGTGGGACCCTGGCCACAACCTGCGTGTTAACTGGTAGCTCAGACACACACCCCAGGGCAGCTTTTTAAAATATAAACTCTCATCCTGGGATGAGCAGACGTAAACCAGGCATCCGATGTTTCTGAGTCCTGCTTGCTCAAATTATATTAAGTGTAGCTAAGAGCATCAAGCTCGAAGCTCAGAGGGACATACCGCAGGACTTTAATAAACATCTGGGACACAGGCTGCCATTCCTTGTGAAATGTCCAGGATCCCAGCTCAAACGGTTCCGCACTCACTTCCTGTTCTAAGCTTGGGCCCCTTGAGGGAGAAGGGACGGGGACAGGGTACGGCTCATTTCCCCCAAAATCCACAGAATCCAGCAGAATCACTGACATACAGAGTTTCAGCAGGTTAAATGGATGAATTTTAAAATATTGCATCTATCTCGGGCTGACACTATAGTGCAGGGGGTTAATCCTCTGCCTGTAGTGCCGGCATCCCATATGAGCACTGGTTTGAGTCCCGGCTGCTCCACTTCTGATCCAGCTCCCTGCTAATGTGCCTGGGAAAGCAGTAGAAGATGATCCAAGTCCTTGGGCCCCTGCACCCACATGTAAACCCCAAAAAAGCTCCTGCCCAGCTCCAGCCATTGTGGTCATTTGGGGACTGAACCAGTAGATGGTTCTGTCTCCCCCTCTGCCTGTAACTCTCTCTTTCAAATAAATAAATGAATAAAATCTTTTTTAAAAAGGTCTTTAAAAATATTACATATATTTCTATGTAATTTTTATAGCTTTTGACAGGACAAAAAAAAAAAAAAAGGTCCTTTCTTCCAATAGTAAGAGGCTAGTATGCAACACTGGACACTCAGATATCAAACGTTCTTATTCTGTGTTTTATCATCTATATCCGTTGCTACTTCACACCTCTCCCCAAAGTCCATGGGGCCATGAGCCCCTCAGTGATAGAAGCCAGGGGTCCTGCTGAGCAGCAACAGGGCTCCGCTCCATGCTCACGCCCGCCCCGGTGGGCTCCTACGCAACCTAACTCCAGTCAGCGAGACGGCAGCCGAAGCTGGCAATTCAGCAAACTCAGGACAATCTTAATCCTACAACGCGAATGCATTTTAAGGACCAGGGGGACAAAGTCACTTTGGTTGAGAAAAGGGCACTGTGTGCAGCCAGGAGATGGAAGACTTGATTCTCACTTCGAGAGCTGGGCGACTGCGAGCAGGTCATCAGATAACTCCCAACTTTTTCTCATTCCCTGGGTTACAGAGACAATGGCATCCACCCCCAAATGCTGCAAGAACAGGGTAACGCACACGAGAGGCGGTGCAGGGTCTTAGGAAACACCGTCACTAGCGCTGCACGTGGAGCAGCTGAGGACCTGTGACTCCCAGAACACAGCGCCTCTCTGCCTCCAGGAGTGTGGCATTCATTTCAGATCCACCCAGCACGACGAGAACGTAGTGAACCGAGGTACAAGCCTATTAAAAATAGCCAAGGCCCACTGAGTTCAGGGAGAAAGGATACTTTAAGAACCACCATGGGATCCCATGAAATAGAAGCTGAATTCGAGGCAACTAAAATTCAATACAGGGGCCAGCACTGGGCATAGCAGGTAAAGCCGCTGCCTGCAGTGCCGGCATCCCATATGGGCGCCAGTTCCAGTCCCGGCTGCTCCACTTCTGATCCAGCTCTCTGCTGTGGTCTGGGAAAGCAGTGGAGGATAGCCCAAGTCCTTGGGCCCCTGCACCTGCATGGGGACCCAGAAGAAGCTCCTGGCTTTGGATAGGCTCAGCTCTGGCCATTGGGGCCATCTGGGGAATGAGCCAGCAGATGGAAGACCTCTCTATCTCTCTGCCTCTGCCTCTCTGTAACTCTGCCTTTCAAACAAATAAATAAATCTTAAAAAAAAAAAACTCAATACAACTTGCAAAGGTACCTCTTACACAAAGCACGCACTTCAGGTAGGAAAAAAAATCCTAAGTAAGGAGCTATGATCTCCATTCTATAGCTGAGGAGACAGAAGTCTAAGGGTATGTCTTCTTCCTTTAAAGTTTTTCAAAATTTTGATTTCAATGGCAGCAGTGGGGGAGGGGCAGGGAGTGTATCTCCATCTTTTGGTTCACTTCCCAAACGCCCACCATAGCCAGGGCCAGGCTGAAGCCAGGTCTCCCACGGGAGTGGCAAGGATCCAAGCAATGGTGCCATCACGGCTCTCTGTCACGGTGTGCACTGGCAGGAAGCTGCAAAGCGGAGCTGGGCACTTGAACCCAGGCACTCCAACATGGGATGCCGGTAGCTAGCCAGCGCCGCGGCTCACTAGGCTAATCCTCTGCTTGCGGTGTCGGCAGCCCGGGTTCTAGTCCTGGTTGGGGCGCCGGATTCTGTCCCAGTTGCTCCTCTCCCAGTCCAGCTCTCTGCTGTGGCCTGGGAGTGCAGTGGAGGATGGCCCAGGTGTTTGGGCCCTGCATCTGCATGGGAGACCAGGAGGAAGCACCTGGCTCCTGGCTTCAGATCAGCGCAGCACGCTGGCTTTGGTGGCCATTTGGGGGGTGAACCAATGGAAGGAAGACCTTTCTCTAACTCTGCTGTCAAAAAAAAAATATATATATATATATACAAGGCATGGGATGAGGGCATCCAAAATGGCAGCTTGACCATGCAGCAAATGCCCGTGCTATTCCCCCCCTGCCTCCCACCAAGATAACCTCAGCACTGTACATCTGTGTATTTACTTATCGAATCCCAAGCAATTAAAACCTGCTGACTTCAAAAATAAAAGAGGAAGTACTATTTAGAATTACTTTAAGAAAACCAGCTCTGAGGTACAGGTTACACAAACCAATGGTGAGTATATAAACCAAGGAGTTCTGACGAATGGATAGTCACATACCCATCACCACAAACACCCCTAAAGCCCCCCCCCCTTTTTTTTTTGACAGGCAGACAGTGAGAGAGAGAGAGACAGACAGACAGACAGACAGACAGAGAGAAAGGTCTTCCTTCCGTTGGTTCATCCCCCAAATGGCTGTTACGGCCGGCACACTGAGCTGATCCGAAGCCAGGAGCCAGGTGCTTCCTCCTGGTCTCCCATGGGGTGCAGGGCCCAAGGACCTGGGCCATCCTCCGCTGCACTCCTGGGCCACAGCAGAGAGCTGGCCTGGAAGAGGAGCAACTGGGACAGAATCCAGCACCCCAACCGGGACTAGAACCCGGGGTACCAGTGCCGCAGGTGGAGGATTAGGCAAGTGAGCTGTGGTGCCGGCCCCCAAAAGCCCTCTTGTGTCTGCTTTTAATGACTTCCTTCTCCTCCGCTGTAGCCACTGGCAAACACTGTTCTGCTTGGATCTTATGTTTTCCCTAAGTTCCATTTATTTCCATGCCCAGCCACAGAGTGTGTGGGCTCCAAGGGCTGCTTCTCCCAAGCAGGTGTCCCCACTGGCCTCTCACTGCAGGCATCGCCATGTGTCTCTGTGGCCTTGGTCTGCGTCTCCCTGGGGACCAGCTCCCATCCACCCCTGCTTCCATCCTTTTCGAAGAGGGCCTACCCCAACCCTTTGCCGCCTCAAATTCTTGGCCTCTTTCCAAGACGGGTCGTTGGTCTGCGCACGAGGTGTGAGAGCTGTTTATGTATCTGCACAGGAAGCCTCTACCAGGTGCAGGCTTTGCAAATGTTTTCCCCTCTTTGGCGTTGATGCCCCCAATTTGAGTCACCCTGGCCCTCTTTCCCCTCACACCCAGCCCTCCTGGCTTTGTCTTATGAACAAATTCCAGAATCGCACTTCCCGCTGCCCCAGGGCCACCTGCCTGACCCCTCAGCTCTCACCGGGACTAATTACTGCGCCACGGCCGTCTCCACCGTGAACACAGGAGCCTGCCCGATCCTGTCAAATGCTCCGTCAGACCGTGTCACTTCCCCTCACCAAGTCAGAAGCTACAGTCACAGAGAAAGTTTGCCTGCGATTCGTTTGGAGATCATACTTGACCACACAGTATCGTACAATCTTTTCCCTAAGTAAAACACAAAGGAGTTTAAGTATGGCCAATGCTAATAGGTAAACCTTTCAATTCCCACATCTCTCTTCACTCACCGAGATCATCAGCTGCCCGGGAAGGGGGAATTTCAGTGGCTACACTGGGAAGGGAGGGGTGGAGAGGTTCATTTTGAGGAAGCAGGGGTAGACACAGGTGGTCTTGATCGTCACGGTGTCACGTGAGGACCCCCAGAGACCAGGGAAAGAGACCATGAGAGTGAAGGCTTTGTGGATTACTTCAGCATGTTTGTCTTTGGTCTTTCTATCTGTTACTTTTGTCAAGTAAATAACTTCTAGACTCTGGATTAACAGCAACAACAAAGTTTCAATTCCACTTGCCACTTACATCTCAGCCACTTCATGGGAAACATGCCAACGACCCCCCCCGGGGGGGGGGCCAGCTTTCAAAGCACACTCATCTTGTAGGGGAATTCTATGCTCAGATGAAATCCTGCAGTCCGCATCCCTTCGTGGTTCAAAGTTCTGTTAGCTGGGAGAGGAGGGCGTCAGACTAGGGAACGGCAGGCAATCTCCTCCTGTTCCTCTTGGGCTGACCCTCTGGGTTCATGAGATCACTGGTTGTACAGCTGTAAGCGTACCGATGTGTTGGAGGTCACCACCAGCACGCTGTCGGTTATCACTTATCACTGACATGTTGTCACTGCCGCTCTCAACTCTAACCTAACCTAGTTCAGGACCAAGTTGACAATTCTTTTCTCAAGAATTTACTTATTCATTTCATTTCACTTAGAAGGCAGAGAGAGATCAATCCTATCTGTTGGTTTGCTCTCCAAATGCCTACAACAACTGGAAGCAGATTGGACCAGGGGCTCAGAACTCCATCTGGGTCTTCCCCGTGGGTGGCAGGGACCCAAGCACTTGAGTCATCACCTGCTGCCTCCCAGTGTGTCCATTAACTCCAGAGCCAGGAGTTAAACCAGCACTTGATAAGGGGTGCTGGTACCCCAAGTGACATGTTAACTGCGGCCCCCAACGGCAGCCCCAAGGCTGCCAACTCTTCATGCCCAGAGAACTGGCTGAGCAACACCCCACTACGATCACGACCACAAGGAGGTTAGAATCAAGCCGGGCATAATGCCGTTTGTTTGAATGCTTACAAAATGGCCCACCATTGTGGCCATTTGGGGAGTGGACCAGCGGATGAAAGACATCTCTCTGTATCTCCTGCTCTAACTCCTCCTTTCAAATAAAAAAGAAATTACTTATTTAAGATTTATTTATTTTATTTGAAAGGTGGAGTTACACAGAGGAAGAGGCAGACACACACACACACACACACACAGAGGGGGAGGGAGGGAGAAAGGAAGGAGGAGGGGGAGAGGGAGAAGTCTTCCATATGCTGGTTCATTCCCCAATTGGCCGCAACAGCTGGAGCTGGGTCAATCCAAAGCCAGGAGCTTCTTCTGGGTCTCCCACGTGGGTGCAGGGGCCCAAGCACTTGGGCCATCTTCTACTGCTTTCCCAGGCCACAGCAGAGAGCTGGATCAGAAGTGGAACAGCCGGGGATTGAACTAGTGCCCATATGGGATGCCGGTACCACAGGCAGCAGCTTAACCCACCAAGCCACAGTGCCAGTGCCTGAATAAATACATTTCTAAAAGAAAACAAACCATCCTGCAGTTGGCTTCCACCGCCCTCGAGGTGAGGTTACAACGGCACAGGTCCCTGAGCAGGGAGCCAGGGTCAATGTTCACACCGCGTCCTGTGTTGGTTGTCTCACTCGGCCACTCATCTTGAGTCAGCGGTGTTTGAACTGTACTTTCCTCTTTGTTCCCAAAGCCCTTTCCAAGGTCACCAACAAGTTGCATCTCGCCAAACCTGGAAGCCAGGCTTTACCCGGCTTCACCTGGCTCCCAGGAAGCGGCCCCCTGGCTGGTCCCCTCAGCCTCCTGTATCAGTTTCTTCTTGCCTGCCCACTACGGAAACCTCGGGAGGTGATGCCGCCGAGCTCTGGTCTCAGAGTTCCTCTCCAACCGTGCTCACTCCCTGGGCTGCCCACTCTGTATCATGGCTCTCAGTCCCTCCTGGACGCCCATCACTTTTTTTTTTTTTTGACAGGTAGAGTTATAGACAGTGAGAGAGAGAGAGAGAGACAGAGAGAGAGAGAGACAGAGAGAAAGATCTTCCTTCCATTGGTTCACCCCCCAAATGGCCACTACAGCCGGAGCTACACCCATCCGAAGCCAGGAGCCAGGTGCTTCCTTCTGGTCTCCCATGCAGGTGCAGGGCCCAAGCACTTGGGCCATCCTCCACTGCCCTCCTGGGCCACAGCAGAGAGCTGGACTGGAAGAGGAGCAACTGGGACTAGAACCTGGTGCCCACATGGGATGGCTGCACCCGCAGGCAGAAGATTAACCAAGTGAGCCATGGCGCCGGGCCCGCCCATCACTCTTAAACTGACAACTTCATCTTCAATCTCTCCCCTGAACTCCAGCCTGGGCCATGCAAGTTCCTCCTCATCTCAGATGTCTAAGATCCAGACTCCTGGCTTCTTCCAAATCTTTTTCTTTAATGCCATGTATATTTGTATTTATGAGACAGAGAGGCAGGTAGGTAGATGGACAGACAGACAGGTAGACAGAGCTTCCATCAGCTGGTATACTCCCCAAAATGCCTGCATCAATCAAGATGGGGCCAAGGTTGAAACTGGGAGCTGGGTCTCTGAGCAGATCTCCAGCCCAGGTCTCCCACATGGGTGCCGGGAACCCAAGGCCTTGAACCATCGTGACGGCCACCCAGGCTCCACCTCAGCGGGAGCTGGATATCAGACACAGACACCCCGATACAGGGTGTGGGCGTCTTCCCCGCTTGGCCAAGTACCTTCTCCCCCCACCCAAGCCTCTGCTCCTATTTCCCCAGTTTAGCAACTGCAACTCAGTTCACACTCAGGCACCAGCCCTTCGAGCTGTGGCGCCGGCCACCAGCACCCAAGTCATCCGCAAACGTGAGATAGGCACAGAATCTGAATGCTTCCCAGCCAGCATCCTGGCACAAAGTGTCACTGTCTCCCCTAAGTTACTGCTCCTCTGACCTTAGCCCCTTCACCCTCTTCCAAGGCAAGGAACTCCTTTAAAACCAAGTCAGATCCCCTCGCACCCAGGGCAATCGCACCACTTACTCGGAGCAAAAGGTGGAGTCCACACAGGGCCAGTCGCACTCCACGGTCCCTCACCGCCCATCACTCTCCACGTCATCTCCTATTCATCACGAACTTCCGCTTCTGCGGGCTCCTCGGCTTTTCTCCAAGGGCACCAGGCTCCCTCCCACCCAACAGCCATTGCACCTGGCTGTGCCCTCCCTCGGGAGCCAACTTCCCCAAGCGACAGCCGGCTCCTGTTTCCTTCAAGTCTCCGCTGCCCATGGTGGCCTCGGATGAGAGACCACCTCCCCCGAGCACTCCCCACAGCCCCCTCCCGCCCTATTGGACACACGTCGTAATTTCTTACTTGAGATTTCCTGCCTAACCCAGACCGTAAGCTGCAGAATGGCAAGGCTGTTGTTTGGTTCTTCGCTGTGCCAGAGAACCAGGACAAGGCCCGACCTGCAGGAGGGGGAAGGGGAGGGAGAGGAGGAGGGGGAGGGAGAGAGGTTTTCCATCTGCTCTGCTGGTTCACTCCCCAGATGGCCACAATGGCCAGGTCACCAAAGCCAGGAGCCTGGAGCTCCATCTGGGTCTCCCACGTGGGTGCAGGGGCCCATGGACTTGGACCATCCTCTGCTGCTTTCCCAGGCCATTAGCAGGGAGCTGGATTGGGAGTGGAGCAGCTAGGGTTCAGAACTGGTACCCATATGGGATGGCAGCATCACAGACAACAGCCACACCTCCTGTGCCACAGCGCCAGCCCTCCTGGTTTTTAAGATTTATTTATTTGAAAGAGTTACAGAGAGAGAGAGGCAGAGGCAGAGGCAGAGGCAGAGGAAGAGAGATAGAGAGGTTTTCCATCTGCTGGTTTACTCCCCAGACGGCCACAATGGCTGCAGCTGAGGCAATGGGAAGCCAGCTGCTTCTTCCTGGTCTCCCACATGGGTGTAGGGGCTCAAAGACTTGGGCCATCTTCTGTTTTCCCAGGCCACAGCAGAGAGAGCTGGATCAGAAGTGGAGCAGCCGGGACTCGAACCGGTGCCCACATGGGATGCTGGCACTACAGGCAGCAGCTTTACCCTCTTCACCATGGCGCCGGCCCATGGTCTATTTTTAAATAGAGAAACCCATCTCTCTCCCAGGAAGTCTCTGCAGGCCCCCTTGCTGTGACACAGGGGCACTTAAGTGCGAGGGAGGCTGGGACAGTGAGCGCTGGGACGGCGTCCTCAGTGGCAGGTGCAGGGATGGGTCACGGCGGGAAGCGAGAGCGGCGGCTTCAGCACACGCTGTGTAACGCAGGACACCTCTCTCCTCTTCCCGTCTCCTCCGATTCCGGCCCAGGGCCTTGCTCTGGCTTCAGGCTGAGCCGTGTCTTACTCCGGCTCCACGGACTGTTAAACATGGTATTCTGAGGTTTTCTTCTGTTCCCGTGTTCTCGGGCTTCCTTTCCCATGCTTTTCCATGCCTGCTTCTGCTCTGTCCGTGTGGTGTTGGTGTCGCCGAATGTCTTCCTCTGCATCTTCTCACCTTTCAGCGCGAGACACCACGAGGGCGTACTGGGAAGATGGCACACGGATCCACGACAGGGACCACCAGCGGGCTCTGCAGGGAGGGGTGCCCTTCCCAGTGGGGATTCCCAAACACAGTAGAGGGAGACCCCCAGGACCCCACTGACGGAGGGGGTGATGTTACTGTAGCTAAGGAAGGCGCGGATGCTTCCAGAATCTTCTAGAGAGTTGATAGCTGTGTCTCTGGCACCCCTTTGGTGCCTCTTTAAGATGAATCTCCGGTTTCCTGCAACACTGGAAGAGGAGGGGCAGGCAACAGAAGTGGGGGCGGGGAGTGGATTGTGCACAGGAGGACATCACCTGCTGTTCCCGATGACGCTGCCGGTGTGCCGAGTTGCAAGGCTCTGGCCACTGGGTCTGTTCTCTGTCTCTTGTTCAGTCATATGAGCAGGGCATGCGAATCGAATATATGCGGGCAGGCTGTCATGGTTACACACACAGGCCCGAGTTTAAGGGTGACCCGCCTTCAGATCCATCAGGGTTCCTGTCAACCTCGAAAGCTCCTGTGGCCGTGGGACCTCATTCTAGGGGGCAGAGTGGGGCGGCTGGTGCATTTCACAGCCCGGGCTCCTTCCTGGTCAGTTCTGTGACATCAAGACAGGTTCTGGAACTCTCTGGAACCCACCTCCCTCCCACGCTTGACCTAAGCCATCATGCTGTCAGACACCAAGGAACCGGTGTCTGCTACAGTGCTTACTTTCACATAGCAGTCGACGAATCAATGTTAGTATTATTCTTCTGGATAAACCTAACTCAACCTTTAAAAAATTTTTTTACTTACTTGAAAGGCAGAGAGAAAGAGAGACACACAGAGACAGACAGACAGACAGACAGGGGTAACTTCCAACCAGCGGTTCACTCCCCAGAAGCCCAGGACAGCCAGGGCTGCGCCAGGCCTAGGCTCAGTCCCTATCTCCCACGTGGGTGGCAGGGACCCATCACCTGCTGTCTTGCAGGGAGTACAGCAGCAGGAAGCTGGAGTCAGAGGCTGGGGCAGGATTTGAACCAGGAACTCTGATACGGGGTGCCGGAGTCCCAAGTAACATCTTAGCCACTGTGCCAAACGCCCGCCCCAAACCCAGCTTTAAAAGACCTGTGCCTCAGGCAGTCAAAGCCAAAATTAACATTTGGGATTGCATCAAATTGAGAAGTTTCTGTACTTAAAAAGAAACAGTCAGGAAAGTGAAGAGGCAACCAACAGAATGGGAAAAAATATTCGCAAACTATACTACAGATAAAGGATTGATAACCAGAATCTACAAAGAAATCAAGAAAATCCACAACAACAAAACAAACAACCCACTTAAGAAATGGGCCAAGGACCTCAATAGACATTTTTCGAAAGAGGAAATCCAAATGGCCAACAGACACATGAAAAAATGTTCAAGATCACTAGCAATCAGAGAAATGCAAATCAAAACCACAATGAGGTTCCATCTCACCCCGGTGAGAATAGCTCACATTCAGAAATCTACCAACAACAGATGCTGGAGAGGATGTGGGGAAAAAGGGACACTAACACACTGTTGGTGGGAATGCAAACTGGTTAAGCCACTATGGAAGTCTGTCTGGAGATTCCTCAGAAACCTGAACATAACCCTACCATACAACCCAGCCATCCCACTCCTTGGGATTTACCCAAAGGAATTTAATTTGACAAATAAAAAAGCCATCTGCACATTAATGTTTATTGCAGCTCAATTCACAATAGCTAAGACCTGGAACCAACCCAAATGCCCATCAACAGTAGACTGGATAAAGAAATTATGGGACATGTACTCCATAGAATACTATACAGCAGTAAGAAACAACGAAACCCAGTCATTTGCAACAAGATGGAGCAATCTGGAAAACATCATGCTGAGTGAATTAAGCCAGTCCCAAAGAGAAAAATACCATTTGTTTTCCCTGATCGATGACAACTGAGCGCCAAAGAGGAAACCTGTTAAGTGAAATGGACACTATAAGCAACAATGAACTGATCAGCTCCTGTCCTGACTTTAGATGTACAATGTAATACTTTATCCTTTTTAGTATTTGTTGTTGTTGTTGTTGTTCTAGTACTATTGGTTGAACTCAGTAATTAACACACAATTATTCTCAGGTGTTTAAATTTTAACTGAAAAGTGATCCCTGTTAAATCTAAGAGTGGAAAAAGAGAGGGAGGAAATGAACAATTAGGAACATGCTCAATCGGACTGGCCGCAAATGGTGGAGTTAGAAATGTGCAGGGGATTCCAACACAATTCCATCAAGATGGCATGTACCAATGCCATCGCACTAGTCCAAGTGATCAATTTCAGCTCACAATTGATAGCTCTGATAGGTCTAAGAGTCAAAGAGATCACACAAACAAGACAAGTATCTGCTAATACTAACTGATAGAATCAAAAAGGGAGAGAAAGATCCAACATGGGAAGTGGGATACACAGCAGACTCATAGGATGGCAGATGTCCTAAACAACACTCCGGCCTCAGAATCAGCCCTCAAGGCATTCAGATCTGGCTGAAGAGCCCATGAGAGTATAGCAGGCATGGAAAGCCAAGATATCATGGGAAAAAAAAAAAAAAAAAAGACCTAAATGAATGATCTCTGTGAGTGAGATCCCAGTGGAAAGAACGGGGCCATCAAAGAAGGAGATACCCTTCTCCGAAGGGAGGAGAGAACCTCCACTTTGACTATGACCCTATCGGAATAAGACCAAAGTCAGCGAACTCTAAAGGCTTCCATAGCCCTGGCAACTCATGACTAGAGCCTAGGGAGATTACTGACGCCATGAACAGGAGTGTCAAATTGTTAAGTCAGCAACAGGAGTCACTGTGTACTTACACCCCATGCGGGATCTGTCCCTAATGTGTCGTCTAAAGCCAAGTGATGCTATGACTGGTACTGAAACAGTATTTTTATACTTTGCGTTTCTGTGTGGGCGCAGACTGATGAGGTCTTTGCTAATTATATACTGAATTGATCTTCTGTATATAAAGAGAATTGGAAATGGAAAAAAAAAAAACAACCTGGTGTCAAAATGGAAATGGCATAGAAAATTAATTATTTTGAAAAAAAAAATTATGTAGGATCTCTGTCTTTAATGTGCTGTACATTGCTATTTAATGCTATAATTAGTAATCCAATGGTAGTTTTTTCACTCGATGTTGCTATATGGGCAAAATGTTGAAACCTTTACCTAATATATACTAAATTGATCTTCTGTATACAAAGAGAATTGAAAATGAATCTTTACATGAATGGAAGGGGAAAGGGAGCGGGAGGGGGGAGGGTTGCGGGCGGGAGGGAAGTTATGGGAGGGGGGAAGCCATTGTAACCCACAAGCTATACTTTGGAAATTTATATTCATTAAATAAAAGTTTAATAAAAAAAAAAAATCCAACAAAAAAAAAAAAAAAAGACCTGTGCCTACGACTATTAGTCTGGAAAGACAACTGAAGCAGTCCTAAGTATAATTTGTCCTAGTAGATAAATTCTGCATATAAAGTGTAGTGTAACGATATCAGAGAGAAAAATGTCCCTGGAAGAGTCCCCATGAATCCATCCATCCATATGATGTATGTTTACATTTATCCAATAAGAGAGACAAATATTAAATTATGTAATAGTTTTCTAAGATAAAATACATTCACTAACCTTCAACCATTACTAAATTTTAATTCTTAGAAGAACACTCCCTGAAAAGCATCTAGAATGTTATTCTGTTTCTTTTAAACAGGGCCAAACCGATACACACTAAGTAAATTTTGCTTTAAATACAGAAATAAAACTAGGTCATGATCTTTCCTGCCTGCAACACATCAGTTACAAGTCACTCAAAGAATTACAATAAAGGCGAAATTAATTCCGGCGGAGTGACCTGGGCTGGGAACTGGCTGTGTTTAGAATCTGTTTTCCCGGTTGTTGCTGTGGTGCAGTGCGTTAAGCTGCCAACTGCAAAGCCAGCATCCCGTCTGCACACTGGATCAAGTCCCGGCTGCTCCACTTCTGTTCCAGCGCCCTGCTAATGGCCTGGGAAAGCAGCAGGTGATGGCCCAAGTGCTTGGGCCCCTGCCACCCGCGTGGGAGACCTGGATGGAGTTTCTGGCTCCTGGCTTCAGCTTGGCCCAGCCCCAGCCATTGCAGCCTTTCGAGGAGTGAACCAACAAATGGAAAACCTGTCTACAACTCTGCCTTTCAGGTAAATTTGAAAAAATAAACAAACCTGTTTTTATCTTCGCATGAGGAGGAAGGGCTGCATTCCACATTTTCATTTCTTTTTTTTTTTTTTTTTGACAGGCAGAGTGGACAGTGAGAGAGACAGAGAGAAAGGTCTTCCTTTACTGTTGATTCACCCTCCAATGGCCACTGCGGCCAGCGCACCGTGCTGATCTGAAGCCAGGAGACAGGTGCTTCTCCTGGTCTCCCATGCGGGTGCAGGGCACAAGGACTTGGGCCATCCTCCACTGCACTCCCTGGCCGCAGCAGAGAGCTGGTCTGGAAGAGGAGCAACCAGGACAGAATCTGGTGCCCTGACCGGGACTAGAACCTGGTGTGCCGGCACCACAGGTGGAGGATTAGCCTGGTGAGCCGCAGCACCGGCTCCACATTTTCATTTCTTAGTGCTCCGACTTGGGAGGTGTGGCTGGGGCAGCGTCTTGGGTCTTCCTTCCCGCTGCCTGCACTACCTGGAGGGGGTTTGCCACACCGCACACATGCAGGTGTTGGGGGCACCAGCACGCATCCTGCAGCTCCTGCAGGGACCCCCAGGCCACAGAGAGGAAGGGAGGAAGGGGCAGCTCTGGACTCTGGGGTCGCACGGCCACCCACACTTCCCCCCACTGCAGCACCGTCAGCCAAGGCCTTGCTGAGTCACAGCAACCACTGGCCTGTGTGACCACAGCCCCGCCCTGTCACTCGGGTCTGGGCCCTGGACGCGTTGCTCCGCCCTTGTGCTCACGGGCAGTCATCCTGTTTCGATGGCACTGGTGTCTAATCTGCCAGTGTCTGCTTCAATTCCATTCCTGCTCTCTAGGGGGGAAATGTTTTCCCAAACCTATCCTCCAACTAAATACCAAAGTAGGCAATGGAAAATTAAGTGGTTCTTATCCTCAAACGCTACGGATCCCAAGCCTTTTAATATATGCCGAAATTACCTATTAACAACAACATTGTGTGTGTGTAAGGTTTATATATTCGTTTAAGATTTACTTATTTGAAAGTCAGAGTTACAGAGGGGAAGGGAGAGACAGAAAGAGATTGTCTATTTGCTGGTTCACTCCCCAGATGGCCACAAAAACTGGAGCTGAGCCAATCTGAAGCCAGGAGCCAGGTGCTTCTTCCTGGTCTCCCATGTGGTTGCAGTGGCCCAAGGATTTGGACCATTTTCCACTGCTTTCTAGGGCCATAGCAGAGAGCTGGATTGGAAGTAGAACAGCTGGGACTTGAACTGGTGCCCATAAGGGATGCTGGCACTGCAGGTGGTAGCTTTACCCGATAGGCCACAAAGCTGGCTCTAATAATATCGTTTTTAAAAATTTTTTTTAAATTTTATTTAAAAGGCAGAGAGGCAAGATTTTCTCCTTGCTGGATCACTCCCCAAATACCTGTAACACTGAGGACTGTGCCAGGCTGAAGCCAGGAGCCAAGTACTCAACCGAGGTCTCCCTTGTGGGTGGAAGGAGCCCACGTCCTTGAGCCATCACCCCTACCTCCCTTCCAGGGTGCACACAAGCAGGAAGGCAGAGCCAAGGGCTCCAAAGGGCGTGCTTGCCACTGTGCCAAACGCCCATCACCCGTGTCGTTTTTCACTCTGCGTTTTCCATGTACTTTCTGAAGATCCCTCATCTAGCAGGCTGAAGTCTCCATGGGACCAGGGCGCTTTCCGACGATGACTCAGAGACAGTTCAGATACACAAAACGCCCCGGTACCCTCTGTCATCTGGCACAGCCTATGTCCACACCAACAAGTCAGGCCCTGCACCTAGGCTCCGCAGCCTTCTCTCCCAACAACAAAGCCCCACATCCATCCGCCTCACCTACTGGGACCTCATGGGCTGCACCCGACCTGAGACGGATGGGCGCTCTGGGGAACCGCTGGCTGGGCAGGCAGCCCCGTGCTCAGTCCAGAGCCTTCCACGTGGGCTGTGGCTCCATCCGCCTTGTTTTCAGATCCAGTGCCCAGTACGTGCTCTGGATTTGGGCCTTGTCCTATTTTCCGTGCCCAGGCCCCTTCCTGGGAGGCGACCCAGCACCCCCAAAGCCCTGGGGAGCCTCCTCCTCCCGTGTGGCCACCTCCAAGGGGCTGTGGTCTTTTTCCTCTCTCTCAGCTCCAAGGGCAGCTCTGGTGTTGATTCAAAGCCCTAGACCGACCTCCACAACCTGGCCAGCCAGGTGCCCCTGGGGACCCCTGGTATTGGCTTGGCCAAAGTCCTCACCTGTGAGAAGGAGCTCTAAGGAGCACCAACCGGACAGGGGTCTCATGAGGGTCGAAGGAATTGGTACCCGAGGAGGGACTGCGGTGAGGCTGTCCACAGACTGAACGTCAGCAGCAGAACCAACTTACACATCTGGCTGCCAAGTGCCCACAGCTCCGGGGGGCTCCGGGCCTGGCCTGTCAGCTACCTGTCGCACCTGCCACAGCCCTGTGAGCCCGTTCCCTAACACGCCCCATCCCATGACGGGGTTTGTTCCCTGTCCTGGGTTCAGGCTCAGGCTGCTGCAGCGTGATGAGTCAGCACATCTCACTGGCCGGCTGCTGCTCTCCCAACCCCCCACCCCCACCCCCAGCCCCAGGGGTCTCTCTGGGCTCCTCAATAACTTGTGCAGGATTCGATTATCTGCTCTGCAGGTGTTTGCTTTTCCTAAGGGAAGACAAATCCTAACAAACGTCCCTATCCAAATGAAATTTGAATATAAATAAGGAGCCATAATGATAGATGTTGATACTAACATTATTACACAACCAAAAGTTTTACTTGAAAGAATGCGATCCCCAAGGTAACCTGAGAGCAGCACTAGATGATGTCTTTTTCATCCAAATGAGGTGTCAGTTGCTGCCAGTGAGGTTGCCTCTTGCAAGCTTGGGGAAGCCAGCAGTCACAGATCTTAAGAACCAAAAGCAGTGTCAACACCCACTGTTTCCCTATGCATCCAGTACAAGGGAGAAGCCACAGAGAAATTACCTTACAGTTTTCATAAAGGCTTCTGATCATTTTCAGGGTTTATGTGGATTGATTCAAGCCACCCCGGCCTATCCCCGATGTATTCTTTAGTAAATAACTCTCCCTTGGAAGTCTGCAGGAAACAATGTTCTGAGGATGTTACAAGTATTTTAGATACTACAGCCTCAGGACTATGTCCCTCCCCCCCCCCCCACCCCCCAGTCCCACCCCCTGGCCCGCCATTTGCAAAAGAAACGGATGTTACAGGACAAGATTTAAGACCAAAGGGTAAAGAGACAGCGTGCTCCGTTCTATTTCAGCTATTCAAATTCCTGGTCTGGAGGTCCAGGTGCTGGGCGCCCACACTCTGTGTTATAATTACCAGAGCGCGGGTCCTGGATCCATTCCTGATTCCAGCTCCTTGTCAGTGAGCTCCCTGGCAGGCAGCAGGTGTCGCTCAAATCCCTGAGTGCCTGCATCCCCACAAGAGCCCTGGACCGAGTTCCTGGCTTCTGTGTTTGGCTTGGCACAGCCCCAGCTTTGGGGGCATTGGGGAGAGAACCAGCAGATAGGAGCTCCCTGTCTTCCTTCCTCCCTCGCAAATAAATCAAGTTTAAAAAATTATTGTCAATGATGTTGCTAAAATATTCCAGTTGAAAGTTGTACATTTTTTTTTTTAATCTCTAACAATCAGGATGAATCTTGGAACTCAAGTCAACTGGGGCTGGCACTGTGGCATAGCAGGTAAAGCTGCCGCCTGCAGTGCCGGCATCCCACATCGGCACCGATTCAAATCCCAGCTGCTCTTCTTCCGATCTAGCCCTCTGAAATGGCCTGGGAAAGCAGTAGAAGATGGCCCAAGTGCTTAGACCCCTGCACTCACATGGGAGACCCAGAAGCAGCTCCTGGCTCCTGGCTTTGGATCAGAACAGCTCTGGTCATTGTGGCCCTTTGGGGGAGTGAACCAGCGGATGAAGACTCTTAGATAGGAAGTCAGATATGTGTGTGTGACAAAGGCCTAAAGAAAAGACATCTATGTCCAGCATCTGCATCTCAAAGTCATCCTTATAACGGTTCAGGGGCAGCCTGGCCTTCGCATCCCGCCCTGCCCCCTCCTACCCCATAACCTGCCAGGTAGGGGTCCCCGCCCCTTCTGCCTGACAATCTTCCACAATCTCCCAGATGCAGCCCAGTATCTGCATTTCAAATACCCTTCTTTGGATCTTAATTCCCCAGGGGGTCCTGCTCACCCTTCCTCTGAACTCAGGACTGTGCCAGGGAGGCTTCCTCCTGTCTGATACCTTCAGGGGAAAACTCAGATAGGAGCTTCTTAATATTTGCATCCATAAAATCCTTTGTTTCAGGAGGAGATGTGTGAAGACAGAGACCCATCTCCTTAACCACCCCCCCCACCCCCGCCTTAACCAGACTGCCCGCTCAGCCCTCTGCCTCTCTGCTGAGCCGCCTGCCTGCCTGGCCAGGTGTGTTCTCTCCACTCAACCATGTAACCCCGCTCTTCCCCAGTCTGAGCGACCGGGCACTCTCTCTGGGGTGCTGTCTGCAGAGGTGCCCCTCCGTTCTCACGGATGTCCCTGCCCTAATAAACTTTGCTACTTTACTTTCTACTACTCTCCTGCCTGAATTCTTTCTTGCGCGAAGAACCCTGCCATTCACCAGTAATAAGACCTCTCTCTCTGCCTCTCTGTAACTCTGCCTTTCAAATAAATAAATTAAAAAAAAAAAAAAGAACTCAAGTCATACCATGGCTTAATTTCGAGCAAGTTTCCTTCCGTATACAGTGACTGTGTACTTTATAATCTTAAGTTTAACAAAATGTGGGTTTACAATTTCTCTGGTCTCTCATTTCCCTTTCCCTACTCTTTTTCCTTTCTAATTCCTTTAGCTTTTCTCTCTGTTCTCACTTAAAACACGTGCAGGCTCCACATCCTAAGGGTCAGCCAACCTCAGATGGAGAGATCAGAAACAACGCTTTCTTCAATACTGAACACGCACAGACCTTTTTCCTCGTCCTTCCCTAAGCAAGACAGTAGAACAGCATTTACATTGTATCGGGCACTGCAAGTAACTTAAGGGTGATTTAACATATGGAGAGTACCTAGGTAATATGCCAACCCTATGGCTTTTCCCCCTCCAAGTATTTTATTTTGAAAGGCAGGGTAACTGACAGAGAGGGAGACAGGGAGAGATCTTCCATCCGCTGGTCACTCCCCAAACAGCCACAACAGCCAGGCCAAAGCCAGGAGTGAGGAGATCCATCCCGGTCCCCCACATGGGTGGCAGAGACCCAAGCACCTGGGCCATTTTTGCTGCCTTCCCAGGCACGTTAGCAGGGAGCTGCATGGGAAGTGGAGCAGCCGGGACTAGAACCCGTGCTCTGTATGGAATTCCAGTGTTGCAAGCTTGGCTTCACCTGCTACACAATACAGCCCCCGACTGCCATTTTAGACAAGGGCCTTGAGGGCCACAGATTTCAATACCTGGGAGGTACCCGTCTTTGATAAATGAGGAGGAAGATGCTTGGACCTCATCTAGTGCCCTCTTAGAACTGGAGAACGCTCCTCTTGACTAATAGAGAAATTGGAGTCTTTTTCTCTGCTCTCACCAAGGCCAAGGTGACACTCTGCCGAGGAAGGAGTTCCTGTCTCCAAGGAAGAAAAAAAAAAAGAGGCATTCAACGGAAGGCTCACCTACCGCACCCTGACTGCATGGAAACAACTCTGCAAAGACCTGGTGTAGGCGGAGTAAAACCTACTCGCTTCGGGACAGCGTTGTGGTGCTCTGGGTAAAGCCACCCTGCAACACCAGCATCCCATATGGGTGCCAGTTTGAGTCCCGGATGCACCACTTCCAATCCAGCTCCTTGCTAATGGCCCAGGAAAGGTAGCAGAAGACGGGCCCTTGCCAACTACGCGGGAGAGACGCAGATGGAGTTCCAGGTCTCCAGCTTCCGGTGTACCCGTCTGGGGAGTGAGCCAGCAGAAGACCGACAATCCCACCCCCTTACCTAATCTGTCTGTCTCCCCTCTCTCTACAACTCTGCCTTTCAAATGAACAGATTTTGTAAAAAATTTTAAACTAAGAATGCTGACTCTGGCTTGCAGCATCCTGTCCCCATTTTCACTAGCATCAACAATCAAGGCCTGATTAGCCCTTTGTTCTGAATTCCGGAATGAACGAGCAAACGATGCTCTCCTAGCACCTCCCTCCCCTTGCACAGCTGGGCCACAGCCAGCCCTCAGCGCTCTGTCACTTCTGTAACACGGGCGCCAGCCTCCCCGGGGGCCAGCATCCCTCGTGTCCTGCTGTGGTCACACGTGGACATCCCATGCTGACCCACACTGGAATTACTATTCAATACACAGCAGTATGGACTCCGACACCACAGGGGACCACCTACGGCACCTGCCACCTGCTGGGAATGAAATCCCTCAACTAACAGAGATCTTCGCCGTGTCCAGGTTAGGTGACCAGATGGGTAGGAAACTATGAAATCAGCGTGTGGCTCCCTGACCTGGCCTTCATCCGCATGTTGGACATAAATCAGCGAACTTACACATCAGGGCAACATTTAGAAATAATAAAGGGGAAACCTTGGCAACAAGACATCCCTGTTACAGAAGGGCTGGCTGTCACGTCGCTTGGAGGCACCTGGAGGCACTCTCCTCCACTTCCCTCAAAGCCTCTAGTTTTTCCCCTGGGAGCCCTGGGGACCTCTGTTCTGCTAGGAGTCCTTTGCATATTTGTGACATCATTCGCGGGCCATGTGAAATTACCAACTTAACAATTAGCCTGCTGTCCACTTACGGAGTTTCGAGCCCCACCTTGGCAGGGTCAGGACAAATGGTTTCGCAAACCACATACAGTATGTGAGCAGGACGGCAGGAAGGTGTCCACCCATGGACAGACACCCACGAGGACCCCCCTCCCCTGGAGAGAACTTCCTTCCTTCCTTTTTTTTTTTTTTTTTGAAGATTTAAGAGACAAACATCTTCTATCCACTGGTTCGCTCCCCAGGTGGCCGCAATGGCAAGGGCCAGGCCAAAGCCAAGAGCTTCATCCACACACGAAGCTTTCTCTTTCTACTTGTCTGGCTCAGACACATGAGCCAGAATCCCCCCATGTAAGAATTTAGCTTCATGAAGCTTCACTGTTTGATGCCTTTGAGATCGGTCACAGACCTATCTCACCTGTGGTGGAGGCTGCCAAGCATGGCTTGTAATTTTGCTTTGGGAACTCAGGCGAAGGGGGGCCATCAGTCTTTGCACGAGGGTTACAGCCAGACTGCAGACTGATACCCACCCCTCCACTGCTGCTTCGGGAGGCCCAGGCTCAGACCCCCTCCCCATTTCCAGCGTTTTCAGATGTTTGTAGCAGGAGGCTTTGGCGTTGACTATGCCATCAAATCACCACAATCAAACTCTCTCTGTATGTGTTCAACCGTGCAAGCAAGGAGTTTCTGGCAAAGAAAATATTCTTTGCATGTGTAAGTGAGCAGGTGCTCAAGACATGTAGTGTATCCATGGCTGGCAGCTGCTCAGAAGCTAAGCCCCTCAGGGGAGCAAATTCCTAGGACAAATCACCAGGGTTTTTTTGTTTTTTGTTTTTTTTTTTGACAGGCAGAGTTAGAGACAGAGAGAAAGGTCTTCCTTCCATTGGTTCACCCACCAAAGCCAGCGTACTGCGCCGATCCGAAGCCAGGAGCCAGGTGCTTCCTCCTGGTCTCCTATGCAGGTGCAGGAGCCCAAGCACCTGGGCCATCCTCCACTGCCCTCCCGGGCCACAGCAGAGAGCTGGACTGGAAGAGGGGCAACCAGGACAGAACCGGCGCCCCAACCAGGACTAGAACCAGGGTGCTGGTGCCGCAGGCCGTGGTGCTGGCCACCAGTTTTGATTATTTGTTAAATAAACGCTGAAGAGCTTCACAGATCTCTCAGGTGTTATAAATCTCTAAGGACAGCCACTGGTGCACAGATGGGCTGTGGTTCACGTGGGACGTTCTCGCCCACGCAACTTCCATGTTTTCTTAGGTAAGGTCATCATTCCTTAATGCAAAATTATTGCGTAAGGAGAACAATATCTGCATGTACTTAGTATTTCTCCTACACGTATTTTAGGAGGAAAATGTCATCAACTCCTTTATAAATGTTAGCAATCATCAGTAGCTTATGGAACAGCAAAGCTTTGTGGAAAATCTCAGGAAATTCTGTAACATTCTTAGAAATGTTGATTGCTGGGGTCGATGTTGTGGTGCGGAGGGTGAGCCGCCACTGGCGACACCGGCATCCCTTGGGAGCGCTGGTTCAAGTCCCGGCCACTTCACTTCTGATCCAGCTCTCTGGGAAGGGAGGAAGATGGCCCGAGTAGTGGGGGTCCTCCCGCCCCCGTAGAGCTCTGCGCTGCTGGCTTCAGTCTGGCTCAGCCCAGCCACAGTACTAATGGAAGAGTGACCCAGCGGATTTGAGACACAGCTCTGATTCCACTTCTATTTGTTGTCCGGGGACACTGGGGTAAAGAATTAACCTGTCTGGACCTCTGTTTCTTATCAGTATAAGAGAGAGAGAGATCGCCTGGCTAGGCTGCCCTGAGATGTAGATGACATAATGAGTCATCGTGCAATAGAACTTGTGTCTTTTTTTCTCCCCTCGAAAAGAAATTTTCCAAGAGTTACCAGGCAACAGGACAGGAAGGAACACAGCTGCCCAGAGCTTCCACCCAGCACCCAGAGCAGGGCACCAAGCCTGCAGGGCTGCCGTCCCCCTTGCCAAGGCACCGCCGGGGCCGGGGAGTGGCCACTGCTGGTACGGAGATGTTCCTGAAATGACCAAGCCCAAAGCCCTCGCAGGGAAGCAGCCCGGCCTGCTCCCCTGGCTGGGCCGTGTTTACGACGTCTGGCTTCTTTTATTGGTCTCTGCCCTCAGGAATGCGGTGAGGGCTCATGTTTGAGAGAGGATGGTCAGCCCGAGCCTGGCATGCCACAGCGCTAGATCGGTCTCTGGGCTGGGGACAGAGCTGCTCGCGCCGGGCTCCAGACAGATTGTGGGCTCCAGTCCGTTTACGAGGATGTTTAACGAGGGGAGGGGCACGGCTGGCCCTGGGCTGAGCGGGCAGGCTGCCGCGTGCAGCGTCCTCCAGGGAGGAGACAAGAGGAGGAACATTCTGGAAGAAGGGAGAGAGGAGACAGCAGGGCCATCTGATCACAAAGGACTCATGGTGTGGGTGGGTAACAGCTGCGACAGGACTGTGCGAGACTGGATGAAGACTTAGCACTGACCGGTGCCTTCCTCCTCCATCAGAGCCCGGGGTGGGGGCTGGCGTCTGCCATAGCAATGAAGATCCAGCTTAGAACCTCGGCATCGCTTCTCAGTGTGCCTGGCTTTGAGCCCTGGCTCCCTCCCAATGCATAGCAAGAGATGGCTCAAGTGCTTGGGTCCCTGCCACCCATGCAGGAAACTGGGACCCAGTCCCTGGCTGCTGACTGTCGTGGGCATTTGGGGGAGTGAACCAGTGGATGGGAGCTCGCTCGCTCACTCTCTCTCTCTGCCTTTCAAATGAACAACAGTAACAAAGACCATTGCATAGGAACCCCGGGCACATCGCTAACCCCATGAAAACTGTTGATTAGCAAACATCTGTTAGATGCAGCAATAGTGACACTGTCGCTGGAGTTGGGAACTCCAAGTGCCTGTTCCATACCAACTCTCCCGGCAACGACACGAGGAGGAAATACTTCCCAATTCATCTCATGAAGCCGACATAATCCTGACACCAGAGCCAGAAAAAGACATTGCAAGATGGAGCAGCAGTCCGATAGCCTTCATAAATGTAAACGCAAAAATCCTCAAAAAATATCGGCAAACTGAATCCAGCAAGGTACCAAGTGGAAAGAGGATTCCACACCAGAAAAAAACCATCAACGTGATTTACCATATCAATACATCTGGAAAACACGTTTCACAATACTCATTCGGGATTTTTTTTAAAAAGGGAAAAAAATCCTCTTACAAAACCAGAAATAGAAGGAATTTTCTTAACCTGATAAGAACATCTTCAAAAATGCAGCCAAGTCGCATGGTTGGAGAAAAAAAAGCCAGTGTGTTTTCTGCCGCTCCTACTCAGTACTGTGCGGAGGCTCGGGCAGGGCCATTCAGAGGTGGAAGACGCAAAACCAAACCTATCCACAGATGAAACGACCGGCTTCCTAGAAAACCCCAAAGCACCTACGGAAAAGCTACTGGAACTAATGAGCAAATTTCAAAAAGTTATAGAACACACAAAAATCAGTAGTGTTTCTATATATGTTACCCACAAATACCTGGGCTTTGAAATCTGAAGAAAAATTTACTGGGTTTAATAAAATCAAAACACATTAAATATTTAAGTAGAAATGTAAACGAATATGTCTAAAAGCGGACTTTTTTAAAAAAAATTATTTATTTAAAAGGCAGAGTTAGAGAGAAGGGAAGAGGAAAAGAGGAAGAGAGGAAGAGGAAGAGAGAGAATCATCCATCCACTGGCTCACTCCCCAAAATGGCCACAACAGCCAGTGCTGGGGCCAGGCCAAAGCCAGGAGCCAGGAGCTCCATCCGGGTCTCCCACATGGGTGCAGGGGCCCAAGCACTTGGGCCATCTTCTACTGCTTTCCCAGGCCATCAGCAGGGAGATGCCTTAGCAATGAAGCAAGTGGAGCAGCTGGTACTTGAAGCAGCACCCACAGGGGATGCCGGAGCCACAGCTGGAGGCTTGACCCACAGTGTTGCACCAGCCCCAAGAGCTGACTCTCCACAACTAGAAAAGTGTGCAATTATACAACGTCTCCATAAATTCGGAGAGATACCTGTTCACGGAACGGAAGTCTAAATGGAGTTGTTAATTCTGTTCAAATCCATCTGTAGATTCAAAGCAGTTCCAACAAAAATTCCATGAAGTCATACTGTAGAAACCAACAACACGCTCTTAGGATTTACATGCAGGGGCTGATGTCGTGTGCGACTCAGGGAGCCAGGCTGCCACCTGCCACACTGGCATCTCGTATAAGAGCTCCAGTTCTGGTCCCGGCTGCTCTGCTTCTGATCCAGTTCCCCGCTAATATACCTGGGAAGGCAGCAGAGGATGGCCCAGGTGCTTGGGCCCCTGTCACCCATATGGAGTTCCTGGCTGCTGGCTTTCGCCTGGCCATCGCAGTCATTCAGTCATTTTGGTAGTAAACCTGAAGATGGATGAAAGATCTCTCTCTCACACACACACATACACACACACATACACAGTCCATTAATGGTCTATGAAAAATCAAAGGCAACACCCCAGAAAACAGATAACCTTCAGAGTGAAGAATCTGGAGTAATCAGACTTTCACACACACAAGACAAAGAAAAATAATTTTGACTCATGTTTTACACTGCATTTAAAATGGGGGGGCCGGTGCTGTGGTGTAGTGCCAGCATCCCATATGGGCACCGGTTCAAGTCCTGGTTCCTCCACTTCCGATCTGGCTCTCTGCTATGGCCTGGGAAAGCAGTGGAAGATGGCCCAAGTCCTTGGGCCCCTGCACCGATGTGGGAGACCAGGAAGAAGCTCCTGGCTCCTGGGTTCAGATCGGTACAGTTCAGGCCATTGTGGCCAACTGGGGAGTGAACCAGCAGATGGAAGACCTCTCTCTTGCTCTGCCTCTCCTTCTCTCTCTGTGTAACTCTTTCAAATAAATAAATTAATTTTAAAAAAAGCAATAGGGCTGGCATGTGGCCTGGTAAGCTGCCAGCTGGGAAGCCAGCCTCCAAGAGACAGTGCCTAGATTCACCTCCCAGCTCCACCGCTGACTCCAGCTTCCTGGGAAAGAGACTGCTGGGGGCACTGGCAATGATTCTACTTAGATAGAGCCACGGGGGAGACCTGGGTTGAGTTCCTAGCTCTCACCTGGCCCAGCCCCAGCCTCTGTGGGCATCTGTGGAGCGAATCAACAGATACGAGCTCACACTTGCTCTCGGTCTCTCTTCAATAAATAAAATTTTTTAAACTCGCACAGCGGGGCCGTTGTGGTGGTACAGGTTGAGCCACCAGCTGGACGCTGGCATCCCACTGGAGCCCCACCTTGCGTTCCCGCAGCTCCACATCCCAGCCAGCTCCCCAGCTAATGAGCCCAGGAAAGCAGTGGAACATGGTCTGAGTGCCTGGGGCCCTGTCACCCCTGTGGGAGACCTGGATGGAGCTCCAGGCTCCTGGCTTCAGCTTGACCCAGCCCCGGCTGTTGCAGCCATTTGGGGCATGAGCCCGTGAATGGCAGTTTCTCACTGACCCTCATCACAGGACGTCGCAGTCTTGCGCCCAGTCACTCCAGAGGAAGGAAGGTGTAAGTACACACAAGCCACCCGTGACTATTTAGCCAACTCATGATCATCCCCCAGTGGATCTGACCCAAACAGCCTCAGCAGACGGAAGGATGCTACAGCCACGCCACGGGAGCCCACTCGACCACACAAAGAGACGGGTGACCAGTACAGTACAGGAGAATCTCAAACAAGGTTTCTGGGGTGCCCGAGGCCATACTGAGTGATGTTTTCTATGATATTCTAGAGAGAGAAAACTCCAGAAGCCACTGCACCATGGTGAGGAACCGTGTCAGCCTGCCCGACCACGGGCACGAGCCGACACCCCGAGCTGTCAGAGGGCACAGACGCTACCACACATACACTCAAAATGCACCTCGAGAAATCCGACTTTAATTTACAAAAGGGTTTAAAAGGGTTTTTTAAAAGCTGCTAACCAGAGACAAATACAGTAAGGATGAGGGCCAAGTGAATGAGAAAAATCTTGTTCAGAGAAAACACAGCTGCTGAATCCAGGAGAGAGAAAACCCAGAGAGAAAAAAAGTTCTCAAGAGAGAGAAAAACCAACACATTAGGGCCACAGCGTCTGTACCGAGAGTGCTTTAAGAAATAAGAACCAGGAGCAGGCATTTGGTACCACGGCTACGGTGCTGCTTGGGACACACACATTTCATATCTGAGTGCCTGGGTTCAAGTCCTGGCTTGGCTCCCAGGACAGCTCCCTGCTGATGCACACCTAGAGGGAGCAGAGCTGGCTCAAGTCCTTGGGCCCCTGCCTCTCCCGGGGGAGACCAGGTTTGAGTTCTGGGCGCCGAGCTTCAGCCTGGCCCAGCCCTGCCCACTGTGCAGCCGGGTAGGGACGGAGTCTCCTCTCTGGGCTGGATGCCCTCCCACAGGTCTCCAGTACCTGGAATATCTCCCCTCTCCCTTTCTTTCTTTCTTTCTTTCAAGATTTATTTATTTATTTGAAAAGCAGAGTTACAGAGATGCAGAAAGAGATAGAGAGGTCTTCTATCCACTGGTTCACTCCCCAAATGGCCGCAACGGTTGGAGTTACACCAATCTGAAGCCAGGAGCTTCTTTCAGGTCTCCCATGTGAGTGCAGGGACCCAAGGACTTGGACCATCTTCTACTGCTTTCCCAGGCCACAGCAGAGAGCTGGATTGGAAATGGAGCAGCCAGGACTTGAACCAGTGCCCATATGGGATGCCGGCAACGCAGGTGGCGGCTTTACCCACTAAGTTACAGCACCAGCCCCCTCTGTGCCTTTCAAATAAATGAAGAACTAATTTGCCAGAATGAAAGGCCATGAAAGATTCACATAAGAGTGTGGTACAGCACCTGCCCCCACACGGGAGACCCGGATGGAGTTCCTGTCTCATGGCTTCAGCCTGGCTCAGCCGTGGCTGCTGAAGCCATTTGGGGAGTGAACCAGTGGATGGAGGCTCTCTTCTCTCTCCTCTCTTCTCTCGCTCACTCTACCTTTCAAGTAAACAAAATCAACCTTTAAAACAATAATACACTGTAAAATAACAAACATATGTTGATTTAAACCACTGAGTTCGTGGTGATTTCGGAACACAGCTGTAGCCAACCAATGCAAAGAATGATTAATGCATTAAAATAGGTCAAGCTAATGTAGTCAATGAGAAAATTAAAAAATTTTATTTGACAGGAAAAAAACAGATTGAACAAGCTCCCAGGTGCTGGTTCGGGCCTCTAATGACAGCAGTAGCTGGAGCAGGTCCCCATGTGGGTGGCAGGGACCCAGACACTCCGGTCATCACCTGCTGCCTCCCAGGATCTGAACTGGCAGGAGCTGCACCAGGAATCGAACCCAGGCACTCCGATGTGGGCGGCGGGTGTCAACCACTAGGCCTGCTTGAGAACATTTTATGGTTCAGATCCCACGAGTTCCTTACCCAGTAATAAGAACCTAGGGAGAGGAGGACGCTGTCCAGTGGGGGCAGGGCCCTGTGCTGGAGACTTCCTGGACACTGTGCTGCCCCAAGTCATCCCTCCTCCCCCTCCAGGACAGGGCTGCAGCCAACCAAGGAAGCCGTCTCCTCCCTGGGCTAGACACCCTCGCACAGGGCTCCAGGCCCGACAGCAACACCCAGGGCAGGAACACATTCTATTCTGGGTCTCTCAACTCTCGCCACGCCCAGCGGTGAGGCTGAGCACCCGGGAATCACCACTCCGGGTCATCACTGTAAGAGACCGCGTGCGTCAGGGCACAGTGGCTTTTCTGAGGGTATGTGCACAGTGGCGGTAACCACCTGCCTGCTCCCAGTCGGCTCAAGCAGGAAATGACAGCTTTCGTGCTCATTTAGATATTTAAACACCACACTGTTCATTTCCGTGGCCCTCTGTGGGTTCTTCTACCCCAAGCCAGTAGCTTGGAAGGCGTCCTGACTCACCCTGTAACTTTTCAGCCGGATGAAGTCGACCTTCATGGAGACGAACTGATCCGAGTTCCGGCTGATGTTCTTCAGGTGCTCTACCAGGTCAGCACAGAATTTGTAGCCCCCTTTCAGCACACACAGGACCATGAGGTCACAGTAGCCTATGTCCTTCATAATGTCCTTGGCCAGCCTCTCAATTCTGAAAGAAGCGGGAGCAGGAGAGACATTATAGCACACCCTCTGAGGATGCAGTGTGTTGCACACGAGGCTACTCTGGGGACACTGCAGAAACACCTGGGAGAGAGAAACCTACAGGTGGAAAAGCACGGTGAAGGCTGGGCGTGCAGAGAATGTTGACGGCCGCGTCACCCAGCGTATCTTCTCACTCCTGTGTCACAGAAATCATTAAGGTCAGGGACTCACCAAGGTCAGGGTCAAGGTCAAGCTTGACACATCCTAGGACGCCTTGACTGACCTAAAAGATGGTATTGTGTGATCTTACACGCACTCACTTCACGGCACGGAAAAAGGAAGCGGGAGTGATTCAGCCCCCGTACCACCTCACCGGGGACTAGAGACACCAGGCATTTGGCTTGGCAGTTAAAACACCTCGTAGAATGCTTGAATGCCTTACGGTAGTAGCTGGGTACGAGGCCTGGCTCCTCTCCTGACTCCAGCTTCCTGCCAATGCACGCCTTAGGAGGTGGCACGTGACAGCCCAGGCACCAGGGTCCTTTTTACCATTATGAGAGAGCTGGATTGAGTTCCTGGTTCCTGGCTTTGGCCTGACCCAGCCCCGGCTGTTACAGATATTTGAGGAATGAACCAGTGGATGGAAGAGCTGTGTGTCTCTGTATCTGTCTCCCTCACTGCCTCTCAAATAGTAATAAAAAGTCAGACTATTGAAGATGGTGGGATAGGGAGGGAGCTTATAGCTCTAGTCTAGGGAAAGTTGAAAAAAAGTGGACAGAGTGCAGACTCAAGGAAGAATTAGGGAGAAAATGGCAGAAGAAACTCCACATGAATTAGAGGGACACTGTGGACCTACGTGGAGGGTGTGGATGCACACAACTCAGGACCCCAGCAGCTGAGAGTCTCAGTACCAGCTCTGGAGAGAGGCGAGACCAGACTGCAGCAGCCCAAGCCACTGGCCATAAAGCTGCAGGAGGAGGCTGGCCTGAGTCCGGCTTGTAGCTCTACGGGAGGACAGTGTACCTGCCAAACTAGAGGAGAAAAAAAAGGGGCATGTTTGTCTCTGCCCCACTACCCAGCACCAGCACCCTGTAACTTGCTGAGCGAGGGCGGATGCCATTTTGGACATACGTAACAACTGCACCAGCCCGTGTCCGCACGACAGGCAACCAGGCAAGCGGAGACATCCGAGTCTGGCTGGGAGAACTGACAGGGGGCTGGGTGTTCCTGACTGTGAGATGCTTAAGAGCCTCTCTGTGAAAGCACTGTGGCTGTGTGGGAGGGCGCAGGGTGTGGCTGGGACTTTGGGCAGTCACTGTGGGCAGCTCCACGTGCTTGAGGATCCCTGGTTCCCTGGTGAGGGTCATTGCTGCGGGATTTGTGCTCAGAGGACAGCATGGATCCTTTGTGTGGTTCTATTGGCAGCACTGACGCATGTTATACCCACTGGCTCTACTGCCCAGGCACTGGTCTCCTGAGAGGAGAGGCAGTGGGCAAGGACTACCCCAACAGAGAGAGATTTACCATGCCCATCCTGGGTGTCACCTTGGACACTCCCCTCACCCTGGAGCACTGAACAGAGCTCCCTGGCCACACCCACTACACGCCTCTAGGTATTCACTGCAAGAGCGGACACTCCACTAAGCCACAGAGGCATACTCCGAAGACAGAAGCCATCATAGGGAAAAAAAACGAAACAAAAAAGAAACCAACCAGTATCTCCACAAATGCTGAATAAACACAGCAATTCAAGAAAGAAGAATAAGGAAGACAATATGATACCCCAAAGAACACAGCACCTCAACACTAGAATGTGAAGATGAAGAGACTGAAGAAATGCAATTCAAAAAATTGATAATTACTTAGAAGTAATCAGAAGCAAATCCACAAACAGATGAAATCCATACATGACATGAAAGAAAATTTCTCCCACAAAATTGAGATCTTAAAATCTTGGAAATGAAGAATTCAATAAATAAAAAATGCAGTGGAAATCCTTAACAGAATCGGTAAAGTGAAAGAAAGAATATCCAAGTTAGAAGATAAATCACTGGAAATTTTACATTCAGGTTACAGAAAAAGAAATTAGAAAACTAAAAACCAGTTTTGGAAATCTATGGGATACTATCAAACAACCCAACATACAGGTCTTAGGAGTTCCTGTAAGCGTGGAAAAAAAAGAATCAATTAGAAGGCCTTTTTATTGAAATAATTACAGAAAATGTCCCTAATTTGGAGAAAGGGACTTCCAAGTATAGGAAGCATCTAGAACTCATATAGACATGACCAGAACAGATCTTTACCACAACACATTGTAATCAAACTCTCCACAGTGAAACAAATGATGCTAAAATGTGCATGAGAGCAACGCCAGGTTACTTTAAGAGGATCTTCAATGAGACTCACAGTGGATTTCTCATCAGAAACCCTACAGGCCAGGAAAGAATGGCAAGATATAGCCCAAGTCTAAAGACAAAAAAGCTGCCAACCCAGAAATACTGTACTGTGCAAAGCTCTCATTTATTAATGAAGATGAAAAAAAGACCTTCCATAACAAACAGAAATTGAAAAAAGTTGTCACCACCTGTTTAGCCTTACCAAAGATGCATAAGGATGTGCTACACACAGAAACATGGTCATCACTACAAAAGAAGCTAAAGGAAGAAAATCTCCCAGTAAAAAGTACAAATGAAATCCAAAATAAACAATAGGAATATTTATGGGAAAATGGCAGGGCAAAGTTGTTACTTATCAATAGTTACCTTGAATGTAATGGCCTCACCTCTCCAGTTAAAAGTAGACTAGCTGAATGGATTAAAAAACATAATCCATCTATTTCCTGCCTGCAAGAAACACATCTCACCAACAAAATGCAATCAGACTGAAAGTGAAAGGATGAAAAAAGATGTTCCATGCTAACAGAAACCAAAAAAGATCTGGTATAGCCATCCTATATATCAGACAGAATAGACTTTCTTTGTTCATTTTTTTAAAGATTTATTTTTACTTATTTGAAAGACAGAGTTATAGAGAGAGGCAGAGACAGAGAGAGAGGTCTTCCTCCGCTGGTTCACTCCCCAGATGGCTGCAACGGCTGGAGCTACACCAATCAGGAGCCAGGAGCTTCTTCCAGGTCTCCCACATGGGTGCAGGGGCCCAAGGAGTTAGGCCATCTTCCACTGCTTTCCCAGGCCATAGCAGAGAGCTGGATCAGAAGAGGAGCAGCCGAGACTAGAACCAGTGCCCATACGGGATGCCAGCACTTCAGGCCAGGGCTTTAACCTGCTGTGCCACAGTGCCATCCCCCAGAATAGACTTTAACAACAACAACAACAACAACAAAAAAAACTGTTAAAAGAGACAAAGGAGCACGCTATGTAATGATTAAGGGATCAATTCAACAGGGAGATATAACTATTATAAACGGATATGCACCTAATTACAGGACATCTGGCTATTTAAAAGAAATGTTAATAAATCTAAAGGGACACATAGACTCCAATACAATAGTAATGGGGGACATCAATACCCCACTTCAGCAATGGACAGATCAACCAGACAGAAAATCAGCAAGGAAACAGATTGAATTGACACTATAGACCAAGAGGACCTAATGGATATGTATGGAACTTTCCGTCCTATAGTAGAAAACATATTCTTCTCAGCAGTGCATGGAACTTTCTATAGGATAGACCACATGCTAGGCCATAAAGCAAGTCTCAGAAAATTCAAGAAAACTGAAACAAACCATGCATCTTAATGGACCACAATGGAAAAAAGTGGGAAATCAGCAACTCAGGAATGTCTAGAACACAAGCGAACACATGGAGACTGATCAACATGCTGTTAACTGAACAGTGGGTCACAGAAGAAATCAAAAGAGAAATCAAAAACTTTCTGGGAACAAGTGAAGATGACAATACAAAATATCAAACCCTATGGGATACAGCAAAAGCAGTGATATTAAGAGGAAAGTTTACAGCAATTGGTGCCTACCTCAAGAATTGGAAAGGCATCACAGCTATCAGTGCATCTTAAGGATCTAGAAAACCAACAGCAAACCAAGCCCAAAACCAGTAGGAGAAAAGAAATAATTAAAATTAGAGAATAAACAAAATTGAAATAAAAAATACAAAAGATCAGCAAAACAAAGAGCTGGTTTGTTGAAAAAAATAAATAAACTGACACACCATTGGCCCAACTAACCAAAAACAGCAGGGAGAAGACCAAAAATCAATAAAATTAGAGATGAAAAAGAAAATGTAACTACAGGCACTAAAGTAATAAGAATCATCAGAAATTACTACAAAGAGTTGTATGCCAACAAATTGGGAAATCTATCAGAAATGGATAAATTCCTGGACACATACAATCTACCTAAATTGAGCCATGAAGACAGAGAAAACCTAAACAGCCCCATAACCAAGTCAGAAATTGAATCAGTAATAAAGGCCCTCACAACAAAGAAAAACCCAAGATCGGACGGCTTCACTGTTGAACTCTACCAGACATTTAAAGAAGAACTAACTCCAATTCCTCTCAAATTATTCAAAATAATTGAAAGGGAGGGGGTCCTCCCAAATTTTTTCTATGAAGCCAACATCACCTTAATTCCTAAACCCAGAAGAGATGCAACAGGAAAGAAAACTACAGACCAATTTCCCTGATGAACATAGACGCAAAAATCCTCAACAAAATTCTGGCCAATTGAATCCAACTACACACCAGAAAGATCATTCACCCAGACAAAGTGGGATTTATTCCTGGTATGCAGGGATGGTTCAATATTCACACATCAATGTGATACACCACATTAACAAATCAAAGAACAAAAACCATATTATTATCTCAATAGATGCAGAGAAAGCATTTGATAAAATTCAACACAATTTCATGATGAAACTCTAAGCCAACTGGGTATAGAAGGAACATTCCTGAACACAATCAAGGCAATTTATGACAAAACCACAGCCACCATCCTATTGAATGGGGAAGCATTCCCACTGAGATCTGGAACCAGACAAGGTTGCCCACTCTCACCACTGCTATTCAATATGGTCCTGGAAGTTTTAGCCAGAGCCATTAGGCAAGAAAAAGAAATCAAAAGGATACAAATTGGGAAGAAGAAGTCAAATTATCCCTCTTTCCAGATGACATGATTGTACATATAGGGGATCCAAAAGACTCCACCAAGAGACTACTGGAACTCATAGGAGTTTGGTAAAATTGGCCAGCACCGCGGCTCAATAGGCTAATCCTCCACCTGTGGCGCCGGCACCCTGGGTTCTAGTCCCTGTCGGGGCGCAGGATTCTATCCTGATTGCCCCTCTTCCAGGCCAGCTCTCTGCTATGGCCCGGGAAGGCAGTGGAGGATGGCCCAAGTACTTGGGCCCTGCACCCGCATGGGAGACCAGGAGAAGCACCTGGCTCCTGGCTTCGGATCAGCATGGTGCACCGGCCGCAGTGGCAATTGGAGGGTGAACCAACGGCAAAAGGAAGACCTTTCTCTCTGTCTCTCTCTCTCTGTCACTGTCCACTCTGCCTGTCAAAAAATAAATTAATTAATTAAAAAAAAAGAGTTTGGTAAAGTGGAGGGATATAAAGTCAACACACAAAAATCAACAACCTCTGTATACACAGACGACTGAGAAAGAACTTCTAAGATCAACCCCATTCACAATAGCTACAAAAAAAAAAAAAATCAAATACCTTGGAATAAATTTAACCAAGGATTTCAAAGATCTCTATGAGAATTACAAAACGTTAAAGATAGAAGAAGATACAAAAAAAAAAATTGAAAAGTGTCTTCCATGTTCATGAATTGGAAGAATCAATATCATCAAAATGTCCATTCTTCCAAAAGCAATTTGCAGATTCAATGTGATACTAGTCAAAATACGAACAACATTCTTCTCAGATTTAGAAAAAATGATGCTGAAATTCATATGGAAATACAGGAGACCCCAAATAGCTAACACAATCTTATACAACAAAAACAAAGCCAGAGGTATCACAATACCAGATTTCAAGACATACTACAGGGCAGTTATAATCAAAACAGCCTGGTTATGGTACAAAAACCTGTGGGTAGACTGATGAAACAGAACAGAAATGCCAGAAATCAATCCACACATTTATCTACAACCAACTTATCTTTGACAAAGGAGCCAAAATCAATCCCTGGAGCAGGGACAGTCTCTTCAACAAATGGTGCTGGGAAAACTGGATCTCCACATGCAGAAGCATGAAGCAAGACCCCTACCTTACACCTTACACAAAAATCCACTCAACATGGATTAAAGACCTAAATCTATGACCCAACACCATCAAATTATTAGGGAACATTGGGGAAAGTCTGCAAGACACTGGCGTAGGCAAGGACTTCTTGGGAAAGACCCCAGAGGCACAGGCAGTCAAAGCCAAAAATTGACAAATGGGATTATATCAAGCTGAGAAGCTTCTGTACTGCAAAAGAAGCACTCAGCAAAGTGAAGAGGCAACCGACAGAATGGGAGAAATTATTTGCAAACTATGCAACTGATAAAGGATTAATAACCAGAATTATAACAATATCAAGAAATTCAACAATAGAAAAGCAAACAATGCAGTCAAGAAATGGGCAAATGGGCCGGCGCTGTGGCATAGTGGGTAAGGCTGCCACCTGCAGTGCCGGCATCCCATGTGGGCACCAATTCAGGTCCCAGCTGCTCCACTTCCAGTCCAGCTCTCTGCTATGGCCTGGGAAAGCAGTGGAAGATGGCCCAAGTGCTTGGGACCCTGCACCCACGTGGGAGACCCAGAAGAGGCTCCTGGCTGTGGATAAGCACAGCTCTGGACATTACGGCCTGCTGGGGAGTGAACCAGTGGATGGAGGACCTCTTTCTCTCTCTGCCTCTCCTTCTCTCTCTGTTTAATTGATTTTCAAATAAATAAATCTTTAAAAAAAAAAAAAACAAAAAACAAAAAACAACCAGTGCGCAAAGGACTTCAACAGACATTTTTCAAAAGAGGAAATTCAAATGGCCAATAGACACATGAAAAAACCCTCAGGATCACTAGCCATCAGAGAAATGCCACTCAAAACCACAATGAGGTCTCACCTCACTCCAGTTAGAATGACTTTCATACAGAAATCAGCTAACAACAGATGCTGGTGAGGATGTGAGGGAAAAGGCACACTAATGCACTGTTGGTGGGAATGTAAACTGGTACAGCCACTATGAAACACAGTATGGAGATACCTCAGAAATCTGAATGTAGACCTAATATATGACCCAAGCCACCCCACTACTGGAAATTTATCCAAGGGAAATGAAATCAGCATATGAAAGAGTGATCTGTACCCCCATGTTAATTACAGCTCAATTTACAATAGCTAAGACATGGAATCAACCCAAATGCCCATCAGCTGAAGACTGGATAAAGAAATTATGGGATATGTACACCACAGAATACTACACAGTGGTAAAAACAAAACAAAAACATAATCTGGTCAGTTGCAACAAAATGGATGAAACTGGAAAACACAATACTTAGTGAAATAAGCCAGTCCCAGAGGGACAAATACCACATGTTCCCTCTGACCTGTGATAACTAATAGAGTACCTAAAGAGAAATCTACAGAAGTGAAATTGACACTTAGAGAAACAATGACTTCAAGCAGCTCTTGTTTTGATTGTTGAGGAATGTTTTTTTCTTTTTTTATACTATTTGTTGAATTCTTTACTTAACCTAGAGTAAATCATAAGTGTATAAAGTTAACTGAAAATCGATCTTAGTTAAAAAAAAAAAAAAAGAATGAGAATAGGAGAGGCAGGAGGAAGAGGGGTGGGAGAGTAGATGGGAGGACGGGTATGGTGGGAAGAATCACCATCTCCTAAAGTTGCAATTATGAAATGTTTGTATTCCCTAAATAAAAGGTTTCTGGGGAAAAAATGAGATTGTTATGATGATTGAATAAATGAATATACCAAATTGCTCGATGTACATGCAGAGTCATGGTGCAGTATATGGTTTATATATCAATAAAGTTTTTTTTAAATAAAAGTGAACAAGCAGATGAAAGGCCTCTGTGTCAATCTGCCTTTCAAATAAATCTTTAAAAAAAAAATCTACAGAGATCCAATTATCTGTTTCCACAAGAAACATAAAATATAAACAAGATTAAAAACACAGATTAAAAGTAAAGGGATGGCCAGGATAGCACTAATCGAAAGAAAGAAGGAACAGCAATGTTGGTTTGGATAGAGCAGCCTTAGAGTCTGCTAAGTCATCAGGAATCAAGGGTCAGTTCTCCAAACTCGAACGCGTATGCTCCAAACAACACAGCATCACAGAACTAGCACCAGGGCATTTGGAGATGTCAACACCCCCTCCTTGGATCAGTAGTTGATAAACCCAGCCAGAGAGACTCAGTGAGGATCTAGATGCATGGGGCGGTACCACCACCCAGCTGGACCTACCTGACATGTATATACACGCTTCAGGCAACAACAGAACACGGGTTCTTCTCCAAAGACCCCAGCGGGAAGGCAAGTCCCAGCCCGGGAGAGAACCCTTGTAAACCAGACACCTGACAGAGGACTTGTGTGCAAAACAGCTAAAGAACTCTCACGACTCAGTAAGAATCCAGCCGAATCAAACAACTGGCGAAAGACTTGGAGAAACATCTCACCCACGAAGTCATGGGCAGAGTGAACAAGCACAGCAGCATTGCTGTCGAAAACCCAAAGTAAAACCACAGGGAGATGATTACCCACTAGGAGGGCCCTCACCCAAGGACAGACAACATCAAGTGGGCGGAGAAGCCATTCCCCTCATACACTGCTGACAGGAAATAAACATCTGTGATCTTAGCAGAAAACCCAGATTCCACTCGGAGGAATCCATCCGAGAGAGATGAGGAGGGCACACAAGGGCTTACACACCTGTGTTCATAAAAGCGTGACTCACTGTAGCCAAGATTCAGAAGCCAAATGTCCACCAACAGGCGACTCTTTGTTTCCATGAAGTGTCCAGAAAGGACAAACAGAGAGCAAGCAGGGTAGGGATCGCCCGACGCTGAGGATGAGGGCGGAGCTGGAAGGCAGACATTCTGTTTGGGATGACGGAGATGCTGCAGGCTTGAATCCCAGCGAGGGTTGCCCAACCATAAAAATTTAATAAAATCCTTGCATTGTTTGCTGACAATGGGTGGGTTTCTGTAGACCATAAATTATATCTCAACACATTTATTTGAAGGGTGCTAACAGGCATTCCTCGGTCCCACCCCCGAATGCTGTTAAGAATTTCTAGATATAAAGTTCACAAATATGCATTTGACTAAGTCTACTCCCATGCAGGATAAAGGCTCAGGGTCAACTTACCAGGACCCAATCATGTTCTAGATTAAGACGCAATTAATCGGGGGCTAGCACTGTGGCTAAGTGGGTAAAGCTGCTGCCTATAGTGCCAGCATCCCATATGGGTGCCTGTTTGAGTCCTGGGTGCTGCACTTCTGATCCAGTTCTCTGCTATGGCCTGGGAAGGCAGTATAAGATGGCCTAAGTCCTTGGGCCCCTGCACCCACATGGGAGATCTGAAGAAGCTCCTGGCTCCTGGCTTTGGATCAGTGCAGCTCTGGCCATTGTGGCCAATCGGGGAGTGAACCAGCAGATAGAAGACCTCTCTCTCTCTCTCTCTCTCTCTCTGTCTCTGTCTCTGTCTCTCTCTGCCTCTCCTTCTCTCTCTGTGTAACTCTTTCAAATAAAAAAATAGTCTTTTTTAAAAAAAGGTGCAATTAATTTGTCATAAAATCTATGTTTAAAAAGGCAGGGATCTGTTTAAATGAGGGGCTTCCCAAACCAATGTTAGGGGAAATCTCTTTTGAGAGTTAGGAAGAGGGGAATTGCATATGTCTCCCTCCACACACACAAAACGTTGGTTTAGGGGCCAGCGTTGTGGCATAGTCGGTTAAGCCACCATCTGCATCCCATATCGGCACCGGTTTGAGTCCCTGCTGCTCTACTACTGATCCAGCTCTCTGCTGATGTACCTAGCAAAGCAATGCAAGATCGCCCACGAGCTTGGGCCCCTGCATCCACATGCAAGACCTGGAAGCTCTTGGCTCTTAGCTTTGGATTGGCCCAGCTCCAGCTGTTGAGCCATTTGGAGAGTGGACCAGGGCATGGAAGACCTCTCTCCCTGTCCCTCCCTCCCTCCCTTTCAAATAAATAACTTTTTTATTTGCCTTTCAAATAAATAACCTTTTTTTAAAAAAAAAAAGTTGGTTTAATTGTCAAAGATAAGCAGGTGTCTCTGTTTCGTATTTTTGCCAAAATTTCTGTATCTCTGATACACTCACATTTGTTTTGACAATGGGGAGAGTTGGCAGCTTGGGAAATGTACAATTTCTCAGGTTTATTTGGTCAGGGACCTTTTCTCCCTCTGAGGATCGGACTTGCTTTAGCAATCTATGGGAAACCATCCTAGGCCATGAAAAACCCCAAACCAGAGCTTATCGTGTGCTATACTGTAAGTTGAGAGAGGAAACATTATATCTGTGGAAGTTCCATCCAATGGCAAATCTCAGAATTTGGGGGAATGAAATTCCTCTTGGCTTCCCGACAAACTGATGGGATGGTGTTAACACAAGTACACGGACAAACTACGCAGGGTGAGCGCTGGGTGTAGTGGTTAGGACCCCGCTCATGACGTCCATATCCCATGTACCACAGTGCCCGAGTTCAAGACCCAGGCTCTACTCCCAATTCCAGCTTCCTGCCAAGTGCACCCCAGAAGGCACAGCTGGAGCTCAAGCACTTGGGCCCCTGCCACACACATGAGACCCAGATGGAGTCCCAGGCCCCTGGCTTTGGTCTGGCACAGCCCTGGCTGTTGCAGACATTTGGGGAGTGAACCAGTGAATGGAAGACCTCTCTCTCTCAGTCTCTCCTTTTGTCTTTCTGCCTCTTAAGTACAACAAGTAAACAAAAAACTATGCAAGGAATTCAAAATTCTTTTGCACCAAAATAAATTTAATCTTTTAACTTCCACTCTTCCATGAACTTTCTGAAACTCCCTCCTATCCTAGGAACCATGACCGTTGAATGCTTTTGAACTTTTCTTTGGCTTTGAGGAGCTATTTATTAAAGTTAGAGCTGAATTCAGAAACTTTTTTACTTTAACAGACAAAAAAAAAAAAAAAAAACATAAACGCAGAGATACTATGGTGTAAGCAAAGGGTTGCAGTGAGAAGTCCAAAGTCTTAAACCTCTCCCTATCGCTGACTTCACCCCAAATTCTGGTCCCCTGAACAATCCGCAGGGTTCCAGAGAGTTTCCCCTGAAAACTAGGATGCTTGCTCACCATCGACATGTGCAGGTCACGGCCAGCATGTAGCCTCCCAGGTTAAGCTGCCACCTGCAGCACTAGCACAGGCACTGGTTCGAGTCTCGGCTGCTCCACTTTCAATTCAGCTCTCTGCTAATGCTCCTGGGAAAGCAGCAGCAGATGGCCCAAGTGCTTGGACCCCTGCACCCATGTGGGAGACCCAGATGAAGCTCTGGGCTCCTGGCTTTGGCCTGGCTCAGCCCAGACTCTTGTGGCCATTTGGTGAGTGAACCAGTGGACAGAAGACCTCTTTCTCCATCTCTCCCTCTCTATATATAAATCTTTCAGAAATAAAGAAACCTGCAGGCCTCTGTACTGGACCTTCGCACCAGAAATCTGAGGTCCACGGAAAGCGACGCAAGTTCTTGGTGCTGACACAGGCTTATTAAGGATCTGACCTATTAATCACTGGTGCGTTGGGCTGAACAGGAGGAGCTAAGTGGGGGTGACACAGCACAGGAGAGAAAATGTTGGTTTCAGGACAGGCCACTGGCAAGGAAGAAGCCAGAGGGTAGGGATGTAGACGCATCAGGAAAAAAAAAATCTGTTCTAGAACTAGTTCTCAGTATATATTTTTAAGCTGCAAATACTACTATTCCCACCACTGGTTAGAGAACGTCGCTCTCCGCACACCAGCCCACCTGGGATGCGTGGCTTGGCACAAGAGGTATCAGCATTGCAGAAAAAGCCAGGGGTTCAGGGGGTGCCCTAGGAAGTGAAGATTTCCTCCTGTCCCTCTGTGGTTCACTGGGACACAAACCCACGCTTTCCTGGCATGATCCTCAGCTGTAGGGGACCCTGTTAACTCCAGCCTGTGACTTAGAACAGCGACACACACACATCGCCTTCGAACATTCGGCCTGAACACACACGCAGGTAAACCGCTCGGCAAACGCTCAGACTCATTCCATCCCCAATTTGCTGTCCGACACCACTTCTCTCTGCCGCCGTGACAAGGGACTCGGGCGTCTCACGCGATGCACGCACGTGGGCGGGCCAGCCCAGCGCACTCACCTGTCCACACTGATGCCATGTGGTATGAGCACATACTCCAGGTCGCCGGAATAGTGCTGGGGGTACGTGAACACGTTCAAGTCGTAGCCAGGCCAATCGTCCTTAATCTGGAAGAAGCGAATCATTTCAGTGAGGGTGTTCTGCACTGGGAATTCATCTCGAATCAAACGACGGAAAGGGTATCATTTGGAACACAGACAACTGAACACAGGGAATTAGAACCCTCTCCCCCCGAGGAAGGGCTCCCTGGGGCCGGGCTGCTTGTCTGTGACAGCCTGATATTTGTTTATGACAACGGATACTTACAATGACCTAATACAGGACTTGGCATTGAAGGGAAGACAGCACTCCACTCCTGAGTCTCGACAGTGTGCTTAAGAATATAAACTCAGTGTCTCATGGCAAACCTGCCAGGACTATTTATATAAGTAAACATGGGATTTATATATAAAATTGTCACAAATATACCACCATAAAGAGTAACTATATAATATGTAGAGTATCATGTTACATTAATATATGCATTTTTATATAGGCTATTACATTTATGCTCGCTCTAAGTACCTCATCTGCCTGAAAAAGATTATTAATTAAAAACACATCATCAGGGCAGCACTGTGGTACAGTGGGTAGAGCTGTCATCTACAGTGCCAACACCCTATATGGGCACTGGTTCAAGTCCTGGCTGCTCCTCTTCGATCCAGCTCTCTGCTGTGGCCTGGGAAAGCAGTAGAAGATGGCCCAAGTCCTTGCACCCAGTCCCCTGCACCCATGTGGGAGACCCATAAGAAGAAGCTCCTGGTTCCTGGCTTAGGATCGGCGCAGATCTGGCTGTTTTGGCCATCTGGGGAGTGAACCAGTGGATGAAGACTTCTCTCTCTCTCTCTGCCTTTCAATTAAATAAATATTTTTTTAAACAAAAGTGCATTATCAGGGCCAGCACTGTGGCAGTGGGTTAAGCAGCCACCTGCGATGCCAGCATTCCAATTCCAGCTTCCTGCTAACGCACTTGGAGGCTGCAGCCGATGACTCGAGTAGTTGGGCCCTGGCCATCCACGTGGGAGATTGAGTTCCTAGATGCCGGCTTCAGCCTGGCCCAGTCCCAGCTTTTGTAGGCACTGGGGAGTGAACCAGCACATGGGAGCTCTGTCTGTCTCTCTCTGCCATTCCAATAAATAACTTGATTTTAAAAAAAATAACAATGAGACTGGAATGGCCCCGAGTTTTAAATGGCCCAGTAATTAAGGCAAAGGTTTTAAAAGGTGTGTTCATGTGGGCACTTGAGCCAGGGCTACTGGGGAAGCGCCGGCCTAGCCTAGAAAATGGACCCGTTTGTAGCACGGACCGAGGGCAACCTTCCCCTGCCCCAGCACTCCAGCACGAGGGTTAGGCTTTGAACAGTCTGCAGGAGGGCAGAAAAGGAAGCCGGGTGGTCACCGTTACCTCCCGATCACTGGGAACACAGAGCAACGGAAGGGCCACACGCTCAGGGCAAGCCACACCCCAGCTATATTCTCGACTGGCTTTCTTCAAGAACTCCGCACACCTGCACCAGACTGTCCAGCCCTGAGCCGTCCAGGCCTTTCCTAAGGCAGACCACGCTCGCTTCCAGCACAACTCCCTACAGCATCCCCTCTGCAGCAGGTGCTTCCCCCAGGACAGGGCCCTTCCCCCTTCCGAGCTTTCCGGGTTTCCTTCACTGCCCCGTCTGGTGTGCTGACCTCGCTCGCTCCACCTCTGTAATCCAAACCCTATCCCTAACCCCCACCCCTGCACTCACTCCCTCCACCTCTAATCCAAACCCTACCCACCCCTGCACTCACTCCCTCCACCTCTGTAATCCAAACCCTACCCCACCCCTGCACTCCCTCCCTCCGCCTCTGTAATCCAAACCCTATCCCTACCCCCCACCCCTGCACTCCCTCCCTCCACCTCTAATCCAAACCCTACCCACCCCTGCACTCACTCCCTCCACCTCTGTAATCCAAACCCTATCCCTACCCCCACCCCTGCACTCACTCCCTCCACCTCTAATCCAAACCCTACCCACCCCTGCACTCACTCCCTCCACCTCTGTAATCCAAACCCTATCCCTACCCCCACCCCTGCACTCACTCCCTCCACCTCTAATCCAAACCCTACCCACCCCTGCACTCACTCCCTCCACCTCTAATCCAAACCCTACCCACCCCTGCACTCACTCCCTCCACCTCTGTAATCCAAACCCTATCCCTACCCCCACCCCTGCACTTACTCCCTCCACCTCTAATCCAAACCCTATCGCTACCCCCACCCCTGCGCTCACTCCACCTCTGTAATCCAAACCCTACCCCACCCCTGCACTCCCTCCCTCCACCTCTGTAATCCAAACCCTATCGCTACCCCCACCCCTGCGCTCACTCCCTCCACCTCTAATCCAAACCCTACCCACCCCTGCACTCACTCCCTCCACCTCTAATCCAAACCCTACCCACCCCTGCACTCACTCCCTCCACCTCTGTAATCCAAACCCTATCCCTACCCCCACCCCTGCGCTCACTCCCTCCACCTCTAATCCAAACCCTACCCACCCCTGCACTCACTCCCGCCACCTCTGTAATCCAAACCCTATCCCTAACCCTGCCCTCGCTCCCTCCACCTCTGTAATCCAAACCCTACCCCAACCCTGCACTCCCTCCCTCCACCTCTGTAATCCAAACCCTATCCCTACCCCCACCCCTGCACTCACTCCCTCCACCTCTAATCCAAACCCTACCCACCCCTGCACTCACTCCCTCCACCTCTAATCCAAACCCTACCCACCCCTGCACTCACTCCCTCCACCTCTGTAATCCAAACCCTATCCCTACCCCCACCCCTGCGCTCACTCCCTCCACCTCTAATCCAAACCCTACCCACCCCTGCACTCACTCCCTCCACCTCTGTAATCCAAACCCTATCCCTAACCCTGCCCTCGCTCCCTCCACCTCTAATCCAAACCCTACCCACCCCTGCACTCACTCCCTCCACCTCTGTAATCCAAACCCTATCCCTACCCCCACCCCTGCACTTACTCCCTCCACCTCTAATCCAAACCCTACCCCAGCCCTGCACTCCCTCCACCTCTGTAATCCAAACCCTATCCCTACCCCCACCCCTGCACTTACTCCCTCCACCTCTAATCCAAACCCTACCCCAGCCCTGCACTCACTCCACCTCTGTAATCCAAACCCTATCCCTACCCCCACCCCTGCACTTACTCCCTCCACCTCTAATCCAAACCCTACCCCAGCCCTGCACTCCCTCCACCTCTGTAATCCAAACCCTATCCCTACCCCCACCCCTGCACTTACTCCCTCCACCTCTAATCCAAACCCTACCCCACCCCTGCACTCCCTCCCTCCACCTCTGTAATCCAAACCCTATCGCTACCCCCACCCCTGCGCTCACTCCCTCCACCTCTAATCCAAACCCTATCCTTACCCCCACCCCTGCACTCACTCCCTCCACCTCTAATCCAAACCCTACCCACCCCTGCACTCACTCCCTCCACCTCTAATCCAAACCCTACCCACCCCTGCACTCACTCCCTCCACCTCTAATCCAAACCCTACCCACCCCTGCACTCACTCCCTCCACCTCTGTAATCCAAACCCTATCCCTACCCCCACCCCTGCGCTCACTCCCTCCACCTCTAATCCAAACCCTACCCACCCCTGCACTCACTCCCTCCACCTCTAATCCAAACCCTATCCCTAACCCTGCCCTCGCTCCCTCCACCTCTGTAATCCAAACCCTACCCCACCCCTGCACTCACTCCCTCCACCTCTGTAATCCAAACCCTATCCCTACCCCACCCCTGCACTTACTCCCTCCACCTCTAATCCAAACCCTACCCCACCCCTGCACTCACTCCCTCCACCTCTGTAATCCAAACCCTACCCACCCCTGCACTCCCTCCCTCCACCTCTAATCCAAACCCTACCCACCCCTGCACTCACTCCCTCCACCTCTGTAATCCAAACCCTATCCCTACCCCCACCCCTGCACTCACTCCCTCCACCTCTAATCCAAACCCTACCCACCCCCGCACTCACTCCCTCCACCTCTAATCCAAACCCTACCCACCCCTGCACTCACTCCCTCCACCTCTGTAATCCAAACCTTATCCCTACCCCCACCCCTGCACTTACTCCCTCCACCTCTAATCCAAACCCTACCCACCCCTGCACTCACTCCCTCCACCTCTAATCCAAACCCTACCCACCCCTGCACTCACTCCCTCCACCTCTGTAATCCAAACCCTAACCCTACCCCCACCCCTGCACTTACTCCCTCCACCTCTAATCCAAACCCTACCCACCCCTGCACTCACTCCCTCCACCTCTGTAATCCAAACCCTATCCCTACCCCTACCCCTGCACTTACTCCCTCCACCTCTAATCCAAACCCTACCCACCCCTGCACTCACTCCCTCCACCTCTGTACTCCAAACCTTACCCCTCCCCCAACCCTGTTTCCCAAATGCCTGGTTGTTGTTGCAGCTCTGTTCTAGGGGAGAACACAGTTGAGGCTCCCTGAGAAGACGCCGCCCCCCACCCCCCACCCCCCGCAGCCTCTCGCTCTCGGTCCTAGCTGCTGCTGTGCTTGGAGAGCCCGCTCCCTGCTCCACGGAGTGCTGGACACCTCCCTGCTGACCAGACACTCCTCCTCACACAGGCCTCAGGTCCCCTTCACTGGGGTTTTGGAAGCGGAGCTCCGGGGCCAGCCCTCACCCACTCCCAGCGAAGGGACGCTGGAACACCCACCAACGGGGACTCATGTTACTGTGCCCTCTCGGTAAGGGGCAGCTCATCCATCCAGCTGCTCAAACCAAAACCTGGGAGATGCCACGGACTCCTCTCCATCCCCTCGTGCGACACATCAGCTGCTTCTACCCACAGTTCCTTCAAAATTTCACTATGCCTGGGGTGAGGGTGGGAGGTATGGGGTGTTCAGAAAAGCAGTTAAGATGCTTGCACTGGGGCCAGCGTTGTGGCATAGCAGGTAAAGCCACCGCCTGCACTGTCAGCATCCCATTTGGGTGCCGGTTTGAGTCTCGGCAGCTCCACTTCTGATCCAGCTCTCTGCTATGGCCCGAGAAAGCAGAAGAAGATGGCCCAAGTCCTTGGGCCCCTGCACCCACATGGGAGACCTGGAGGAGGCTCCTGGCTTTGGATCAGCACAGCTCCAGCCACTGTGGCCAACTGGGGAGTAAACCAGCAGATGGAAGACCTCTCTCTCTCTCTCTCTCTCTCTCTCTCTCTCTCTCTCTCTCTGCCTCTCCTACTCTCTCTGTGTAACTCTTTCAAGTAAATAAATAAATATTAAAAAAAAGATGCCTGCATCCCATATCCAAGTGCCTAGCTTTAAGCTCGTGTCTGTTTCTGATTCCTGCTTCCTGCCGATGCACGCCCTGGGAGGCAGTAGGCGATGGCTCCAGTATTTCCATCCCTGACACCCACACAGGAGACCTGGATGGAGTTCCTGGCTCCTGGTTTTACCTTGGTCCTGGTTATTGTGGACCTTTGGTGAGTGAACCAACAGATAGATGATCTCTCTTCTCTTGCTAAATAAATAAATAAATAACCAAAAATATTTTAACCAGGCGCACCTCTCAGCCCCTTCACCCTACCTGGGTGCATGCCAGCATCACTTCTCCCTGGGCGACTACCGTAGCCGCTGGCTTATATGCTGGCTTCCACTCTCACAGCCCTTCCACGGCGTGGCCAGAGAGCTTCTATAAAAACGTGCCTTGTAACCGCACAGCCTCCAACTTCAAGGCCCTCTCATTTTCACTCTGAGCAAACTCGGGGGTCATCACCATGCCCCACAAGAGTCTACCTTCCCCACCTGGTGCCCAGGCACCCTCTCCCTCCCAGCTCCAGCACCATCCTCCCTGCTGGTTCTGTATTCTGCCAGCCTTATTTCTGCCTCCCAAGCCTGGCACCTGCCATTTCTTTGAGCCTACTTGCCCCAATGTCCACATGGCCGGCTCACTTCTCCCCAGACTTCACTGTGCTGAGTCCCTCCCCAGTACATCCGTACAATGACCCTCTCCCCACTCATCTCTGCCTGGCTCTATCCAGCTAGACTGTTCTTCTCAGCATGTATTCCCACCGCATGTGTGTGTGTGTACATGCACACCTCTCCACGCCCCCTCCCACTGCCCGTTCCTTTCTGCAAAGACCTTACCTTACTCACTGTTGAATGCCCAGTGCCCAGAACACGTGATCAAAACTTCACCGAATTAACAGCACAGCCTCCATCCACAGGCTACCCAACTACCTGATCTCAAGCCTTGGCTTGTCTCCTTGTGATAAAGCTCCCCACTGTTCAAAGCTCTGGGCATACCTATATCTACTACACCCAGGGGCAGGCTGATGGCCACACAGCTGATGTCAGCAGCCTGCTCCACAAGGATCCCATTACTGCCTCTCCTGCCAACAGACTGGTGGGTGGGAGATTTGACTTTGCACAGAGCAGCTCTGGCCCTCACCCTGAGAATTCTTGAGGTTTGCCACACCCTCCAGCACCACAGTGGTTGGTCAGAGCCTTGCCTACCAGCTGTGTATGAGCAGGTCACAGCAAAGCCTAACAAAGGACGCTGACCAGGTACCGGGTTACAGGGAGCGTCTCCAAGGTCACAGTGTTTTCACACACACACACTACTCATTCTCTTCCTAGACCCCCTCCTCTGGGCAGGTAGGGGGTGCATTAACTAGTGGTGCTCTGAGCCCCCTCCTCCCACCATGCAAGTCCTTACCGCCCCTGCTCTGGTCGGATCTCCGAGACCACTCCACCCCAAGTTCAAGAGCTTGGCTCCAACACTACTTCCCCATTCTGAGACTTGGTTTCTTCTTTTAAACAAGACCCAAATGAAACCTATGGGTGGGGAATGAAAGGAGACTAAACAGCGCACTTAGAGCACCTAGCACCTGGTATATAATAAGCACTTAACAAACTATGCCCAAAAAAATGACAAGAATGCCAAATATGAGTGCCTGGAGGGCAAAAAGAAGAGAAATAAAACAAGCCTCAGCATAAAAGCCCCAGCAGTCTCCCACAGCCCAGAGCCAACACAGAGCCGCAGTGGACGGCAGGGACACAGGAGCCCGACACGCCTGGGCCAGGTTCTGGCACAAGACTATTTCCAAGTCTCAGCGCATTCAGCAATAAAACAAAGTCCCGGCTACTGTGCAGATTAACGGAGATAAAGGATACCAGACGCACATCCAGGTCTGGTCTATGGCAATTATGCAATAAATGCTCACACTTGGATGGATCAACACACCATCAGTGAATTACAAAGCACATGTTTTAATTCACTTCAACAGGTGCAAACTTACTGCCGCCTTCCCGCCCTAATGAAGGCTGTGGCGCTCTGAAGCTGTTCTGTAATTCAGATTGGCCATTATTTCCCATTAAATTTTTAAAAAAGCATTTCTATTGTTGGGAGGAAGGATCTTCCGGCTTACGCTTTGTCATCCTTACCAATGTGGGCAAATCGTCTCGAGAATTAGGCTAAACCTGCAGCAGCGGAGCTGGCCACAAACTAGATGATTATGTTATTCACTTGCTTTAAAAAAATCCAAACAAGACATCCTTAAACAGTTCCAGTTTCACAGATAATACGTCCTAAGTTTATTCAGCACAATGCTTGCTCTGTTCAAGACAGCAATGCAACGCCAAGCTGAGAGAGAATGGCAAACACGTCCACCAAGGCATTTTACACAATATCCGGATCCCAGAGCTCTCTCGTTTCGAGATCTGCCACAAACCTTTCTTAGTCATTCGAGATCATTTTTTTTGCTCAGAATACCTGGTGCACTGTTTTTCCAGATTTTCCCACTCGAAAAGACAGAGAGGCAGCTTAGCCCAGCTCTTCTCCTGCAGGTAGGGCTGCTGGGGATCTGGTTCGTGACTACTAGCCCAGCGCCAGAGCCGGGGAGCAGGGTGCACTGTTCGAACACATGTTTGAACAACCGGGTCTATGTAGCTTGCTGAGAGAAGGCCCCCAGGTTCTGCACCCACAGGAGTGAGGCGGGCCCACGGGTACCACCTGCCATCTTGAAGGCTTTTCTCTTCTGGGGCATTCAACACCCATGAGGCAACACTTTCGGCAACCTGGTAAAGCTGGGTTTGGGCAGATCACCTACACCTGACACAGCTTCCTGGGGCTGGAGACAGAAGCAGGGAGCCAACTCTCACAGAGGCACAACCATGGTTTTCAATTCTTCTCATTCCAATCAGACTCGCTTGCGCGGGGACTAACTAGGGCTCTTTTGAGAATGCTTTGGTAAAAACCAACCAAATAACCAATAACCTGATTCCCAAAAGCCAGGTGGACAGAGATCTTCATCTCTAAGAAGCAACTACACCAGCCCCAGATCAAGTGACAGGCAGACTCTGCTCTCCGCGTCTGGACCACGTACCCTAGGTGGGGCGAGGATCTGCTACCACCTGTTGTTCATGGGTGCTAAGGCGCTCTCTCAGCTCAATTGCAGCCACCTGCAGGCAAGGGGCCTCCTGCATCTCTCATTCCCGCTGCCTCCACCCTTTGGCCCGGTTTCCCTAGCCAACTTCTTCACGTCTCTGCCAACTCGCTTTCTTCTCCACCGCATTTCTGGAAGCGTCCTTGGGTAATTTATCCAATAGCTCCGCTGATCCTTCCAACTACTCTATCCTGTTGCCCCTGCACCTGCCTCTCCTCAAACTATTCCTTACGTATTAGAGAGACAGACACCTAGACTGAGAAAGCTCCTATAAGCCGGTTCACTTCCCCAACGCCCACAACCGCCTGACTGCAAGCGAAACCAGGAGCCAGGAACTCAGTCTAGGTTCTCCCACCTGGGTGGGCAGGGACTCAGCCAACGGAGCCATCAACTGCTGCATCGAAGGCTCTTCATTGCGGGAGGCTGGAACTGGAAGCTGCAGCCATCAACTGAACCCACGTACTACAGTGTAGGGATGCAGTGTGTCCACTGCTAGACCAAATTGGCAGATTCAAACTACGTTAATGTTTACTCCACATACACAGCTACCCTGGCCCTTCACAATGGTGCCATCTCTGAAATTGTGTCCAGGGATTCCAGCCTCCCGGACAGCAGAGGAGCCGGAAGCTGGCTCAATCCTGCCTCTACCACTTGCTGGTATTTGCTATTCTGTGTCTCGGTTTACTCCTGTGAAAACTGGAAAGCATAACTGGCCCACCTACAGATTCCTAGGGCGACAGTAGGGACCCAGCAAAAGCACAGTAAACACCCAATAAATGCGTGCGACCAACACCTGCCCCCTTTCCTCACTGGTACCAAAACTTCCATTTGGTCTTTGCATCCCACCCTGGAGGGCTGTCTTCCCGGACAATTCACCGCGTCCAGTTCTCTCTCCTTCCGGACCCTGGCTGCCAGGCCCTTGGGCCCACCGGCACTGTGCACCCCCTCCGAACTCCATCTGCCTGCTTTTGTCTGTCTTAGGGCGATCTAAGGATCCCGAGCTCTCCTGGGACCAGACCGCTTACCCGTGGGTGATTTCCAACCTCAGCGCGGCCGCACGAACTGTAGCAACACCCACGCTACCCATTCGTGCTCACGGGCAGATGGGCTGTGCGTCACAGCGAGGCCTCGCCCCTCCCCGACCACCTTCACCCCCACTCACAGCCGCCAGCCCGGCCGTAAACCGCTCCTGGGGAGCGCGCACAGCCTGGGGGTCTCCAGCTGGACCCCAGCGCCTGATCCCAGACACCCAGGGGGTAGTGGGGGGCGTCTGGCGGACACGGTCGAGGGCTGGCGGGCAGGGCTGCGCAGGCTGGGCTCTGGGGACCCCCGGCACGGGCACAGGCGGCGCACAGCGCCCCACGTCCCCACGGTATCCGCGATAGAAACGCGCCTTGCAGACCGTGCCGGGCAGCTGAGTTTGAGCACCGGAGCGAGAGCCCAGCTGCGGAGAGGAACAAAGCGGAGGTCGCGCTCCTGCACCCACCCCGCCACGCCACGGAGGGTCCCCGGGGGGCGCGCACGGGGGCTCGGCATTTACCACGACGCCGCGCCCGCCGCCTGGCGCCTCCTCGCCGCTCCCGGCCATGATCCTCGCGGGCAGAGCGGGAAGGAAGGGTCTGGGGGCGGGGATGCAGCCGCCCCGCCCCGAGCCCTCCGGCGGGGGGAAGCCAGGGCTGGCGCCGCTCCCGCCGGCCGGGAGCAGCTGCGGAGCCGGCGAGCCGCACCTGAGCGCCGGCCCCCGGGCGCGTCCCGCGGGACCCGGCGCGCACGGACGGGGCTGGATCGCGCCGGGCAGCATCCCAGGCTCCCAGGTGCGCGTTCGAAGCCGAGAGAGCGCGCTCGCCTTTGCGCGGGCTGGGGGCTCCCACGTGGCCGTCTTGGGTCCCCGAGACGCCCGGGCGGTCAGGGGCTGGACAGCGGGGCGCGGGGCTCCCCGGGGGCCCGCAGCCGCCCCGGGGAGGCTCAAAAGCGTGGCTGAGTGCGGGGCCCAGGCGCCTGGGGGAGCTGGGCTGGAAACGCTGAAGAGCGGGTCTGCGGCCCGTGGAGGCGTAAACCCCACCGGGCTCGCGATGAAACAAATGTTGCCTCCCTGGGACGCAATTAAGATACATTGTATAAAGGCCCGACCAAGGAACAGACAGGGGTGTGTGTGTGTAAGTCAGAGTCATTTTGTTCATTTTCTTTATGTGTCGGTAATTCTTTTGTGCAATCTGACTACATAAGGTCGCACTTTTTAATCACAAAAAGTATTTGCAAAGACTGGTATCCAAGAACAGCAATGCATTTTTAATTTTTTTAAATCCAGCCTTGATTTTTCATCTCGCAGGATGAGGATTTAGAAGCCAAATGCTTTTTGAATCTCAGATTTGTGTTACATATCTAGTGGGATGGGTTTGGATTATTATTCCAAGTTTGTTTTTTTTTTATTCAGAGGATTTTAACTGTTTTCTTCCCTGCATATGTTGTGATTAGCATGAAATAATATGCAAGATATCCCTTTGAAAAAAGTGCTATAAAGCTGTTAAGGGATTATTAATCTGATTTGCTGTGAAAATGTGGGAGCAAATGTTTGTAAATCATTCCATGTGGAAGTTACAGGGCCTCGCCTCCTTTTTTAAGATTTATTTCTATGTATTTGAAATGCAGAATGAGAAAGGAGAGAGAGGACAGAGAGCTTCCATCTGCTTGTTCACTCCCCACATGGCTGCAACGGCTGGGGCCGGGCCAGACAGAAGCCAGCAACCAAGACCTCCATCCAGGTCTCCCATGTGGGTGCAGGGGCCCAAGCACGTGGGCCGTCCTCTGCTGCCTTTCCCGGCGCATTCGCAGGGAGCTGGATTGGAAGCTGAGCAGCCTGGCCTGGAACCCGCCTTCTGTCCCCGGAAGCCAGCACTACAGCTTAGCTCACTGCACCACAAGGCCAGCCCCAAGGGACTCCCATTTTAATACTGACAAAGTGACCAGTGAAGGACAGTTGTGTGTACGGACAATCTGGGGCATCGGGTTGAGAACAGATAGAGAAAAATGAGAAAAGTTATAATGGTAGAATTTTCCAGAAAAGGGGTATTTTAGTTCAGATTGTCCACTTTCGAAGACGTTCTTTCTCTGACGGAGAACAGATGCGCATCTTTGCAAAGTTAGTGATAGTAAATGCGCTACATTTTTTTTCTGCCCTCAGCTGTACCATATTTTAGTTGTAAGTTCTCTGAAATTTAAATTTTGAAAATGTCTTGGGTCACTTCCATGGTGAAAAACACAAATATTTTTTCATGAACAAATTCTCCCCGGCTGGATGGAGACCTTTATCCTGGAAATGCATATGAATCTTTTGACGTGTTGGTAATTCTTTGACTTCAGCCAACAACCTATGTGCTTTGAAGGGGCAATTTAATCTCTTGACCCGCGTTTTCCCAGGCACTAGGTTGGGCAGTTGATTCCGAGTCCTGAAACAGGAAAAGAAGTACATACAGATAAATAAATAAATCTCTAGCCTGGGAATTGTGTTGAAATACCGAAACATCTGAAGCTCGGTGACTCAGATTGTTAGAGAATTACTGGTTAGAATTTGGATGAAATCCACTGGGGACAAAGGCCAGTAATAACGCTGATGATATTTTGCTTTTTCCAGAGCGCTGACTAGAACACTTTGCAAATGTTACAAGTACAAAAGAAAAAGTGGCAAGATGTTTGCCTCCTGCTACTCAGGCTAAGTTAGCATCTGGATACATTTGTAGTTTTATGCTCCCTCTACTAGAATACAAAAAAAAAAAAAAAAAGGCAAATAAATTGTAACAAAAAGCAAAATCCTATAAATATGCAATTAGCCTAGTCTTTGGTGGAGGGGGGGGGGTTCCTCTCCTTGGAAGCAGACTGGATCCAAGGTATAGTCATAGGGAAAGCCAGGAGCTACAGCCCCGATTGGATTCTGTGTCACACTTTCACTGGTAACTGCCCAGGGAGGACCACACTGGGAGTGGATGGATCCTGCTCTCGCCCATCTCGGCAGCCGAGAGTTAACAGCATGACCAGGAAATGCTACCCACTATCTCCCCATCGAACCAGAACAGGAACTGGATAGCTTCGGAGTAGAAGAATAATGTGTCCATGTGTTCCTCCAGATCCCAGAGTCCTGGCAGCCGACCACAGCCCTCTTGGCCACCGTGAAGCAGTCATCGAAAGGACACAGCTGCAGGAACTGGAGCTGAGCTAAATAAATCCACAGGGCTGGAAGCGCAAGTTACATACGTGACCCCGCACAATGCCCTGTGGTTCTGAAGGGCCAGATTAGCATCCAACGGTGCAGTGGCAGCTTATGGAAAATTAATTGGTGCCGAGTTTCCTAGGGAAAGACATCCACTTCAAAAAAAAAAAAATACAGAGACCTCGGTGGGGGACAGCACCTTAGGCTGATGTCCTGGGGACGCAGGTGGGAGACTCACTGGACTAAGAGCTGTTTTCCTTCCCAGGTGCACAGGGACTCCTCTCCCACTCGGAGCTGATGTGCAGCACCCGATGGCAAAGCCCAAAGACAGGTCGAGTTGTTGCCAGCTTCTGGGTGGTGTTTTGGAGTTAAGCCATGGTGGGGGCATGAAGGAGCTTGGGAAAGAGGTTGGGGAGCTGTGACTTGTGGGCTGAAGAGACCGAGAAAGAAGGAAGGAGCTGGAACCTGGGCCGTGCACAGCAACACTTCCTGAAACGTGTTCTGACCCACTTTTGTTTACACTCCCAGAAGCTTATGCAGTGACTTACTCCTTTTGAGAAATGATAAGTAAAATGTAACAGGCTTCTACTTTGTAGGGCTTCTAGGCACCTTGGATATGCCAGTGCACACCTCCAGTGTTCAAGAGGTGTGGCAGGATGCAATGCTTCCCAAGGTTTTCTGACTATGGAAACCTTTTTAGGGGGTGCTGCATACATTTTTTTGAATATTGCATAATTATAAAATGAATTTATGCTTTTAATGTTATCACCCAGTAATAGATTTTACAGAGTCTTTACAGATACATTAAAAAAAAAAACTACACATTTTAAATACAACATTTATTTCAAATTGTGCATAGGTATTCAGTATTTTTTTAAAGATTTATTTCTATGTATTTGAAAGAGTTACACAGAGAGGAGAGGCAGAGAGAGAGAGAGGTCTTCCATCCACTGGTTCACCCTCTAATTGGCCGCAACAGCCAGAGCTGTGTTGATCTGAAGCCAGGAGAGAGAAGCCTCTTCCGGGTCTCCCATGCAGGTGCGGGGGCCCAAGGACTTGGGCCACCTTTCACTGCTTTCCCAGGCCGTAACAGAGAGCTGGATTGGAAGTGGAGCAGCCAGGACTCAAACTGGCACCCATATGGGATGCCGGCACTGCAGGCTGTGGCTTTACCTGCTATGTACAGCGTTGGCCCCAGTATTCAGTATTTTTAAGGACTATGTAGTTGAGGGGCAGGCATTGTGGGACACTGGGTTAAACTGCTGCTAGTGATGCTGGAATCCCAAATCAGAGCATAAGTTCAAGTCCCAGCTGCTCTACTTCTGATCCAACTCCCCATTAATGCTCCTGGGAAAGCGGTGGGAGATGATCCACATGGGAGGCCAGGATGGAGTTCCAGGCTCCTGGCTTCAGCCTGGCCTGGCCCTGGCCATTGCGGCCATCTCAGGATTAAACCAGCAGATGGAAGATCTCTCTCCTTCTCTGTCACTCTGCCTTTTGATAAATAAACCTTTAAAAATTTCTTCTAAAATATGCAGCCAAAATTTAAATAGATATGACCAAGACCTTTCTCAGCCTCTGAAAAGCCTTGGCTTTGCAACTTGGGTAGTCCTTCAAGTTGGCAAGAAACTATTGTTTTAGAAGACAAGGGACTTATTTCCATCAGCGCCTCCTACCCCAGACCTGTTGTCCCCTTCTGTCCTCTCGGGTGTCAGCAAAAACAACTTTCTGAGTAGAAGAGAGACGGAAGTCTTGCTGTCTCGGTCTCCTAGTCTCTCTCAGCGACAGTAAGGCAACTGTTTTTAGATGTCGCTTGGATGTGCAATGTTTTGATGACCCAGGAAGCAAAGCTGGCTTGTGCTGTCACAAGGCACACAAGGGAGTGGGCACCCTGGTTCTTTCCACAGAACTCTCTGTCCGACCAGGCCAATGGAACCCGACTATAGCATGTGGATCAGGAGCCCCGTGGTGTGCATGGGAAGAAGCTGAGTGTTTTCTAAGGGGGGATTTCTTCATACGCCCATTCCCTCCGCGGGGCCTGCTGGCTTCACGGCGGGTCAAAGCCGACTCACACAGCAGCACATTTGCTAAGCTTTGGCCGTGATATTGATGTCTTTTTAAGAGCAAATTGCAAAGTATTTTTTCTGTTTTTTTTTTTTTTTAAGATTTATTTTATTTATTTATTTTAGAGAGAGAGAGAGAGAAATTGTCCATTCCATGGTTTGGGCCAATCCAAAGCCAGGAGCCAGGAGCTTCTTCCAGGACTCCCATGTGGGTGCAGGGGCCCAATGACTTTTCCCATCTTCCCCTGCCCCCCCAGGTGCATTAGCAGGGAGCTGGATAGGAAGTGCAGCATCCAGGACTCAAACCAGTGTCCGTATGGGATGCCAGCTCAGCAGGCTGAGGCTTTAACCTGCAGTCCACAGTGCTGGCCCCTTCTGTTTTAAATTAGTATATACAAACTGTTTTAAATTGGGAAATACAGAAAACTAGAAGTAAAAGGTGAAGGCATTTTAAACATGTTTTGGTATCTTCTTCCAGTTTTGTGAGTCCGGACAGTTCTGGTTGCGTAGTAACTACGTGTCCGCTCTACAGCTGTGTTCCCTTCTTTGATTTATGTGCTAAATAAAATAAATGTGTAATGCACGAGTTTCTCCATGTTTATAAACACAACACAATGCCATCATTTATTGAACCCATTCCCCAATATAGTTACAGCACTTCCAAATTTTTATTTTATAACTGTGTATATATATATATATATATATATGTTTGTGATAAAACATTTATATGAGTTTTAACTATTTCTGGAGGACAAATTCTCCAGAAATGGAATTTCTAAGCCAGAGGGTTATACAAATGTTAAGGGTCTTGATGTAGATTGCTAAATTTGGCTCATAATACTAATGTCTTTCTTCAATAGAAAATTATAGTAATTTTCATATAGAATTTTTATCTGAAAGCAAACAAAATTTGACTACAAAAACTCTTTGAGGTTTGGAGGAAAAGAGTATTTGCTAATGTATGTTAAAAAACGTAGACGTTGAAGCTAATGAGAAAAGTCGGTCTTGATTGATGGTTGGTTTTTCACTACGGGCCACTTCAGGGTGACATGGCTTTGCCGCTGTAGTTCATAAAGGAATAGCCAGACTGGGGAAAAGTTCATGGCGCTGTGCTTCAGGCTCCCGGCTCCAAGTCAGACAGACTCCGCTTGCAATCCAGACTCTATACCACTTTCCACCTGGCCTCGGGCAAGGCTCTTCACTCCTTTGCCTTGTTTTCCATATCTTTTCCATGGAGATAGTCATTTCCTGCTTCTTATTTAAAAATAAAACTTTAGGGGCTGGTGTTGGGGGGTGGGGAGCAGATGACGCTTTGGCCTACGGCACGGGCATGCCATTATCGGAGCTCTGGTTTGAGTCTTGGCTGCTCTGCTTCTGATCCCGCTCCCTGCTGATACACCTGGGGCAGCAGTGGAAAATGGCAGAGACCCCGATGGAGTTCCTGGCTCCTGGAAAGCATGGCTCAGACCTGGCCATTTGGGAAGTGAATCCGCAGATGGAAGATCCCTCTCTCTCTCTCTCTCTCTCCCTTTCTGTCACTCTGCCTCTCAAATAAATAAATACATTTTTAAAATGAAATTTTATGTGTTCATTTCATCTTCTTTGGAAGGCAGAGAGACAGAGATCTTACACCTGCTAATTCAGTCCCCAAGTGGCTGCAACAACCAAGGCTGGGCCAGGCCACAGCCAGGAGCCTGGAACAGCATCTGGGTCTCCCACGTGGCTGGCAGGGACCCCAGCACTGGAGCCATCACTGGTGTCTCTCAGGGTGCACATCAGCAGGAAGCTGGAGTCAGCAGCAGAGCCGACACTGGAACCCAGGCCCTACCATAGCCCGGTGTACATGGCGTCCAAGGGGCACCTTCACCACCGTGCCAAAGACCGCCCAGTTCCTGCTTCTCAGAGAGCCCGTGAGGCTGAAAGAGAAGGGTGAATTCAGAGTGCTGAGTACCTCATCAGGTCCGAGACATTTACCCAGCAGGAAGACTGGGGACTCTAACACAGAATCCCAAGTAGATCAAAGTTGTGCATCCATACACGGGTCAGTTGAGTAGTTCTAAAAATAAACCTGCAGTCTGCCAAAGCTGCTTCAGTTGGTTCCCCATGAAGTGATGTGCATTTGTTGTGTCATCAGCGTACGTTCAGGGTTCATGGAGAGCGGAACTAAATGCAAGTGCAGGCGAGTTCTGAAAGCCGTGCAAAGTTTGTTGCTAACACACACTGGCCATGACCTCTTGAAGGTCCTTTGTGTGCATGGATGGACCGTGAGTGCCCAACCAGTATCTCCACCACCAGGCCAAACGCCTGCCCCATTATCATTTTTTACATTAAAAAGAAAAACAAAAAACAAAAAACGGCAGGCACCACAGCTCACTAGGCTAATCCTCTGCCTGTAGCACTGGCAGGTTCTAGTCCCGGTCAGGGCGCCAGATTCTGTCCCGGTTGCTCCTCTTCCAGGCCAGCTCTCTGCTGTGGCCCAGGAGTGCAGTGGAGGATGGCCCAAGTGCTTGGGCCCTGCACCCCATGGGAGACCAGGAGAAGCACCTGGCTCCTGGCTTCAGATCGGTGCAGCACCAGCCATAGCAGCCATTTGGGGAGTGAACCAACAGAAGGAAGACCTTTCTCTCTCTCTCTCTCTCTCTCTCTCTCTCTCTCTCTCTCTCTTTCTCTCTCTCTCTCTAACTCCACCTGTCAAAAAAAAAAAAAAAGAAAGAAAAAAATGAGCTCAATTTAATTCTCAACGTTTGGGACATAATGTACAAGAATAAAGTTAACTTCAAAATGAATGAATGTACTTCCAATAAGCTCCATATCAAACATAAATAAATCACAAAGCTTAGTATTTATAGTCAATCCCCAAGGGAGAGGTGCAAATGGAGCAAGAATTGTATCCGTGAATCACATTGAATCTGTTCTCTTTGTATAAATAGCACATTAGCATGAGCGCTGTGTTGTAATTATCATGCATTTGCTGTGACCCCGAGAATCTCAGTGTTTTTCTAAATGCTTCTGAAAGGAAAGATTGGAAAGAGTATTATATATTCGGAGGCTGTCCCTTGGCGCAGAAGCGGGCGTTGAGTTCAGTATCTGGACCAAAACCATCTCCTGTTTCCATGTTAGATGCTACGCGGCCACTGCGCTCAGTGGATTTCTGGGTTCAGCATTCCGTTTCCCACAGGCTTCACAGCTCAGCAGAACTATCACGCCGCTGCTGAGCCAAGTGCCCAGGCCAGAGCTGTCTCTGAGCTTGAGAAAGAACCTTGACATTCTCTTTGGTTTGTCCCAAGCCCACAGGTAGCAAACGGGTGAGCACCTCTGCACACACCTTCCAAGAAGGCAATTCAAAGGAACGGGAGAAGCAGCGATCGAGTTTGCGTGGCAAGTCCAAGGCTTTAACTCCAAGACACGACTTGTAACTCCGACCCTGACGGCCCTGGCTTCCGCCCCCGGGTTTCTCTGTGTGCTCAGGAGAATCGGCCACAGAGAATGAAGATACGCAGGGTGGCCGACTCGGGCTTGTCTGTGCGTCTGGGGATTGTGCCAAAGCCCTTGGTGACACAGACAGGCTGCCTGGAAAATTGTCACAGCCATACCTGGACTTTGCATTCAGTGCCTTCCACCTGGAGAGTCGTGTATGTGTGTGTGTGTGCGTGTGTGCAGGTGAGCTGGCTCAGGCAGGGTGTGTGTGTGTGCAGGTGAGCTGGCTCAGGCAGGGTGTGTGTGTGTGTGCAGGTGAGCTGGCTCAGGCAGGGTGTGTGTGTGTGCAGGTGAGCTGGCTCAGGCAGGTGTGTGTGTGTGCAGGTGAGCTGGCTCAGGCAGGGTGTGTGTGTGCGTGTGTGTGCAGGTGAGCTGGCTCAGGCAGGGTGTGTGTGTGTGTGTACAGGTGAGCTGGCTCAGGCAGGGTGTGTGTGTGTGTGCAGGTGAGCTGGCTCAGGCAGGGTGTGTGTGTGCGTGTGTGTGCAGGTGAGCTGGCTCAGGCAGGGTGTGTGTGTGTGCAGGTGAGCTGGCTCAGGCAGGGTGTGTGTGTGTGTGCAGGTGAGCTGGCTCAGGCAGGGTGTGTGTGTGTGTGTGCAGGTGAGCTGGCTCAGGCAGGTGTGTGTGTGTGTGTGCAGGTGAGCTGGCTCAGGTAGGTGTGTGTGTGTGTGTGCAGGTGAGCTGGCTCAGGCAGGGTGTGTGTGTGTGCAGGTGAGCTGGCTCAGGCAGGGTGTGTGTGTGTGTGCAGGTGAGCTGGCTCAGGCAGGTGTGTGTGTGTGAGTGTGTGCAGGTGAGCTGGCTCAGGCAGGTGTGTGTGTGTGAGTGTGTGCAGGTGAGCTGGCTCAGGCAGGGTGTGTGTGTGTGTGTACAGGTGAGCTGGCTCAGGCAGGGTGTGTGTGTGTGTGTGCAGGTGAGCTGGCTCAGGCAGGGTGTGTGTGTGTGTGTACAGGTGAGCTGGCTCAGGCAGGGTGTGTGTGTGTGTGTGCAGGTGAGCTGGCTCAGGCAGGGTGTGTGTGTGTGTGCAGGTGAGCTGGCTCAGGCAGGGTGTGTGTGTGTGTGTGCAGGTGAGCTGGCTCAGGTAGGTGTGTGTGTGTGTGCAGGTGAGCTGGCTCAGGCAGGGTGTGTGTGTGTGTGCAGGTGAGCTGGCTCAGGCAGGTGTGTGTGTGTGTGTGCAGGTGAGCTGGCTCAGGCCGGTGTGTGTGTGTGTGTGCAGGTGAGCTGGCTCAGGCAGGGTGTGTGTGTGTGTGTGCGTGTGTGCAGGTGAGCTGGCTCAGGCAGGTGTGTGTGTATGCGTGCAGGTGAGCTGGCTCAGGCAGGGTGTGTGTGTGTGTGTGCAGGTGAGCTGGCTCAGGTAGTTGTGTGTATGTGTGTGTGTGCAGGTGAGCTGGCTCAGGCAGGGTGTGTGTGTGTGTGTGTGTGCAGGTGAGCTGGCTCAGGCAGGTGTGTGTGTGTGCAGGTGAGCTGGCTCAGGCAGGTGTGTGTGTGTGCGTGTGTGCAGGTGAGCTGGCTCAGGCAGGGTGTGTGTGTGTGTGTGCAGGTGAGCTGGCTCAGGCAGGGTGTGTGTGTGTGTGTGCAGGTGAGCTGGCTCAGGCAGGGTGTGTATGTGTGTGCACTCATTTAGTCCAGTCCTGTTGTCTAATCGCCTGGATTAATTTTTTTAAAAAAAGATTTATTTTTTATTTGTATGAAGGGCAGAGTTACAGAGAGAGAAGGGGGAGGGGAGAGAAAGAGAAAGCTATCTCCCATCCGCTGGTTCATTCCCCAAATGGCCACAACAGCCAGGGCTGGCCCAGGCCAAAGCCAGGAGCCAGAAGCTTCTTCCAGATCTTCCACGTGGGTGCAGGGCCCAAGCACTTGGGCCATCTTCTGCTGCTTTCCCAGGTGCATTAGCAGGGAGCTGGATCAGAAGTGGAGCAGCTGGGACTTGAACCGGCGCCCCCATGCCACAACACGAGCCCTGGGATTGATTTCTACAAGTGGCAGCCTTTTTAAAAATGGTAAATATTGAAAATGGCTCCTCAAGGTGTCACTGGGGGTCACTTCTCCGAAACGTCTTTGTGTTGGTTTGGGAAACCTGGAACATGGATTTCCAGTGATTTTTCTCAGAGACGTGGCACATTTTTAAAGCTTTTTTCCCCTAAATCTCCTTCTACATTTTCCTCTTCTTGTAAAAGAAAAATAAAACTTCAGGCATTACAAGAGAACCATGAAAAATGATGTAAAATGATAGATGATCAAGAATTCCCAAAGGCCAGCTCGCTTTCTTGCAAAGAAAAATAAAATACGATGTTGGGAAATAACGATCCCAGATTCCCTCCCCCGTCCCGCACAGCTGCTCTGGGCCTGAGGAGCAAGGGAGGCTGCACCAGCAGCCTCCCCAGCCACCGTGGAGAGCTGCAGACCAGAGAGAGAGAGAGAGAGAGAGAGAGAGAGAGAGAGAGAATCATCCTTCCTCAAAAGGCTGCAAAGGCCAGGACTGAGCCAAGCCGAAGCCAGGAGCCAGGAGCTTCACTGGGGTCTCCCATGTGGGTGCCGGGGCCCAATTACTTGGGCCATCTTCTGCTGCCTTCCCAGGTGCATTAGCAGGGAGCTGGATCGGAAGTGGAGCAGCCGGGATTTGAACCAGTGGTCTGCTATGGAATGCTGGCGTCACAGGTAGTGACTTAACCCACGATGCCACAACGCCAGCCCCTGGGAGAGTGTTCTTTCATGTTTCTTAGAGCAGAGAAAACATAGATTATGTTTTAATTACAGAGAAACACAAGTCAAAGCTCAGGTCCAAAGACAAAACCCAAAATTTGAGGTCTACATCTTGTTAAAGGCAGAAAGAGAGTGAGATGACAGAGAGAGATCTCCCATCTGCTAGTTTACTTCCCAAACGCTAGCAACAGCCAGGGCTGGGCTGGACCCAAGCCAGGAGCCAGAATCTTAATACAAGTCTCTTTTTAAAAATCAATCAATTTATTTATTTGAAAGTCAGTGTTACGGTGTGTGTGGGGGGTCTTCCATCCGCTAGTTCACTCCCCAGATGGCTGCAACGGCTGGAGCTGGGCTAGGCCAAAGCCAGGGGCCAGGTCTCCCATGTGTCCTTGGGCCCCCTTCTGCTGTCTTCTGCGGCCATTAGCAGGGAGCTGGATGGAAGCAGAGCAGCCTGGACTCGAACCGGCACACATATGGGATGCCAGCACAGCAGATGGCCGCTTAACCTGCTGCGCCAGAGCGCCGGCCCCAGTACAAGCCTCCTAATGTATCTGGGTGGCAGGTACTTAAGTATTTGAGCCACCCACCTGCTGCCACCCACCTGCTGCCATCCACCTGCTGCCACCTAGGGTGTGCGTTAGCAGGAAGCCAGGGCCAGGCGTGGAGCTGGAGACAGAACCCGAGCACTCCCCCCACAGCCCCAGGAGCACCTGAAACCCAGGCTTGTGTCTCACACTTATTGGAAGGATACAGAATTTCCAGCGACCCAAACCTTCAGTGTAAAGATCCACACTGAGCCTGAACACTATTCGCCCTGTAGAATAAGGGGTCAAACAGGCAGAGAACATGAGTGACAGCTACGTGTGGCGGCAGCAGCATGTGGATGCCGACCTAACAGAGGATGCGATCATGAACGCGGTGCCAAGAGCACATCCAGACTCGCCACCCGCCTCCAGAACAAGCATCAAGCGCAGCCCGTGGAGAGTGTGAACTGGAACCTCCCAGGGAAGTCCAAGAGAAAGAGACTGAGCTACGCAGCCAGGCACTGTGTTGCCTCGATGCCCCTTGCTGTCTGGGGAGGAGAAATGGATTGTGTGCTAAGTGATAGTAATAAGATGGCTAAAAAGGAGAGAACCCATCGTGTAGACTGCAACTGTCTCGTTTTTAGTGACACCAGGGGCAGGGGTTTGGCACAGCAGTTACGACGCTGCTCGGAGGACTGGAGGTGAGGAGTGGCTGGTTAAGCTGCCGCTGGTGACGCCAGCATCCCGTATCGGAGTGCTGGTTTGAGCCTCAGCGGCTCTGCTTCTGATCTAGGTCCTTGCTGGTACACCTGGGAGGGCAACAGAAGATGGCTCAAGTACTTGAGATCCCGCCTCCCACGTGTGCGACCTGGATAGAGTTCTAGGCTCCTGGCTTCAGCCTGGCCGAGGCCTGGCTTTTGCAGCCATTTGGGGAGTGAAGATCTCTCTCTCTCTCTCTCTCTCTCTCTCTCTCTCTCTCTCTCTCTCTCTTTCTGCCTTTCAAATAAATAAAAGGAACCGTAAAACAAAAAGACACTGCTGGGCATGCCCATACCTGAGTGCTTGGGTTTGAGTCCTGGATTCAAATACCTGGCTCCACTTCTGATCCAGCGTCTTGCTAATGCAGACCCTGGGAGGCAGCAGGTGATGACTCAAGTGCTTGGGGCCCTGTACCCACGTGGGAGACCTGGATGGAGCTCCTGGCTCCTGGACAGGTGGGCACGTGGGGAGTGGACCAGCAGATGGCAGCACTATTTGCCTCTCTGTTTCTCTCTTTCAAATAAATTAAAAAAAAAAAAAATTGTAAACATTATCCACCTTCTCTCTGGCTGGAACCTGTTCCGGTTTCCACCAGTGCTTTTCCCCCAGGCCTCTTCCAGGCCACGGGCAAGGTCTTCCTCCGAGGTCCTTTCTGGGTTCACTGAGCAGTCTTTGTTGCCAGCCCACCCGCCAACAGCCTCCCCTTGCCCCCTCGTGCTGCCATCTTGCTGGGTTAGCATCTGCCTCTCCACCCGAGGACAAGTACAGTCGATGGACGATCGACCTAGAAAGATTCCAGCCACTGAGCGAAATAGTGAAGTCTCGCCCCTGCCGATCATTCACAGTGAGACCCGGCCTCTCTGGGCGCCGCTGGCCCTCTCAGCACATCACAGGGAGGACCCAGCGAGTCGATGCAGACACAGCACTCGGAGACCACAGACCACAGGTACGTATCCCTGCTGCGTGCACCCAGAGGGCTGTGTGGCCGTGTCTGTTTGTCATCGTAGTGGCCATGTGTGGCTCTGAAAAGTCTTCATAATTCAGCTTTTTTTTTTTAAACCCGAATTGATTGGTGGCTAGGCTCTCTATGATGAGTCAAATCTGGAAAACTTCAGATCCTATGGATACCTGGTTCAGTTTCTACAAGTTCCTAGGTCCTGGGTCTCCTGTGTGTGTGTGTGTGAACACCAGAGAGGCAGAGCCATACCCAGCTGGTGGGGACGGGACATTCTTCTGTCATTACTCCACATAATGAGACCGTGTGATTTCTTTTATTGTGTGCAGCCGCCGCCACCTGGTCCTCTGTTTGTTGAGGCCGTGCCTGGAAATGATGAAAGACTCTGGCTGCTACAAATGAGAGGATCTCTGCAAATGACCCGAAAACTCCCCATTGCTTTCCGTGGAGCCCTCATCGCTTTCACTGCATTAGTCTTTGTTCAGTTCTACACTGGGGAGCTGGAATAGATACTGCTGCAGACTTTTTAGCAGTCTCATCATGATCCTGACCCTCCTGTATGGCCTTAGAGAATACTAACGCGTGTGTGTGTGTGTGTGTGTAAATGAGGGCACCTCAAAGAGTCTGTGCAAAAGCAGAATTAGAAGACAAGCTTAGAGTGGGCAGGTGGAACAGTGTTTAAGATGTGGCTTGGCTGGGGCCGGTGCCGTGGCTCACTTAGTTAATCCTCCGCCTGCGGTGCTGGCACTCCCATATGGCCGCCGGTTCTAGTCCCGGTTGCTCCTCTGCTGTGGCCTGGGAGGGCAGTGGAGGATGGCCCAGGTCCTTGGGCCCCTGCACCTGCATGGGAGACCAGGAGGAGGCACCTGGCTCCTGGCTTTGGATCGGCGCAGCACAGGCTGTTGTGGCCATTTGGGGGGTGAACCAACGGAAGTAAGACCTTTCTCTCTGTCTCTCTCTCTCTCTCTCACTGTCTTAGCTCTACCTGTCAAATTAAAAAATAATGAAAAAATAAAAAAATAAAGATGTGGCTTGGGACATCTGCATTCCGTATCAGAGAGCCTGGGTTCAAGTCCTAGCTCTGTCCCTGACTCCAGCTCCCTGCTCCTGTACACCCTGGAAGGCAGCAGGTGATAAATACATCTTTAAAAGCATTTTTAAAATAAAAAAAAACACTAAAACCTGTATGTCAATACGATATCGGGCCATTGTTCCATGACTCTCTCATCCTGTGAGTGGATTTTCCCCAGTCCTGTCCCTTTCCCGCTGTCTTCAACTCCAAACAGGTGCACAGGGAAAACAAAGCCCTGGACAGGCCGTCTCGTGAGCTCTGGGGAGGCACAAATGTAATATCATGCCAAGCCCAAAAGGTAAACTGAGGCAGTAGAGAACGCCTCCTGTGCCCTGCACCAGTCTCCCTCTCACGCACGCTGATACCTCTCTCTCACCAAGGAGCTAAGGTCCTCAGAACTGCCAGGGGTCCCATCTGGGAGCCACACCCGGACCTGCCGCCACTGGTGTTTGTCCGTGTCTCGTACAGTGCACCTGCTCCCTTGCGTGCCCTGTGACTCCTGGTTGACCACGGGAAGTCAGTAGAATTTGCTCAGACTGGATGGCGGAACTCCAGACCCTGTCACACAGGGATGAGGGCCGGCAGCACCCTTGGTGTCGCCTCTGGGTCCCGCTCCTTACTCAGGGCTCACCTGGATGCACAGGAGCTGAGTCACGGATGATTGCGACCTCTCTCTCTCCTTGCCCAACCCTTGCACTTGGCTTCCATGTGAACAGCAAGACGGATGCTGGCACGCCTTGAGTGAGTGCGTGCTGGTCACGTTTGCTGAGGCCGCTGATGGCGGCGAGGGCGTGCTTCCTAACAGCTCCTCCACAGGTTCTGTCGCATGGAACCATGGGAAAGGGAGAAAGTGATGAAAATGCAGAACATAATGCTAACTTCTCTAACCGCTTATTACAAGTTGTAGTTTGGGTATACTTCTCTCTCAAATAAGATCTTGATTTCTGAAATAAGAAGATAACATAATTTTTAGGGGAAAACCATAGAGATAAATGAATTTGAAGGAAAAAATTGGAGTGGGATTTTGTTATTTTTTTGCAGAAGCTACAAATCACAGCACCAAGTCACAGCTGCTACCAAGGTGCTGTCAGCAGTTATGAAGCCCCCGGAAAGGCTGAATTTTATTATGCGGAGTGACATTCTGGGCTGTCATTGCCATTTATCCTTTTTTTTAAAAAAAATATTTCTTTATTCGAAAGGCAGAGTGACGCTGAGAGAGAGGAAGAGACAGAGAGATCTTCTTGGCTCACTTTCCAAATGGCTGCACCCGCTGGGGCTGCACCAGGCTGAAGCCAGGAGTCATGAATTCCATCTGGGACTCAGTATGCGAGCGGTCACCTGCTGTCCCCAGGTGCGTTAGCACGGCGCCGGATCAGAAGCGGAGCAGACGGGATCTGACGCGGGAGGTGGGTGTCTGTCCCAAACAGTGGCTTACCCCTCTGCCGCACAACAGCTGCCCCGATGTTTCTCCTTTCTTACCATGTACGTTCTTCTTGCATTTCCCACAGGAGTCTGAAACGTCTCTAAGAGACTTCTACATCACACAAAGCTCGCATGTGCTCGGCTTGACTGTGCTAGAAAAATAAAAGCCCGCTCTTACATCATTTTGCATAGCAACATCCCAAACACTGCAAACATGATGAGGCATGGAAAATCCAAAGAGCCTGGGGGAAATCCATCCGTGGAGGGGCCGTGCGTGTGTTCCAGAAACCACTGCAGGCCAGAGCTCCTGCTCTCCCGAGACAGTGTCCAGGGACCAGAGCCGTCCCTGCTTCTCGTTTCCTGAAACTCTCCCTTAGCAATTCCTACAAACAAAACCTTTATTTCATTCAAAATCACATGAAAAGGAAAAAAAAAATCTTAATGTTTCTTGAAGGGAGGGGGGATCTTTCCAAGCTGCTGGGTACTTCCATGAGGGTGGGCTGCATATTTTAGCAGTACGGTAAGTATGCGTTCTTCTAAAACAGTTGCCATGGGAACACAACTTCCCTCCGTTAAAGGCAAGGGTACTCTCTGTAGTCAATCCCCACCGATGTCTAACTGCACAAGTTCAGCATCGCCAGGGAGTGCAACAGACAGGTGCCAGCAGGGGGCGGAGCCATGGGGGAAATGCTCTCCTTCTAGAAGTTTGCACATCCGGTGACCAGACGGTTGGTCTACCCAAACCAGCCCTCAACGAGGGGATGGTGATGCAGGTGCAGCTCCACGCCAGCTCCCGGCTGACAGGAGGCAAGGAGGGCTCGTGAGGGCTCGGAGGGTGTGTTCTGAGGAAGGGGGCAGGAGCAGGGTAAGCAATGCACAACCAGACCCAGGCTCAGTGCTCACTCCCAGCCCAGCTTCCGGCTACTGCAGACCCTGGGAGGCGGCAGGTCCACGGCTCAAGTACCTGGCTCTGTGCCACCACAGGGGACACCGGATGGAGTCCTGGCTCCTAGCTGCTGTGGCCATGTGGGGAGTGAACCAGCAAAGGAAATCTCTCTCTCTCTCTCTCTCTCTCTCTCTCTTTCTCTCTCTTTCTCTCCCTCCAGCCCTCTTCCCTTCCTCCCCCTCTCTGTTGCTCAGCCCTTCATGTAAATAAATACACTTAAAAAAAAAAATCTTTGGGCACACTGCACAGCATTTTAATGGCACAGTAAAGATGGAGATGCAGATTCTAAGGTCACGTTCAAGTCTGAGGCCCAGCTGCCCCACGTCGCCATTTCTGCCTCCTATGCGGGCGGCAGCTGCCCAACATCTCAGTCATTCTGGAGAAAACCCAAGGAATTTCTCTCAACCGTTTGTCCGGATTGCACCACACGTGGCCCCCAGGGACCCCGGGGCTCCAGCCTGTGCCTGCTGGTTCTGCAGAGCCACTGAGCCGATCCAGAGCCACACCGCTTCTCCGCCGAGCCAAGCGAGATAAAAGAGGCATGCGCTGCTCCGACACGGCTCAGCTCGTGGGTGGGCATTGCACAAGAGGAAGGCTTGTCCTGCGTCAGCCTCGGGAGAGCCAGCGAACACCGTGGCAGGCAGGCAGACGGAGGCCCGTCCCTCTGCTCCTTGTGTTGCTTTCTCGTCAGAAACTTTGGAACAGTGGATCTTGTCTTGGTGACCACAGGGCCTGGGTGCACCGCGGCCCACCTGGGTGATGCAGTCGCCAAGATCACATCCCTGGAGCAGAATCCTGGGAAAAGTCAGCCCTGACCGCATTTCTTAATCTTAGCTAACAGTCATTGACTAAGGCAATAGGAAAAATTGTCGGGCAGACTGGAGCGCTGTGGGTGGACCCTTGCTTTTCGATAATAAAACATTTGGTGAAATTGTCACTTACCCTGTCAAGGAAGGGAAACCACATGTCTCCAGGCAAACTGGTTGGGAAAATGCAGACGACCGTGCCCCTAGTCTGCTCCTTGTGGCTTTTCACGAGAAATCAGGAAAGAGAAGGCCTTGGGCAAGAAGCGTGGAGTTTGCTTGGAGCCAAGAAGGAAGGTGCGGAGCTGGGATTCCAGTCTCTGCAGGGGGCTACACCCTACAGTGAACCAGTGAGGACCACCCCTCCCCAACACACACACACACACAGCGTCAGAAAGATGATCAAGAAAGAGAAAATCCCAGGAAGCAGTAGACCCAGTGCTGGTCCCACTACTGGGATATAGGAAGCACGAGAGCGGCAATAATCCGGAATAAAAAATTCCCACCCGGTGTGGCTAAGGAAAAGGTCTCCCCTCCATCTGGAATCAAAACACAGAGTGAGAGTCAGTGAAACTATTGCTTGTTTTGTTGTTGTTTGTTTTAGTTTTTTAAGATTGATGGATTGATTTATTTGAAAGGCAGAGTTAGAGAAAGACAGAGATCTTCCAACTGCTGATGGAAGATGCCACAGCAGCCGGGGCTGGGCCAGGCTGAAGCCAGGAGCCTGGAGCTCCATCCAGGTCTCCCACATGAGTGGCAGGAGCCAAGTACTTGGGCCATCCTCTGCTGCTTTCCCAGGTGCATTAGCAGGGAGCTGGATCGGAAGTAGAGCAGCCAGGGTTAGAACCAGCATCCATAGGGGATGCCAGTATTGCAGGTGGCAGCTTAACCAGCTACACCGCAACGCTGGTATCTGAAGTTGAACTTTTTAAGCTTTATTTTCTAAGCCCCAGGTTTCTACCCCAAGTAGATTGCAGTCTCTGTTAATTCACAATCTCAAGAAGGAGAATCCAGTCCGTCGCTGGCCAACTGCTGAGTCAGTGACTGTCCCTCCTTTGACAGGATGACCTAGGGGTGTGTGTGTGGGTGTGTGCAGGCTGCCTGGGGGTTACGCACACTTGGGATCCCTTGGTAGGTACAGCCCTGCCAGAGCAGCAGGTGGGGAAGTTTTCCCAGGGAGGCTGTAGAAGAGACAGGCAATAGAGTCCACAAGACTGGGCCTTGGAGAAAAGTCTGGATTCTTTTGCAGACATTTGCAGAGACCAAAAAAATAAACCACTCCTTAAAAACCACAATTATTGTGACATGTAAGGCAACTCCCCTGCCTCAGTTCCAAACCACACTGTTCCTAAGGCCGAGATAATATTCTTGCATGGCTACTGATTTTGAATTACTTTGAAAGGACTGTGCATAGCATTATTTCGGAAATGGATGACTGACTTTTGCTTCAACAGGGAAGGCTGCACCAGGAGACCGTGAGAAATGGAGACCAGTTCCTCGAGAGACAGCTTGAAACAGGCCTCACCATCCACATTCACCCCGGGCAGTGACGTGAGAAGTCTGTCTCCATAGATTTGGAGTTCACACATTCAGGCAACTTAACATAAAGAAGGCATGTGGGAATGAGATGTGTTAACATCATTTTAAAAAAAAGTCTTTGAAAGGCAGAATGAGAGGGAGAAACACACACACACACACACACATCTTCCACCTGCTGCTTAACCCCCCAAATGGCCACAATAGCCAGGCCAGAGCCAGGAGCCTGGAGCTCCATCCAGGTCTTCCACACGGGTGGCCAGGAGCCAAGTACTTGAGCCAACACCTGCTGTTCTCCCAGGCACATTAGCAGGACACTGGATCAGCAGCAGAGCAGCCGGGATTTGAACCCGCACTCCCACAATGGGATGCTGGTGCCGCAGGCAAGTGGCTCAACCTGCTGTGCCACCATCTCTGTTTCCAAGCCTGGCTTGCACGTGCACTCCCCAAATCTGGATAGGATGTAAACATTTTTCTGTAATTAACTGAAGTCTCAGCTTCTGTGTTTGCGAAGATCTGGAAGGACCGTCCTTCGCTTTCTGTGTTGTTCGCAGGATAAAAGTCAGAGCAAGAAGTAGATGGTGATTTCTGTGACTTTTCAGATTTCTGATGAACATGGAATGTAATTCTTACGGGGTCCAGGGTCATATTTCAATGCTTGCCTAGGGAATAAGCCGGCCAGATCAGGCGACCAGCATTTTCACTCTTTTATCTCTGTGCCTGCAATCCGCCAGCTCCTCCCTCTGGTCGGTCCCTCAGCACTCAACGCCCTATTGTGAAACATACAAGCCCCACTGTTCCGTGCAACTAGTACTCTGTCTACTTGGGTTTTTTTAAATTTTTTTTTATTTTTACTTTTAAAAGGCAGAGGTGGGGATGGAGGCAGGGAGGGAGGGTGGGAAAGAGAGAGAGAGAGAGAGAGAGAAAGAAATATCCCACCCTCTGGTTCACTCCCACAACAGCTGAGACTGGCCCAGGCCAATGCCGGGAGCCAGGAGCTCCATCCGGGTCTCCCACGTGGGTGGCAGAGGCCCAAGTACTTGGACTGTCGCTGCTGCCTCCCGGGGTGCAGGTGAGCAGGAAGCTGGAGTTGCAGGTGCACCAGGGCTTGTCCCAGGCACCCCGATAGGAGACGCCGCTGCATTACAAGTGGTGTTTGAGCCGCTACATCAAACGCCCGCCCAGTTGCTTAGATACCTGCCACTCAACCTTCCCTGATATTCTGTGCTTCCATGTCTTACTGAATTTGCCTAGTTTAAACTTTCATAAAAGAATCCTTTCCTTCTTAGGTATTTGTAAGTTTTTATTTCTTATTTTGAGTTGAAGACATCTCTACTTACATATTCTTTAATAAAATTATGTAATCTTCACAAAGGGTAACTTTAGAGTTCACAAAAGATAAATAAAGAAAAAAGGAGCCTATTTCGGTGAACAGGCAGAGTGAGCTAGGGAACCAGGCGGACGGTCAGAGGTCTCCGGAATCCACCTGCCGGGGCGGGGGTACCATCTGGCCACCGTGGCCGTGCCTTCTGTGCACGGCCGTCTCGACTGTGTAAGTTCTCTTCTCGCTTTTCCTCCTCTGACTAGCAGCCCTCCATCGTGTGCAGTGTTGAGGGTACGGAAAGTGTTTGCAGGGACGGCGGCTCCCGGCGTGTTCTCAGGGGCTGGGGAGCCACAGGTGGGGAGCGCCGCAGAGAGCTCCAGAAAGCGGGTGCGGCTCTTTCCGATGCGAGGCGCCGCGCGGCTTTAAAACCTGCGCTCTCTGCATTGTGACATGTAGACCAAAAGGGGAGCTGATGACGGTACTCTTTCAGGGCCCAGAAAACGAGTGTGAAAACGGGAAACAAGTCCATTGTCACTGTCATCATTGTCACCATCATAATGAACTGCGTTATAGAACTGGGACACAAAGCCTGAAACTTTAATTGGTTTAAATGTGGAAAACACGACGCTGGCAGAAACAAAATGTTTCTCCTTTGTAGGTGGGTAATTCAACTACTCTTTAAACGTTGCCTAAGCCTTGTAAGACTACGCTTGATTTTTTGGGGTGTTTTCCTTTTTTTTTAAGTTGTAGGTTCACTTCCTAGTTTCCACGTTCCCTACACTGGCTGGGAGAGCTGTGCCTCAACAGCGCGTTACTGTTTGTTGGCGATGTAAATGATCTTGTGTTTCTCGATGACCCCGATGTCGTGTTCCAGTTGCTTCATTTGTTCTTCCAGCTTCTGCTTGCGGACCTTCTTCGGGATGGAGTCGATGAAGACCGAGAAGGACTGGAACTCCTTGTGCACCTCCTCCCAGTTCTTCTTCAGACCCTGCGAATGGTAGGGGAAGCAGTGAGTACTGAGAACTGCCAAGGTCTGGCCAGCAGGAAAGACCCCACGCCGGCAGGGAGCCGGAGCCGGGCCAGGGGCGCCGGGGCAGAGAGCTGTGGCCACTGTCACAGTTCTGTACCGAGGCCCCACCCTGCCCTGCCTGCACACTCCGTTCCCATGGGCGGTGTTTACTCCATGGTTTCCACGCCGTGTGTGTGTTTGGACCACCACATGCGCACATGCTGAGTTACGAGTTCTACAGGATTAAGCTTACAGCAAATGCTCTGGTGCAGAACAAGGAACTGAGATGCCCCTAGTTAAAAAAAAAAAAAAAGCACATTTGTGTGGAATTTATTTCTTATAAAAATTTACTTCCAAAATTGTCTTGTTGTTGTCATTTTTTTTAAAGATTTATTTTATTTGAAAGTCAGAGTTACAGAGAGAGGTAGAGACAGAGAGGTCTTCCATCTGCTGGTTCACTCCCCAGATGGCCGCAACGGCTGGAGCTGTGCCAGGAGCCAGGAGCTTCTTCGGGGTCTCCCATGTGGGTGCAGGGGCCCAAGGACTTGGGCCATCCTCTACTGCTTTCCCAGGCCATAGCAGAGAGCTGGATCAGAAGTGGAGCAGCCAGGTCTCGAACCAGCACCCATAAGGGAAGCCGGTGCTTCAGGCCAGGGCGTTAACAAACAGCGCCCACCCCTGTTGTTGTCATTCTTCAGCAGGGACATCAGAGACTTGATTGAGTCTCATGTGGCCAGGTGTTCTTAGGTTTGACAAAACAGGATTGGAAAAAAAAACGCCAGGGTCCAAGTCCACCAGGACAGTCCTCTGCGTACATTACAAAGAGCTAATCCCTCTCCACGTGGTCGCGGGGTTGATACTTGCCACGAAGGGATTCTAGAATGGACCGGGTGTTTTGTCGTCTGGGGCCTCCTGGGAGCAGCGAGGGTGGCCGGTCCCCATCCCAGTGGACCAGGAGGCCCTGCTGACAACATGCTCCTAGACTGCTCACCACATCCATTGACTGATTTGTCTGTCTGTTTTTGAGAAGCAGAGAGATGGAGACAAACAGAGCCCCCGGGGGTGGCAGGGACCCGATGAGCTGAGCCATCGCCACTGTCCCCCAGGGTCTGCCCTGCCAGGAATGTGGAATTGGGAGCTCATACCTGAACCCAGGAACTCTAACAAAGGGACATGGGTGTCCTGATGGTTGACTTAACTCCTAGGCCAAATGCTTGCCCCCAAATTTTATAAACTAACAGGCGTATGATTCAGTATGACTGCACAGATCCTTTTATTTTCACAGAAACAAACAGCCAAGTAGAAGGGCAGGCGTTTGCTGCAGCAGTTAAGATTCCACTTGGAGAGACCAGCGTGTGCTGCACTGGCTTGGGGCACTGCCTATGATCCTAGGACGCTCGTAACCCTTATCAGAGCGCCAGTTCCAGTCCTGGCTGCTCCACTTCCCATCCAGCGCCCTGCCAATGAGTTTGGGAAAAGCAGCGCTGGATGGCCCAAGTGCTGGAGGCCCTGCCACCTGTGTGGGAGACCCTGATAGAGGCCCTGGCTCCTGGCTTTAGCCTGGCCCAGCCTTGACCATTGCAGCCATTTGGGGAGCAAACCAGCGGATGGAAGATCTCTTTCTCTGTCTCTTCCCCTCTCTCTCTGTAACTCCACCTTTCATACAAAAATATCTTTTTTAAAAGATGCCACTCGGAACATCTGCACCCATTATCAGGGTGGGTTCAGAGCGGGCTCTGTTCCTGATTCCAGCTCCCTGCTAATGCACCTGGGAGGCTGCAGTGATGGCCCAAGAACTTGGGCCCCTGCACCCACGTGGGAGACCCAGACGGAGCTCCTGGCTCCTGTCTCTGGCCTGCCCAGCCCTGGCTGTTGCAGGCATCTGGGGAACTAAACTAGCGGATGGACGATCTCTTTTTTTCTCTCTTCTTCTTTACCGTCCCTCTGCCATTCAAATAAAAAATAAATCTTTTTTTAAATGAAAGAGGGAGGGAGTTAGCAGTTCTTGGAAAGAAGTCCTGAAAGATCCGTCTCCCTGCAGTCCTTCACCGTGGAGGAGACACGCACGGTGTATGTGCCCGGGCACTCCCGTACCTGAGGTTCTCACGGCCAGCCCGCTCTGTCTCCCCCTAGGGCGGACAGGGGGCTTCTATCTCCCAGGGTGGACGGTGGCGTGTGGGCAACGTCAACAGCTAGGGCTGGGAACGAACTCTCACTCCTGCTCCCCAGGAGTGGGACGTGTCCTGCCATTCTGAGACTTTGCTGTTGTGTCATATAAAAGGCCTCTGGTCCGCTGGCTGCAGCAGTGGTGATCCCCCCCCCCCCCCCCGCCCCTTTATGTTTCTCTTCGTCCTTCTTCTCGCTTCTATTCTAGTGCTGAGACAAGAACGCCAGGATTTGGGAAACACTTCACATGGGAGAAGCGGTCCTGATGCGAAGTCTTTCGATTTCTCGCTTCTTTTGCGTGGCCCTCCACCCACACTCCGAACCTTCTTGCTCTGTGATGGGGTGGGGTGGGCTTGGACCGTTGTGGGCGGCCCCTGGCTCTTTCAGCACTCAGCCCACGGTGGCACTGGCAGGACACTCCCACCCCTCCCTGGCCTGGGCACTCGCTCCAGCCGCTCCCCCCACCCCGTGTCTCTGGCCACCTCTCCCCGTTTCCCATCCCTGCCCTTCAAGCCTCAGTGGGCGTGGATGCCCACTGTCCTGGCTCCTGCATTTCCCAGGGCCCCTGGTCGGCTCCTCCTTTCCTGCTGGGGCTGGGGGCTGCTGTGCTGGGCTTCTCGGGGTCACGTCCTGTGCAGGAAGGTATGGGGCAGCCACGGGCCACAGAGAGAGGGTGCCTGTCCTTAAGCTGTCCCCTGCAGTCGGGGACACCCTCGGGGACACCCTCTCATTGCACGTTCAGAACCTTGGAGACTTGCGAATCACACACCCACGTTCGTGTGTGTGCATGTGCACCTGTACATACTACCTCGCATCAGGTAAACGGCAACTTTCTCCCTAGCAGGCATCGCCCCTTTTAAATATCCTCAGTGCTTGTGTGATACTGGCAGGCATGCCATAGAAGTTCCTTGGGGAGGAAGGTGACACGGATACAACGTTAAGAATCTGGAACTTGGCCACGCAGCGGCTCACTAGGCTAATCCTCTGCCTGTGTCTCCGGCACCCCAGGTTCTGTTCCCGGTCGGGGTGCCGGATTCTGTCCCGGTTGCTCCTCTTCCAGTCCAGCTCTCTGCTGTGGCCTGGGAGGGCAACGGAGGATGGCCCAGGTGCTTGGGCCCTGTACCCCATGGGAGACCAGGAGAAGCACCTGGCTCCTGGCTTTGGATAGGCGCAGCGCCGACTGTAGCAGCCACTTGTGGGGTGAACCAACAGCAAAAGGAAGACCTTTCTCTCTGTCTCTCTCTCTAACTCTGCTTTTCAAAAAAAAAAAAAAAAAAAGAATCTGGAACAGTATAGGAATCCATTTCGCAACACCAGTCATTAAGGCAAAAGTGACTCTTCCCGCGTCTTTCAAAGGTCTCTAGACATTATAGAAGACCTTCAAAACAAGAGTAAAGTGTTATCTTTACCTCTGTCAGAGAAAGCACGAGGAGACACACAGTGGGTGCTTGGTAAACTTTCTCTACAGATGACAAGACAGCAGCAGCCCTGTGCATGCCTCCTCATTTTTAAAAAGACGTAGTTATTTATTTGAAAGTCAGAGTTACACAGAGAGAGGGAGAGCCAGAGAGAGAGGGAGAGAGGTCTTCCATCCACTGGTTCACTTGTCAGATGGCAGCAATGGCCAGGGCCGGGCTAAGCCAATGTCAGAGCCAGGAGCTCCATCCAGGCCTCCCACATGCATGCAGGGGCCCCAGCACTTGAGTCGTCTTCTGCTGCCTTCCCAGGCCATTAGCAGGGAGCTGGACCAGAAGTGAGGCAGCCGGGATTCGAACCGGTGTCCACATGGGATGCCAGCACTGCAGGAGATGGCTTTTTAAAAAATTTTTATTTCTTAATTTTTTTTTTGACAGGCAGAGTTAGGCAGTGAGAGAGAGAGACAGAGAGAAAGGTCTTGCTTTTTCCATTGGTTCACTCCCCCAAGTGGCCACTACGGCCGGCGGGCTGTGGCCGGTGCGCTGCGCCAATCTGAAGCCAGGAGCCAGGTGCTTCCTCCTGGTCTCCCATGCAGGTGCAGGGCCCAAGCACTTGAGCCATCCTCCACTGCACTCCCAAGCCACAGCAGAGAGCTGGCCTGGAAGAGGAGCAACCAGGACAGAATCGGGAGCCCCAACCGGGACTAGAACCCGGGGTGCCGGCACCGCAGGCAAAGGATTGGCCTAGTGAGCCGCGGCGCCAGCAAGGAGATGGCTTTAACCAACAGTCCACAGCGCCAGCCCTTGGTGTTTTAAACACTACAGATAAAAGTCCTGAATCCAAAGCTCTAATGGAAACATGTCTTTAAAAGTCTATTTTGTTGGAAATAAGGAAACCATGTGTAAAACCTAGTGCCTGTTATTCAAAAATGTGATGGCTGGGTTCTAGGCCAGGATGGGAGAAAGTCGGTTCAGGAACAGTGTCGACTGTTCTAGAGCTCCATCTAGTGAGAAACCCGATTCGTGGGTGCTATTTTTCAGAGCCAGGGGTGGGTGTCTGGATGAAAAGGACAACGCTATTTCAGCCTTTCTGACGCTTGCCTGCTGTAAGGAAAGTGGGCTCCTTCAGGGAGAAAACAGAAGCCCGCCCCAGGTTGGAATGAGACGGGACTCCATGGGCGCCTCCCGGCCAGGAGTCAGTTCTGCTGTGTGGGGTCTGCCACCACCGTGAGCCCGAGGGCGCTGTTCCGACCAGAACCAGAGTGCTGGCTGCAGCAGCCGGCCCCGGGGGGCCTGCGAGACCCCTCCGGCTCAGAGTCCCCCTGGGGAGTGGGCGTGGAGGACGGGCTCACCTGCAGGATAGCCTCCCTCTCCTCATCCGACAGCCTCTTCATGGCCGCCTTCTTGAGGTTCTCCTGGATGTAGCGGTCGTACTCTTCTTGGGCCCGCCTGACTTCCTCGTTCCGCACACAGATGTACCTGGGGGTGACCCCATAGTCCTGCAGGGGGTTTTCAGATAGAAGGGAATCAGCTCCCACCCCGAAGGGAAGTATGTGAACGCACACGGACCGATCAATCAATGGCTGGAGACAAGCGAGCGCCAGCCTTACGTCCTGTGATGTCCAGCCAGCTCCGCTCCCCGCATTGAGAACCTGTTGATCCTGGTCTTCCAAGCCGAGCTAGGTCTGCAGTCATGGTACAGGTCAAGCCACTGCTTATGATGCTGGCAGCCCATATCACAGTGCAGCTTCAAGCTGGCTGCTCCACCTCTGATCCACCTCCTTGCTAACACACCTCAGCAGACAGACGGCTGAAGATGGCCCCCTAGAGGGAGACCTGGATGGAGTTTCCGGCTCCTGGCTTTGGCCTGGCTCAGCCTTGGCCGCTGTGGCCATTTAGGAAGTGAACCAGTGGATGGAAGATTGCCTTTCTCTCCGTAACTCTGCTTTTCAAATAAGTAAAATAAATAACTTTCCTAAAAACAGACCATCTGCATTGTTATCACAGCCTCTTGCTTTCCCCTTCCAGATGTTCGCAGCACCTGCTCTTGGTTGAGGACTTGGCTGCCATCTTACTTACACCAAAGAGTCAGCTCTTTCTCCCAGATTCCAACCCCAGAATCTTTTTTTGTGCTTCAGCAATTACCTTAAAATATCTTGACATCGCTCTTCCTTTTATTTTTAAAACTATTTATCCAAAAGGCAGAGAGAGAGAGAGAGGAGAGACAGAGAGAGAACTTCTATGCTCTGGTTCACTCCCCAAATGGCTGCAATGGCTGGGGCTGGGCCAGGCCAAAGCCAGAAGCCAAGAACTCCATCCAGGTCTCCCAGATGGGTGCAGGGGCCCAAGCACTTGGACTATCGTCCAGCGTTTTCCCAGGCACATCAGCAGGGAGCTGGATCAGAAGTGGAGCAGCTTGAAACTCAAACTGGCGCTCCATTTTGGGACGCCAGTGTTACAAGCAGTAGCCTAACCCACTACTCCATGGTACAGGCCCCGAGGTCTCTTTCCCATGGGCTCACTAAGTAAAAGAAGACAAATGCTCCCAAGGCATCATAAAAATAAACCCTCCACAGATAGCAAGCGGACCCGCCATAAGAGGAAACTGACTCTAGAACTGGAGGTTGTTTCTGGAAATGTATGGACGTGTTCAGGCATCCTCGGCCATCAGCTGTGGGTTCGTCCAGATGAGCGCAGGCCCTGTCACTGCTCTGTGTTCATTCCGCAAAGATGTGTTTGAGGGAATACTTGGGGTGAAGTACAAGTCGAAGAAGAAAGCCAAAGCTGCAGTGCCTGTGTGGTCTGCAGTCCATGGCTTAAGAGAAACTCATCAAAAACAGTAAAATCAAGGAAAGTGAGGGGAGGAAAACACAGGGGCTGTTGGATCAGTAAGGAGGTGAGGAAGACTTCCCTGAGGAAGCAGCAGCTGAGAGGTCTGGAGTGGAGTTGTTGGAACTTGGGGGCCGGCGCTGTGGCATAGCTGGTAGAGCTACTGCCTGCAGTGCCTGTATCCCATATGTGCACCAGTTCAAGTCCCAGCTGCTCCTCTTCCAACCCAACTCTCTACTATGGCCTGGGAAAGCAGTAGAAGATGGCTCAAGTCCTTGGACCCCTGCACCTGCGTGGGAGACCAGGAAGAAGCTCCTGGCTCCTGGCTTCAGATCGGCCCAGCTCTGGCCATTGCAGCCATTTAGGGAGAGAGCAACGGATGGAAGACCTCTCTCTCTCTCTGTCTCTGCCTCTCTGTAACTCTGCCTTTCAAATTAATAAATAAAACTTAATAAATAAGTAAATAAATAAAACCGTTCACAAGCTCCGGCTCTTCTCTGGGACGCTCAGCAGAGCCATGCTTTCCTGCTCTGGAGGTGGGATGTGGTCACGTGGCCTCAGCACGGCCAGCTTCCTGGGACTGTCAAGATTACCTGACCCAGGCCACTTCCACAGCAGAGGCTTGCCTGGCTCACGGTTTCGGAGGTTCAAGTCCAGGATCGGCAGCCCCGTTTGTGTGGCCTCTGATGAGGGTGGTGGGTGACAAGGGCAGAAGCGTGTGCGGGGTGAGTGGCCCTATCTGGAGCCAAGGGGCAGAGAGAGAACTGGTGGGCCGGAACTCAGGCCTTGGCCCCACCTCCTCCTGGTTCCTCCACCTCTGATGGCGCCTTGGGGACCGAGCTTTTAACACAGGGATCCTCGGGGGACTTTCCACACCCAAACCAGAGCCCCCGCTTTGGCCCAGTGCGAGATGTGACCTCTGCAGCTCCCAAACGGAGGCCTGAAGATGCTGTCTCATCTGGATGGGTGTCCAGCGATATTCTGGATTTTCCGACTCCTGGAAGGAGGGGGACAGGAAGCAGAGCCCCAACTGCCTTCCACGGGCCTGCGGCACAGCAGGCAAGAAGAGGCAGTGGCTTTACGCTGCCGGAATCTGGGGGTTGTCTGTCTGTCCGGAGCCAACGCGGGATGGGAACCCTAGCGGTCAGAGTGTGCTGGGAGCACAGGCTGGGGGAGTGCAGTGGTGAGCGGTGACACAGAGACGGGACGGCACTGGGCACGCTCTGCGCAAGAGAGGGAAAGCTCGCTGACGGGCAGACGCCTCCCTGCGGGCTGAACGGTGGAGAGGGTCGCCTGGTGCTGATACGGAGGAGGGCGGGCGGGCCAGCACCGTGCACCTGGCATCTAACTCACTGGGCCACGCGCGGCCTCGGGGCAGGGCATCCAACGCTACCTTTTTATTGATGTACTTGGGAAGGAGTCCTGAGGTCTCCAGGTCGTGCTTGTCTCCGGTTCTCTTGTCCACGTAGATGGGTTTGGGCTTCTTAGCCACTCCCATGATGACGTCGGCTGCGTTCGTGTTGATAAAATTCTTCCCGCTCTGAATGCCCATCACCGGGTGCTCGGTCCTCAGCGGCACGGAAGGCTTCCTGGGCTCATTCCATTCGAACTTCTTTTCTGTTGCACACAGCATTTCCTCGTCAATGTGATGCCACAAACCTTGCTACTGGGTACTACTTAACGATATCCACACATCTTGCAGCTTGAAACTGGAGTTTTACTAACAACACAGCCAAGCATTTATGGTAAAAAGCCTCTACGTAGCAAGCTGTACAGATATCAGATGTGTATGGCATTTTCTGGGTCAATCACTCCCCCATAAAGTGGTTTAGAAAAAGGAAAAAAAAAACAATAATCACAATGATAAGTAATCAGTTAGTATGTTGGAAAACAGTGTAACTATTGGAAAGAGCAGGATAAGCCTGACCCAAATTATAGACAAGCTAACCAAGACGCACATTTTTAATGGCTACCAGCAACAGATATTCAGATTTCCCACTTAAAATAAATCTAAATGAGAAAACACTTCTTTAGTATTATTAATATTACCAATAAGTGTTTCTTCAGAGGAAAATTATCATTTAAAAAATCACCAATTAATCAAACTTGAGGTATTGAAGGTACAAAATTCTACAGTTAAACTATTATTTTAAGATATAAAAATCATGTACTGGCTGTATGGCCAACATGCAGCTAAACCAATAACACATTGCCAGAGTGGGTGCTGGGCCCCCACAGGTGTAACACACCAGAGTCTCACATCACAGCACCTGGGTCCAGCCCCGTCCCTGGCTCCTCACTCCAGCTTTGCCAGTGCAGTGGGGATGGCTCAGGTAACCGGGTGCCGGCCACCCACTCTGGGAGACCTGGATTGAGTTCCTGGTTCTTGGCTTTGTCCCTGGGCCACCCAACCCCCGCCACTGCACACTTTTAGCGAGTGACTCGGTTGCATGGAGCTCTCTTTGTCTGTCTGTCTCTCTTACCAACATAGTTCCAATTTCTCGACATTTCCCTGATGGCATCTCACATCCTGAAGTCACTACCAGGAATGATTTACTTGTCTACGTACGTTCTCTGCACAGTGACGCAGCAGGTGAAATCGACTGCTTTTCCAGGGCCTCTTCAGTTCAGCTGTTTCAACCTTTGGATGGCGGCCCAGCACGACGGCTTGTCAAAGTGCTGAACACAAGTCACTGTATTTCCAAGGACCAAAGGCAACACAGCCCTTAACACAGCCTTACTCCACCCTTAAGCCTGCTACATCCCCTAGGGACTTGGTCTTTGCTCATTTACTGTTTCACCTGGCTATGAGCTTATACGTCTTCTGTTTTCAGGTAGAACAATAAACATGGTGAAGTCTAGGGACTGGGGACCGGCGCCGGGCTAAGCCACTCTGCCTGTGGCGCTGGCATTTCATATGGGTGCCAGTTTGTGTCCGGGCTGCTCCTTTTCCGATACATCCTGCCACGTGGGGAGTGAACCAGCAGATGGAAGACCTTTCTCTCTGTCTCTCTCCTCTTGTCTGTCTGTAGCTCTCCCTCTCAGATAAATAACATCTTTAAAAGTCTAGGGACTGGGTTGGCCTCTCGTTAGAGAATAAACTGTGTTGCTCCAGAATCCTTGTGTTGAAGTCCTAATCCCCAGGACCACAGGATGTGACTGTACTTTGGAGACAGGGTCTATAAACAAGTAATTAAGTCCAAGTGAGATTGTCCAGGTGGCCCTGATCCAATGTGTCTGGAGGCAGGAAAATGGACACAGACGTACCCACAGGGAGGCCAGGTGAAGACACGGTGGGCAGACGGCCTGTACAAGCCCAGGAGAGAGGCCTCAGGGAAAAACCACCTGGCCCCGCCCTCCAGCCGCACTGGACCGGCCTTCAGAAGGCTGGCCACACACTGAGTTTCTAGATTGTTCTCAAGGCCGGCGAGATTCTGCGCTTGCCTTGAGATGCTTGCAAGAGGAGGGCCGGGCTTCCTTCCCCTTTCTTTGTTCGATACATAGGATTTATCCTGCGGGGTAGCTGTGCAGTGAATATGTCTAACCCCAGAGAAGACACACACGACCCATGGGGAAACCACTGGCCTTGGCCCTGCGGGACTGAAAGCAGTGAATTCTGTTTCATCGGTTTTCAATATTCTCAGGTGACGGGGTGGGAAGCACACTGCCAAGACTCCAGCCGACGGCAGATCAGAGAGACACCGGAGTCACAGATAGAGCATGGGTGCTGTAGGTTCTTTTTTCTTTAAAGCACATGGTTTGCTAATTGAGAGAGAGAGAGTGAGCGAGCTCATGTGTTGGTTCATTGAATCCCAAATGCCCACATGGCTGGGCCTGGGCCGCACTAGGAGACGTGAGCTCCACCTGGGTCTCCCACGGTTACTTGAGGCACCACCTGCCGCCTCTCAGGGTGCGCTTTCCCAGGAGAGCAGACACAGGACTCGGACTGGTGCCCTCTGACGTGGGATGCAGGTGCCTCATCGGCACCTTCACCACTATGCTGGAGCGGTAAACCTGGGTCCCTTCTTTCCTGATGAAGAATGCCCTTACCGTTTGTCACGGCACATGGTGTGTGAGTGATCTAAACTACTGCCACAGGAAGTAGTTCCACTCTTGTTAAAATGCATAGTCCTGGGGCCAGTGCCGTGGCGCAGTAGGTTAATCCTCTGCCTGCTGTGCCGGCCTCCCATATAGGCACCGGTTCTAGTCCCGGCTGTTCCACTTCCAATCCAGCTCTCTGCAATGGCCTGGGAGGACAGTAGAGGATGGCCCAAGTCCTTGGGCCCCTGCACCCACATGGGAGACCGGGAAGAAGCACCTGGCTCCTGGCTTCAGATTGGCACAGCTCCAGCCATCTGGGGAGTGAACCAATGGAAGGGAGACCTTTCTGTCTCTCCCTCTCACTGTAACTATACCTCTCCAGTAAAATAAATAAAATCTTTAAAAAAAACACACGGCCCTGGGTGAGCTTGAGGTTTCTGCATTATTTCCATGATGGGCAGACGTCCAAAGGCAAACACTGTAAAAACGACAGACTCACTGCTCTTCTTTATCACCCTGAGACATCAAGGAAGACACAGCGAGGCTGGGAAGAAAGTCCTCCCGTGCACTTTGTCACTCTCCATTTTCCTACAGCTTCCTTTCCTGAAGTCAATACACTCAGAGCAAGATGAACTGTAATTGTAAAGGCCCTGGACAAAATAAAAACGCAGGGCTCCTTGGTCAAAAACAATTAAGGATTTCAAAACAGCAGGAGAAGATCATTAAACCAAACACGAACCCCTACGAAAGCGTGGGGTCCTGTGCAACGGCACTGGTGACACAGCATGCGGCTGGCTCTGTCCCCCAGACATTCACCCTTCCTGGTGCAGCCTGGGAGAGTGGAGGCTGATGATGGTCACAACAGGAGCCCGGCAGTGCCTCAACAACAGGCGGTAATGGTGGCAAATTTCACCTCTTGGGAATAAGACCAGGGAAGGGTTAGGAGCAAGGCAGTCTTGCTCATGAACCAGACACCGGCTCTGGGGACCAGCACTCTTCTTGTAGGTGGTGCTCACGGTCGAAGCCCCCTGGCGGGGGATTAAGATGGTGAGGAGTGTCAGGCAGGAGCGGGGCATCGCTGGAGAGCACAAAAAACAGTTTGAGAGTCTTGCCTCCTCCAAAGTCAGGGGACAACCTACCACTCTCTTTTCTTTGCTCCTACTGCGTTCTCAACGCCGCTTCCTCCTAGCCATACATGTTCTGTGTAACAGCAGGTAAAGTTGCTATCACCTGTGTGTATTTCATATTCACTGACAATAAAATCACCTTATTAAATTGCCACCTTATTTAAATGACCCAAATTTATTTTTTAAAAAGAAAATGATAAAAAACAAATAAAGAAATGAAACCTACTGGGTGGTAGAGTTTTTTCCTTGGAGTGTTTCTTTAGGAACTCCTTTGGAGAAGGTACTTCCACTTTGGCTGGCCCCATCGTTTTCATCGCTGCTTTGTATTTCTGCATGTCATTTTTTACGGCTGCCTTAAAAATGGATATGTACCTAAAATTAAAGTGAAAGAGTTGTAGCATTTGTGTTTCTAGTAAGAACTAAAGTTCCAAAACAGGCGTACATTTCTGATTTACGGGAGTCTATGTTCCTGTGAACAGCAGTGGTCAGCGCACTTATCTGAGCCCTGTCTCCCAGGCTGACGCAGGCTCCACGGGAGCTGTGCACTGGGAGAGGTGCCACACGTAGAGTCCCCTTGCTACCTCTTGGACCCCTGTGGTGCCCCTAGCAATGCCGCCTCTCTATATTACTAATATAGTAATGCTCCTTTCTCCTCTCTGCCAACAGGCTTGCTAAGAGGTGGTGAATTTCATTCATCTCTCACAGAGCCAGAACGTCATAGATTTTCTGTAATGTTCACCTGTTTTCCAGTTCAATGATGTCTAACTTCTTCTCCTTAGTTTGGGTTTAATTGATACTTTTTTTGCATTTGCATTTTATTATAAACCTTTTTGTTTTTCTAATATGTGCTTAAAACTATAAAGTTATCTAATCTCCACATTAGCTACCTTGTACAACTGTTGATTGATTTTCATTAAGTCCATAATACCTCTTAAATTGCATTTTGAGGGGCGGGCCTTGTGGTACAGCAGGTTAAGCTGCCACCTACAATACCAACATCCCTTACGAGCGTTGGGTGAGTCCCAGCTGCTTCACTTCTGGTCCAGCTCCCTATAGCACCTGGGAAAGCAGCAGATGGCCAGAGTGCTTAGGTCCCTGCCACCGCATGGGAGACCTGGAGGAGTTCCTGGCTCTTGGCTTCCGTCTGGCCCAGCCCTGGCCATTGAGGCCATTTGGGGAGTGAACCAGCAGATGGAAGATCTTTCTGTTTCTGTCTCTCTGTAACTCTGACTTTTATATACATATACATAATTTTTTGAAAGTTTAATTTTGATAGCTTTTTTTACTTAAAAGTTTATTTAAATTGTTTGGTTTTCATGTAGTTGTATTTTTATTTTTTTAAGATTTATTTTATTTATTTGAAAGACAGAGTTACAGAGAGAGGTAGAGACAGAGAGAGAGGTCTTCCATCCACTGGTTCACTCCCCAAATGGCCACAATGGTCAGAGCTGCGCTGATCCGAAGCCAGAAGCCAGGAGCTTCTTCCGGGTCTCCCACGTGGGTGCAGGGGCCCAAGGACTTGGGCCATCTTCTACTGCTATCCCAGGCCACCCTCTACTGCCTTTCTGGGCCACAGCAGAGAGGTGGACTGGAAGAGGAGCAACCGGGACAGAACCGGCACCCCAACCGGGACTAGAACCTGGGGTGCCGGCGCCGCAGGCGGAGGATTAGCCTAGTGAGCCAAGGCGCCAGTCATTGAGCCTTCTTCTTAAAATTGAGCCTAACACTCACAAAAGCTCACCTGAACGCAAATTTTCCTGGCAAGTAATTTTTAGGGAATATTGTTGGTGTATTTTCTCCACCAAGTATCTTTGGGCGCCTATGAAATGTCAAAGAGCCATGCCAATGCGTCTTATTACACGTTATGTTCTCTACAGAAATCTGAATGAGAAACAGTAACATTAAGCCAGGAAATGCGGAGGGTGGCCGCAGTCCTCCTTGCCAATAAAAATCCTGTTTGTGGGGGCCGGCATTGTGGCGTAGTGGGCTAAGCTTCCGCCTGCTGCGCCAGCATCCTATACGGGTGCCGGGTTCGGGTCCCGGCTGCTCCAGTCTGATCCAGCTCCCTGCTACTGCACCTGGGAAATCAGCAGAAGGTGGCCCAAGTCCTTGGGTCTCTGCACCCACGTGGGAGACTTGGAAGAAACTGCTAGCTCCTGGCTTTGATATGGCCCAGCCCTGGCTTTTGTGGACATTTGGGGAGAAAACCAATGAATGGAAGATTTCTCTCCCTCTGTCTCTCCCTCTCTCTGTAACCCTGCCTTTCAAACAAATAAAATAAATCTTAAAAAAATGTACTCATTAGACTCATAGATCAAGGAGCTATTTTAGACACAGTAACTGGCATCTTGATGACAGCAAGGTTTCTCACGAGTCCTTGTTGGTAAGGGAGAGAGAAACATGACGAATCCACGGGCCCATTCGGGTAACTGGAAGACTCAGAAAAGCGCTTCTGTCCGCTTGGGAGAGGTGTCTGGTAGCTTACCGAAGTGCACAGTGCTTGCCCTTTCAATGGTGTGTAGAGATATAGAAGGCATACTTGTTAGATCTGCAAGTGATACGAAGCTGGGAAGAATGGCTAATCCAGTGCATGAAATATTCATGATTCAAAGCTATCTCCACAGGGTAATATTGAGTTGAGATAAAAAAAGAATCAACTGGGGCCGGCGCTATGGCGCAGTGGGTTAATCTCTGCCTGCAGCACCAGAATACCATACGGGCGCTGGTTCTGGTCCTGGCTGCTCCTCTTCAGATCCAGCTCTCTGCTGTGTCCTGGGATGGCAGCAGAAGATGGCCCAAGTCCTTGGGCCCCTGCACCCACACAGGAGACCCGGAGAAGGCTACTGGCTCCTGGCTTCGGATCGGCGCAGCTCCGGCCATTGTGGCCATCTGGGGAGAGAGCCTGCGGATGGAAGACCTCTCTCTCTGTAACTCTGTCTTTCAAATAAATAAAATAAACCTTTTTTAAAAATGAATCAACTACAGAGAATAAGATATCCACCTTAGCCATAATGCATATAGGAATTTTGATGTGAGCCCACAGTGGGATGTGGCTGTTAAAATGCTGGTGGACACTTGGCCAGCATGGACAAGGACAAGAGCTAACAGTTTCCTGGGTTGCCTAGACCCTATGTGGAGTTCACCACAGGGAAAGAGGAAATAACTGGAGATGTTAAAGAACATCGGTAAAGGCCGGTGCCGTGGCTCACTAGGCTAATCCTCCGCCTGCGGTGCCAGCACCCCGGGTTCTAGTCCCAGCCGAGGCGCCGGATTCTATCCTGGTTGCCCCTCTTCCAGGCCAGCTCTCTGCTATGGCCTGGGAAGGCAGTGGAGGATGGCCCAAGTCCTTGGGCCCTACACCCCATGGGAGACCAGGAGAAGCACCTGGCTCCTGGCTTCGGATCAGCGAGATGCGCCGGCCGCAGCGGCCATTGGAGGGTGAACCAACGGCAAAAGGAAGACCTTTCTCTCTGTCTCTCTCTCACTATCCACTCTGCCTGTCAAAAAAAAAAAAAAAAAAAAAAAAAAAAAAACCAACAACAACAACAAAACAAAACAAAAAAAACCCAAGAACATCAGTAAAAAGGGTGACGAAAACCATGAATAAAATCCTGAAAACAGCCGTAGCTTCTCACTGACTGCACACCACCTTCATACCTCAAGTCCCAGCTCAGGAAGGGGCTCTCCACCCGTTTCCTGTTGGCTTCTCTCCTTAGGACTTTCAGTAACATCTCACTTTGCGGCTGATCAACACTGCAGTGCCTGTGCCTCAGCTCCCCGGGAGGACCAAGGCTCCGATGAGCCGTCAGAACCTCGCCCTGCTGCAGAGCTGCAGGGAGCTGGCGTGGGGCTGCGACCTGTGCCCGGCCCCATCGCTGGGGACACTGAGTCAGCACAAGTGCCTGTGCATGGCTAAGCAGCCTGTGCTGTGTTCATAACGCGTGCTTTGCGTGCGCGTAGGCAGCTTGTCAGAAACCACTCCCAGATGTGGCTGGGACGGTAAACTGTCACTCTAACAGAAGGGGTATCTTGGCGCCACATCTGGATGCCTTTTCCACTGCTTCTCATCATTCGACTTTGTCCTTCAGAGTAAAACCAAGGACTTGGTGCTGTCGCTGCAACCCACCCCCACCCCCCCCAATAGATACACTAAGGCAAACACAGGATAGGGGCTTGGCTAATGTTTGCCAAGCAACTAACAACTGTTCCCATATATATATTTTTTTTAATAACCAGCTGTAGTAAATCTTTGTAATTTACCACTGAACAAGGCGGTTATCAAACAAAACATCATACGTGCAAATTCAGTGTTCTATAAGTCTAATCCACCAGCGTAGACCGAGGAGGAACTGGGTCTCCTGTGGTATATGGGGATGTGGTATAGAGGTCTCTATAGCATCAGTAACTTGGACACCTCTCAGGAACTCTGCTAGTGTACCACAGCTGATTTCACACTCCCCTTTCCAATCTACTAGACGTTGAGAAGCTAACAGAAATACAATCTAGGGGCTGGTGCTGTGGCTTAGTGGTAAAGCTACCACCTGCAGTGGCGCCATCCCATATGGGCGGGCGCTGGTTCAAGCCCTGGCTGTTCTACTTCTGACCCAACTCTCTGCTGTAGCCTGGGAAAGCAGCAGAATATGGCCCAAGTCCTTGGGCCCCTGCACTCGCTTGGGAGACCCAGAAGCTCCTGGCTCCTGGCTTTCGGATTGGTGCAGCTCTGGCTATGGAAGCCCGCATGCTTGCTCGCTCGCTCTCTCTCTCCTTCTCCCTGTTACCCTGCCTTAATTAATTAAAAAGAAATACAATCTAGTTACTACTCTGGGTAAAACCATTCACTGAGGTTTATTTTTTTAAAAAGATTTATTTATTTACATGAAAATCAGAGTTACACAGAGAGGAGAGGCAGAGAGGGAGAGAGATCTTCCATCTGCTGGTTCACTCCCCAGATGGCTGCAATGGCCGGAGCTGTGCCGATCTGAAGCCAGGAGCCAGGAGCTTCCTCCGGGTCTCCCAAATGAGTGCAGGGGCCCAAGGGCTTAGGCCATCTACTCCTGCTTTCCCAGGCCACAGCAGAGAGCTGGATTGGAAGTGGAGCAGCCGGGTTTTGAACTGGCGCCCATATTGGCACTGTAGGTAGCAGCTTTACCCACTAAGCCACAGTGCCGGCCCCAACTGAGGTTTAAAGTTATAGGAGTTTCCCACTTGTTGAAGACAGCATATACCCTAAGCAAATAACAGGAAAAAAATAAAGGGGGGGGGGCGGGGTCAGCACTATGGTACAGAGGGTTAAAGCCCAGGCCTACAGCGCCAGCATCCCATATGGGTCCCGGCTGATCCACTTCTGATTCAGCTCCCTGCTGTGGCCTGGGAAAGCAGTAGAAGATGGCCCAAGTCCTTGGGGCCTTGCACCCACGTGGGAGACCTGGAAGAAGCTCCTGGCGGACCCTGCCTTCAGATCGGCTTAGCTCTAGCCATTGCGGCCATGTGGGGATTGAACCAGCAGATGGAAGACCTCTCTCTCTACCTGTCTCTGTAACTTTTTCAAATAAAGAAAATAAATCTTAAAAAAAAAAAAAAAAAAAAAAAAAAGCCGGCGCCATGGCTTAACAGGCTAATCCTCCACCTTGTGGCGCCAGCACACCGGGTTCTAGTCCTGGTCGGGGCGCCAGATTCTATCCTGGTTGCCCCTCTTCCTGGCTAGCTCTCTGCTATGGCCAGGGAGTACAGTGGAGGATGGTCCAAGTCCTTGGGCCCTGCACCCGCATGGGAGACCAGGAGAAGCACCTGGCTCCTGACTTCGGATCAGCGAGATGCGCCGGCCGCAGCGGCCATTGGAGGGTGAACCAACGGCAAAAAGGAAGACCTTTCTCTCTGTCTCTCTCTCTCTATCCACTCTGCCTGTCAAAAAAAAAAAAAAAAAAAAAAAAGTTGAAGGGGCCGGCACCATGGTGCAGTAGGTTAATCCTCCACCTGTGGTGTGGCCATCCCATGTGGGCACTGGCTGCTCCTCTTCCAGTCCAGCTCTCTGCTGTGGCCTGGGAAAGCAGGAGAAGATGAACCAAGTGCTTGGGCCCCTGCACCCACATGGGAGACTGGGAAGAAGCTCCTGACTCCTGGGTTTGGATCGGCGCAGCTCCGGCCATTGCGGCCATTTGGAGAGTGAACCAACGGATGGAAGAACCTCTCTCTCTCTCAATGTCTGTAACTCTACCTCTCAAATAAATAAATAAAATCTTAAAAAAAAAAAAAGTTAAACATTTGATCTGAAAAGGACCATGGAGATTATCCATTTGCTTTACAGATGAGAAAAAAGTGAACGTTCATTCAAGATCCCAATAAAAATTGGCTGGAGAGCCAGATTCTTAGCCCAGCGCTTGTTCAATGGTTTAGCCTGAGGGAGCATCTCCAAGCTCAGTGCTTCAGAGAGTAGATAAAAATATGAAATGCGCCGGCGCCGTGGCTCAACAGGCTAATCCTCCGCCTGCAGCGCCGGCACACCGGGTTCTAGTCCCGGTTGCCCCTCTTCCAGGCCAGCTCTCTGCTGTGGCCTGGGAGTGCAGTGGAGGATGGCCCAGGTGCTTGGGCCCTGCACCCCATGGGAGACCAGGAGAAGCACCTGGCTCCTGGCTTCGGATCAGCGAGATGCGCCGGCCGCGGTGGCCATTGGAGGGTGAACCAACGGCAAAAAGGAAGACCTTTCTCTCTCTCTCTCACTGTCCACTCTGCCTGTCAAAAATAAAAAATAAAATAAAAATATGACATGCGTCTCTGAAGCTGAGGGTTTTCTTTTCCCCCCTTGCATTCTCAGAAGTGAAAGATGAGTGACAGGGAGCACTTCCAGTCCTAGGAGGAAGGGGGTTGCCTCCACTGGTCACCTCCTGTCTCCCCGCGGATTTAGGCGAGCTCCGTTCTGTGAAGCACACGCACAGTGGCATGTCCACTTTGTGCTTCCTGAGAGGCGAGGAACAAGGTGTTCCAACAGCTACGTAAAAGTTGACTTGGCTACATTTTTGTGACCCCCCCCCCCCCATGTCTCCATCCATCCTTCCATCCACTGTGGTCTCTGAGAAAGGCCTCAGAAGTGGTCTGGTCCATCTACCTCGTTCCACCCATCAGTGGCAGTGAGGTGAGGCTCAGAGGCAAATGCGGATTCACGTTTGGCAATAACCACCTTGGGGGAAAAGAAGTACCACCTTCTTGAGAAGGAACGGCAGTGTGGTCTGAAAGACAACGTGGAGGGCTGGCCACTGTGGCGCAGCAGGTTAAGCCACTGCCTGGGGACACCGCCTTCCACAATGGAGTGCCTGGTCTGAGTCCCAGCTACTCCACACTTAGGACCCTGGGAGGCAGCAGGTGATGGCCCCGGTACGTGGGTCCCTGCCACCCCTGGATGGACTTCTCAGTGCTCAACTTCGGTCTCCAGGTTAGGGACATCCGGAGAGTGAGCCAGCGGATGGACGATCACTCTGTCTCTCTGTGTCACTATGCCTTTCAAATAAATATTTTTTTTTTTAAAGACAACACCAGGGGCCAGCGCCGTGGTGTAGCGCCACTTGCAGTGTCGGCATCCCAAATGGGCACTGGTTCTAGTCCTGGCTGCTCCACTTCCCATCCAGCTCTCTGCTGTGGCCTGGGAGAGCAGTAGAAGATGGCTCAAGTGCTTGGGCCCCTGCACCTGCGTGGGAGACCCGGAAGAAGCTCCTGGCTTCGGATCGGTGCAGCTGGGGCCAATGCAGCCATCTGGGGCAGTGAACCAGCGGACGGAAGGCCTCTCTCTGCCTCTCTGCCTTTCAAATAAGTAAATTTTTTTTTTTTAAAGACAACACCGACTTCCTGACCCCAAACACCAGGGGCCCTCACACAGGGCCACACAACCGTGGAGCCCACAGTGCCAGGTGCCCCGCCGGCCCTGCCACACGGGGGGCGGCGGCGGCCAGGGCCAGCCCGGGCTCACCCACCCACCTACCTAGCGGGCTGGGGCGGCTCCTTGAGGTCCCTGGGGATGAGGTTATAGATGCTCTCCGGGGAGCACGCGGAGTCCATGGCCGCCGAGCGCCGCCTCCGCCGCCCTCACCCCAGCGGCATCTCCGCCCCGCGCGTCACCGCTGCCCCTCGGCTCTCTGGCTCCCCGGGCTGCCCCCGAGGACCCCCGGGTCCCAGCGCCCCGCGCCCCCCGCGTCCGAGCGGTCCCCTCCTCGCCCTGCCCTGCCCGATGGCGGCGTGGTTGACGACCGGTTGCCGTGGAAACGGTTGCTAGGCGACGGCGGAGCGGAAAAGGCGGCGCTCCGAGCCGGGTCCGCCCGCTTCACCTCTTCCGGCTAGGCCTTCCCCGGCCTGAGGCGCTTACAGGGAGGCCACTGCGGACCCGTGCCTTTGGGATGAACACGGTATCTTACAGAAGCTTCCGTTCCTGTCCATCGCCACAACTCGGACGCGCACCCACTGCGCAGGCGTCACGCTATAAGGCTCTCGTGCGCAGGCGCCAACCGCGGAGGGGCGGGGCGGGGGCGGGGCGAGCGGGGACGCCGCGCCGACGTCGGCCAATGAAGAGCGTCGGACGCCACGGGGGAGGAGCCCGAGCGGCCCGGAAGGGAGTCACGTGGCCGGCGGCGGCGCAGGCGCAGAGGCCACCGCGCGGGGTCGGGGCGCGCCTGGGGCCCGGGTTGCGGGGCTCCGGCTCCCGAGGCGGCGCCAGCGGCTGTTGGGGACTCGCCTAGCCTTTAGCCGCTCCCTCTGCCCCGCCTGCTCGGGGTGATGTTCTTGGTGAGTTACTGGCGGAGGAAGAGGACAGAGGCTAGGGCCGCGTCCGCCCCCGTCGCATGGCCGTGCGCTCCGGCTGTCCGCTTGTAACCGCGGGCCTCGGTCCGGCCTCGTTGTGCCCCGCGGTTCCGACCCGGTCTGGCCGGAGCCCCCACGCACCGCAGGCTCCCGCGCCCCACGCTCCGGAGGCTCCCGCGCGCCGCTCCCTGCAGCCCCACCCCCGCCCTGGCCCGTGCACCTGCTGTTCCCCAGGGACTCAGCCTTGGTGCCCGTGTGGGGGCCACCTTATGGAAAGTTTGCTTCCGGAGAGGCGGCTTGCTGCCGGTTTTGCCCCCCGAACCGCTGGCTGTGCCGTACATCTGTGCAGCTGCTGAGACAGGCCGACAGGCCCTCAGCCCGACCTCCGGGAGGCGTTGGGGTGGCCCTGGGGGAGGTGACTGGCCGAGCGCACAGAGGAAGACTGGCAGAGCTGCGGACATGCACGCTGACATTTTGAACTCAGGGTCTCGCCGTCAGCCGTGTGCGTAGTGAGGGACCAGTGTCGTTTTCTGGTTAGCGAGGATCCTCGGGGATTGTTTGCGTTGACTGGTTCTTGGAAGAGCCGGCCGGCCAGAGCAGGGCAGAGTTAAGGAGCCGAGCCTGGCGGAGCTTGGACATAGCGTTATCTTTTACCGATGCCGGTCTGTGTGTCCGTGGCTGTAAGCTGCCAGGGGGAGTTGGCTGAGGGCCTCCTCGCGGCGCTGTGTTTCAGTGATGGGGCTGCTGACTCGGGTTTCTCCCGAACACGGTGATCTGCGGTTCCGCTTGCCTTTTGGTAGTTTGCGTAGGCAGCTGGCATTTCCGCCTTTCGTGATTCCCTGGAATGGTGGTGCTCTTCCAGGGAGTCCGTGTTGGTGGGTATCTCCAGGGGTCAGCAGACTTCCTGTGGAGGGTCACACGGGCATCCCCTGCTGCTTTCCCTGGTGCACGAGCAGGGAGCTGGGTCGGAAGTGGAGCAGCCGGGACTCAAACCGGTGCCCACGTGGGATGCCGGCACTGCAGGCGGCGGCTTTACCCACTACGCCACAGCACCGGCCCTTCAAATGAATTTAAAGTTAAAGTTATGCATTGTGAACTCAAAAAATAAGACACCCTAATGTTATATGCGAAAGCCTCCCACAGAGGTGGTGAATCAGGCTATTCCATGCAGTGCCCCCAAGGCAGTGGGTACTAAAGTAAGGTCCCAGAATACACTCAGCAAAATAAATCGCTAATAGGGTTCACATGTACGGTGGTCGCAGGTCCTTGGTTTCCTTCAGCGAAAGGATTCAACTGTACCTAGCAAAGTGATTGCTGACATCAGGGGTAAGCACTTTTCCCTGAAGGTTGTAAACAAACGGTTTTTTTTTTTTTTTTTTTAATGCCCTACCTTGTCCCTAGATAAGCTGAGTGGATTCGTAGGTTCTTAGCCCATTATGGTGGAGCAACAGTGATTTGTGTTATAATGTATATTTTTTAAAAAGATCTATTTATTTATTTGAAAGAGTTACACAGAGAGAAGGAGAGGCAGAGATAGAGAGGTCTTCCATCCGCTGGTTCACTCCCCAATTGGCTGCAACGGCCAGAGCTGTGCCAGTCCGGAGCCAGGAGCTTTCTCTGGGTCTCCTATGTGGGTGCAGGGGCCCAAGCACTTGGGCCATCTTCTACTGCTTTCCCAGGCCACAGCAGAGAGCTGGATCAGAAGAGGAGCAGCCGGGACTCGAACTGGCGCCCGCATGGGATGCCGGCACTGCAGGCGGTGGCTTTACCTGCTACACCACCGTGCCGGCCCTACAATGTATATTAACGTGGGTCTGCAGCCACCATGGTACATGCTATGAAGTTCTTAATCATTTCACCCACATTTTAGGTCCCCAACGGCGGCAGGTGCTTTGTTTGGCCTTTTACAGTAGGTGTTTCCTGCAAATCGGATAATCCAGATGCTCATTCCATAGCTTCAGCCCACTGATTTTTTTCCTCCTCTTGTGTAAATCATTAAAATTTCCGGTGTCATCCGGTCAGTGTTTGGTTATGCTGCCTCTTATTGATTGGTGGCACAGAGTGCACCAGAGCTGTTTAGTAAACCCTTTCTGTGATGAGATGTTGGGGGGGGAAACCCAGGACCTCAGCAGATTTGGAGAAACGCGAGTGTCCCTTTGAGCCGTCAGGAGGTTTGCCTCCACGCTCGATGCCGTGTGCGGTTACGGTGAACTTGACGTCTCTTCATTGCAGACTCTGTTTTTCACAAAGAGCGGCCCTGCCTCAGATTCAACAGACTGTTCCCGTGTGGCTGGAGTTCACGAGTCAGCGGGAGTTAAGCACCGCGCACAGACGCTGCCGCCACAGGAGGGAATGAATTGCTCCTCTCCACACTTCTGATTCTACTTGTAAGTGAAATCCATAGCTCGGGTGCCATGGGTTACGTGTTTACTTGTGGAACGGAGTGTAAGCCACTTAGTAATATGCAATTGAAAGTTCTTGGAACAGAGACAGACCTTTTAATATCTAACATTGGGTGGAGAACAGGAAGAGCCCCCATGGTGTGGCTGTGAAGTTATTCTAGCCAAGCTGGCAAGCGCCGAAGCATTTATTAAACTGCGTCGTGCGTGGCCAATGCTTGACTGGTCTGGTACAGGTGCTTGTCTTCATGGAGGATCTATCGCTAAAGACAGGACCTTGGGGCCAGCGCTGTGGCATAGTGGGCTAAGCCTCTGCCTGAGGTGCCAGCATCCCATATGGGCACCAGTTCAAGTCCTGGCTGCTCCTCTTCTGATCCAGCTCTCTGCTATGACCTGGGAAAGCAGTAGAAGATGGCCCAAGTGCTTGGGCCCCTGCACCCACATGGGAGACCCAGAATAAGCTCCTGGCTTTGGATTGGCCCAGCTCCGGCCATTTGGAGAATGAACCAGTGGATGGAAGATTCATATTTTCTCTCTCTCTCTTTCCCTCTTTTTCCCTCTCTTTCTCTGTAACTCTGCCTCTCAAATAAATAAACAAATCTTTAAAAGACAAATAAATAAAGACAGGACGGTAATCAGCCCGAGGAGTTACAGAGCTGCTTTGGGTACTGGAATAAGTATTTCTCTCCGCTTTGGAAATATTCTTGCGATTCTTGACTGTCTCACCAGGGTCTGGGAGCTGAGTGAAGCCCCTCACTCGTGGTGTTTTAATACCAGAGTCCCGAGCAGCAGGCTGCGCAGGTGAGGCCGAAGAAGGGGAGCCGTTGACCTCAGGGCTGGTTATTGCTATCGGCAGAAAATGACACCTTTCGCTCTGAATCTTTTTAAGACCTTTGGTGTGAATAGTGTGTGAGCCTGCCCTTTACCAGTGTGCGTGTGAAGGACACGTCAGTACGCAATGCCATTCCCCTGTCCTGTCGTCAGGGTGTTGCTTCAGCGTTCTATGAGCAAAGATTCCTCCATTCCAGTTACCTGTTGTGCGTCCTGCAAGAAGTTCATGCGGAATGTGATGGTCTGTCACCTCGTCATGTAACTAAAGGAAGTTATGTATCAGGAATATCGTTGCACTTTGGTGAACGGCAAGCAAATGGCACTCCAGTCCCAAATATTCTTTATATGTTACAAGCCAATAAGTAGTTTTCATTACAACATCTCGTTAAAGGAAGAGGAATGATTTAGTATGTTTTTTAAAAAAGCATCCATGATACAGCATTTTCTGAATAGGTTTCTATTGTTTGTAGTTACTTTTTTTTAAAAGTCTTCATTTTACAGTCTCTTGAGATTTGAGGAGATACTATTTCAAAGGATAACACGCAACATCTGAGAATTTGAGCTGAGACAGTCTTTCTTATTTTTTTTAAAGATTATTTATTTGAAAAACAGAGTTACAGAGAGGCAGAGGCATAGAGAGAGAGGGAGGTCTTCCATCCGCTGGTTCACTCCCCAACTGGCCACAACGGCTAGAGCTGATCCGAAGCCAGGAGGCAGGAGGTCTCCTGGTTTCCCATGCAGGTGCAGGGGCCTAAGGACTTGGGCCATCTTCCACTGCTTTCCCAGGCCACAGCAGAGAGCTGGATCAGAAGTGGAGCAGCCAGGACTAGAACCGGCGCCCATAGGGGTTGTCGGCACTGCAGACCAGGGCTTTACCTGCTACACCACAGTGCCAGTCCTGAGATAGTCTTTCAAATGTCCTGTATGTACGTTTGGAACATTTCAGAAGTTCATGTATCGTGACCATGGCCATATTCATTCCCGTTGTGATTTTAACAGTGTTGAAATTAGTAACCAGATGTCTTTTTCTGTTTTGGAAAGGGCTAACGCCAGTTCTGGGTTGGCGTGTGCAGAAACGTGGGAGGAGGATGCTTCCCTTCACCCGATGCCGCTGTCTGAAGCACATAGCTCGGGAGTGCTTGTCTGGTGTGCAAGTCAGAGCGGGGAAACACGCACGCCTGTGTCTTCCAAGAGCCCTGGGACTTGCAGAATTTGGGAAGTCATGGCATTCCACACACACTCTCCTTGGAAACAAAAATATTGTCCTGATGGGACCTCCGGGCGCTGGGAAGACAACCGTGGGCAGAATCCTCGGGCAGAAGCTCGGGTGCTGTGTCATAGACGTGGATGACGACATCCTGGAGAAAACCTGGAACATGAGTGTGTCCGAGAAGCTGCGGGACGTGGGCAGTGAGCAGTTTCTAGAAGAGGAAGGGAAGGCTGTGCTGGGCCTCTCCGCGTGTGGAAGTGTGATTTCGCTGACGGGCTCCAATCCTATGCATGACGCCAGCATGCGGCATCTGAAGAAGAACGGGATAGTTGTGTACCTGGACGTGCCTCTCCTCGACATAATTGGCCGTCTGAAGCGAATGAAGGTGGACAGGATTGTGGGTCAGCGTCCTGGAGCTCCTATGAAAGACTTGCTTCAGATGAGACGGCAGTACTACAAGAAGTGGTACGACGCCCGCGTGTTTTGTGAAAGCGGGGCGTCCCCAGAGGAGGTAGCCAACAAAGTGCTGAGCGCAGTCCAGCGGTACCAAGACGTGGACTCGGAAACCTTCATTTCAACAAGGCACGTGGACCCCAGAGACGGTGAGCGCAAGGTGCCGGCGAAATTCTTCAGTGAGGCCGTAGTGGAGGGCCTGGCGTCTGACGGCGGGCTCTTCGTGCCCGAGAAGGGACTCCCAGCGGTGAGCTGCGGGGAGTGGAAGAGCTTGGTAGGCGCGAGCTACGTGGAGAGAGCCCAGATCCTCCTGGAGAGGTGTATCCATCCCGCAGACATCCCCGCCGCCAGGCTAGGGGAGATGATCGAAGCCGCCTACGGGGAAAACTTTGCCTGCTCAAAAATCGCCCCGGTCAGGCACCTGTCGGGCAACCAGTTCATCCTGGAACTGTTCCACGGGCCCACCGGCTCCTTCAAGGACCTGTCTCTGCAGCTCCTGCCGCACCTTTTTGCCCACTGTATCCCACCCAGCTGCAACTACATGATACTGGTGGCCACGTCCGGAGACACGGGGAGCGCAGTCTTAAATGGCTTTAGTCGGCTTAGTAAGAATGACCAACAGAGAATAGGCGTGGTCACCTTTTTCCCCGAGAATGGGGTCAGTGATTTTCAAAAAGCACAAATCGTTGGCAGCCAGCGGGAAAACGGGTGGGCGGCGGGCGTCCAGGCGGATTTTGATTTTTGCCAGACGGCCATCAAAAGCATGTTTAACGATTCCGACTTCACTGGCTTTCTCACCGCGGAATACGGAACCACCTTGAGCTCAGCGAATTCCATAAACTGGGGCCGACTGCTCCCCCAGGTCGTTTACCACGCCTCCGCGTACCTCGATCTGGTAAGCCAAGGGTTCATTACTTTCGGAAGCCCCGTCGATGTGTGCATCCCCACGGGCAATTTTGGTAACATGCTGGCAGCGGTCTATGCCAAAATGATGGGGCTCCCTATCCGGAAGTTCATCTGTGCCTCCAACCAGAACCACGTTCTGACCGATTTCATCAAAACCGGACACTACGACCTGAGGGAGAGGAAGCTGGCGCCGACCTTCTCTCCATCAATAGACATTCTCAAGTCCTCGAACCTGGAGCGCCACCTGCACCTGATGGCTAACAAGGACGGGCCGCTGATGGCAAAATTATTCCGTCAGCTAGAAAACCAGCACCACTTCCAGATAGAAAGGATGCTGGTGGAGAAGCTCCAGCAGGACTTTGTGGCCGACTGGTGCTCCGAGGCGGAGTGCCTGGCAGCCATCAGCTCCACCTATGACGCTTCCGGCTACATCCTGGACCCGCACACCGCCGTCGCAAAGGTGGTCGCCGACAGACTGCAGGACAAAACTTGCCCGGTGATCATCTCGTCCACAGCCCATTACTCCAAGTTCGCACCCGCTGTCATGCGGGCGTTAAAGATCCGAGAGATCAACCAGACGTCATCAAGCCAGCTGCATTTGCTGGGCTCGTACAATGCGTTACCCCCACCGCACGGGGCCCTGCTAGCCAGGACGAAGCAGCAGGAGAAGATGGACTACCAGGTCTGTGCCGCTGACGTGGATATCCTCAAGAGCCACGTGGAGAAGAGAATCCAGAATCAATTCGTGTGAAAGTTTTCTGAATAGAACAGAAATTGGTGCCACCCTCCCCCGCCCCAGTGATAAGCGTTCAATAATAAATCTCAAAAGTTGTTTTGAAGTACCGTAGCCTCTTGCCTTTTGTATCAGGTGTGTGTCTTACCTGTTCCCTTTGGTAACCTCAGGACTGGACGCTACACCTGCTCTGTGCGTCCTTAGATCCGTAAGCTACGAGTGACAAGGTAGCACAGCGCGCAGCCTCCTGCTGTCCTGCACTGCTCTCTGCTCGCAGTGTTTGTCTCAGTTTCCACTTCCTCGTCACCTCTTTTAAGTGGACCAAAATGTCTGGTATTCAGTTTGGCAATGAAAATAGGTAAGTGTGGTTGATATGGATACATCTGTAAGCACTAATTAGTTCTCCAGTGACTAGAACGCTAATATGCCACCCACCATGACTAGCTTGGTTTAAGGAAGTAGTAAACTCCTTGGTTAAGACTATGCCAGTGCTTTTAACCCTTCTCAATCCCATTTTAGTCTAACATCTTCTCCCACACTGCCCAGATTACGTAAGTGCTCTGTCCATCACTCTCCCTTGGGTCCATAGGATTACAGTAATGAAGTTTGGAAATCAAGGCCATCTAAACCCAGAATGTGACAGCGCCGTTACTTTGCAGTGGTCACAGAAGTAAAAGTGCTTGCCCATTTCAATGTTCCAAAATTGAGTATTTCACTGGTTTTAATAGAACCGCGTTTATACTTATTCCAACAGCAGGTTTCCCATGTTAGAGTCCACTTCTGTATCATTTGTCATTCTCAGTGCACATGTGTCTTTTTGGCAGCTGAAACCACATGCAAGTGATGTACATACTTCATTTATGTTCTTTTTCTAGTCACAGCCCATTTTAACCATGGCTTATGTTTGTGCATTCACTGGCTGACTTATGTCTGAGAGGGCCCATCTGTGCAATGGACTCTTCCCACCACCGGACAGCGTTCTTGTGTACTCTGTCTTTGCTGATAACGAGGACTTCATTGTTCTGGGGAACTACCTCCACGAACAAGCACATTGAAAGTTGTAATGATGAGGGGCCAGCGCTGTGGCGTAGCAGGTTCATCTGCCGCCTGCAGTGCCCGTGTCCTGCGTTGGTGCCAGTTTGAGTCCTGGCTGGTCTGCTTCCCATTCAGCTCCCTGCCAATGGCCTGGGAAAGCAGCGGAAGGTGGCCCAAGTGCTGGGGCCCCTGTGCCCACGTGGGAGACCTGGAGGAAACTTCCAGCTCCTGGCTTCGGCCTGCTCAGCTCTGACCATTGTGGCTATTTGAGGAATGAACCAGCAGATGGACAATCTGTGTCTCCCCTTCTCTCTGTGCCTTTCAAATACATAAATAAATCTTTAATAAGTTTTTTTTTAAAAAACTTGAATGATAGAAAGTTTCATAGTATATTAAGTAGGAGCAGTTTGTTTAAAAGAGTTTAAAAACTCTTAAATGTGTAAACATCAGCTCTCCAACATGGCTTCTAAAAGGCAGGTTCTAAAACCAAAAACAAGCAGGAGCAGTTAGAAGAAAGCAGTGGGAAGTTCCCAGTTGTGCACCTGTTCCTGTCTTTTCATCGTTTTCGCGGTTTCGGTAGATGCTGAGTGTGCCCTGTGTGTGAGAACGCAGGGCTTTTCTGTAAGTGGGAGGGAACTCCAGCTACTGAGCAAACACGTGGACGGTAAACCGTGTACAAGACATGGCTCCCGCGTGGCATGTGGCTAAGTGGAACATGATCGTCAGGGAAGCCTCCCCCGAGGATGCTGGACCTGAGGCGCATCTTGGAGGATGGGAAGACTTTGTGGGTAAAAGGAAGAGGGAAGCTGGAAGGGGAGAAGCCGAGGGTCCGCCTGCAGGTGTCAGCTTGTCACTTCGCCGTCCCAGATGGTGTTGTATGTCTGCAGGCCGCGGCACTCCGCTGATGGCCTCCCTTCGAGAGACGCAAGTCACCATCTGCCGTCCCTCCGTGCCCCATCAAGCATTTGAGCCCAGGCCTTGGTGCAGCAGGTGCTGTGCCCCTCCTGTCTAAGGCCGGTCTCTGCAGAAGAGCCCTTCAGCCTGCTCGGCCTCGTCGGTGTCTCCCCTCCCAGGGAACGTGGCTCACAGGGCGCTTAGATGCCCTTTTCTGTTAGAAAACAGAAGAGCAGAATCTCCCTGAGGGCCCACGTTTTCCCCATGTACTCCTTCCATAAAGAACTGTCATTGCGGCCTCTCCTCGCTCTCGTTCCTCCAGCATGCAAGCCGTGCAGTTGAAGGGTGAGTAGTAATTACCTAAGTCCTCGCCCCTCTGTTACAGTCGCATGGCACACATGCTCTGGTGGTGTTCACGTCTTTCCTCCACGAGCAACCGCTACCCTAAATTTTCCGTCAATCAGTCCCCTTTTAATAGCTTCGCATTGTTTTACTTTGACTCTAAATTTTATATAAATGGAGTCATACTGTGTTATTCCAAGATCTATTTATTTTGCTCAGTAGCTTAAAAATTCACCCTTCTAGGGCAATTAAGCCACAGTTCATTTTATTTTAAATGATTTATTTTGAAAGAGTTACACAGAGAGAGAAGGAGAAATAGAGACAGAGAGGTCTTCCATCCACTGGTTCGCTCCCCAATTGGCAACAGCAGCTGGAACTGTGCTGATCCAAAGCCAGGAGCCAGGAACTTCTTCCGGGTTCTCCCATACGGGTGCAGGGGCCCAAGGACTTGGGCCATCCTCCACTGCTTTCCCAGGCCATAGCAGAGACTTGGATCAGAAGTGAGCAGTCGGGACTCGAACTGGTGACCATATGGGATGCTGGCACTGCAGGGGGCAGCTCTACCTGCTATGTCACAGCACTGGTCCCACCACGGTTTTATTTTTAAAAATCACTAAATAATAATCTTGTGTGTGAATACTGCCATCCATTTTTTGGCCATTTGACACTTAAATTGTCTAATTTTTGTCTTGTATCTAGTTGATACACAGTTTTGTAAAATTCCTGCTGAAGGTCAGTGAATATGGACTTTTCAACATTTGTGACTCTAATAATGTATAATCAGTTTTATATCTTTACTTAAAAATTTTAGGTTTATGGAGTAAAAATATCAATTCTCAGGCTATGGTTATAATTTCTGCTTTAAAATTATTTTACATAATCATAATGTGAATTTGTAAATTTTTTTAGGAAGATTTTCCAGTTATATTTTTTTGGAAATTGGGAAATACGTTTCCATCAAAATAGAGTTTAGAAGACAGCCGCCGTGGCTCTCTTGGTTAATCCTCCATCTGCAGCGCTGGCATCCCATATGGGTGCCGGGTTCTAGTACCAGTTGCTCCTCTTCCAGTCCAGCTCTCTGCTGTGGCCCAGGAAGACAGTGGAAGATGGCCCAAGTGCTTGGGCCCTGCACCCGCATGGGAGACCAGGAGAAGCACCTGGCTCCTGGCTTCGGATCAGTGAGATGCGCCAGCCGCAGCGGCCATTGGAAGGTGAACCAACGGTAAAGGAAGACCTTTCTCTCTGTCTCTCTCTCTCTCACTGTCTATAACTCTATCTGTCAAATAAATATATACATAAAAAAAGCAAATTGCTTTGTATGAGATTTCAGAGTATAATAGCAGTTGACTTTTTTTTAAAAAAGATTTATTTTTATTTGAAAGAGTTACACAGAGAGAGGAGGAGCAGAGAGAGAGAGAGAGAGAGAGAGAACTTCCATCCAATGGTTCACTCCCCAGATGGCCGCAACGGCCGGAACTGTGCCGATCCCAAGCCAGGGGCCAGGAGCCTCCTCCGGGTCTCCCATGTGGGTGCAGGGGCCCAAGGAGTTGGGCCATCCTCCACTGCTTTCTGGGGCCATAGCAGAGAGCTGGACAGGAAGTGGAGCAGCTGGGTCTTGAACTGGCACTCATATGGGATGCTGGTGCTTCAGGCCAGGGCATTAACCCACTGCTCCCAGCGCCGGCCCCTAGCAGTTGACTTTCAAAGCAATCATGGAGAGCAAATACTGCTTCTCAATCCATTAGTTCATTTATAAGCTTTAATAATTCAGACCACCTTAACCAAATCAAGTCACCACTCTCATTCCAGCTCACGGAGACAGAATGCTGTTTTTGTCTGAATCCCAGGACACGAGGAAGAAAATCTCCACAGGAAACAGTTCCTTGCGTGGGCCTCATCTGTGCACTCCAACCACTCCAATAGTCAGTTTTGTCTCTGAAACTTGTACCTTAGAAATGAACAGGCCTCCAGCGCTGTGACGCAGTGGGTTAACGACCTGGCCTGAAGCAGCGGCATCCCTTATGGGCACCTGGTCGAGACCTGGCTGCTCCTCTTCCGATCCAGCTCTCTGCTATGGCTTGGGAAAGCAGTAGAAGATGGCCCAAGTCCTTGGGCCCCTGCACCCACGTGGGAGACCCGGAGGAGGCTCCTGGCTCCTGGCTTGGGATTGGCGCAGCTCCGGCCAATTGGGGAGTGAACCATAAGATGGAGGACCCCTCTCTCTCTCTGCCTCTCCTCTCTCTGTATATCTCTGACTTTGAAAGAGTTACAGAGAGAGGTAGAGAGAGAGGTCTTCCATCCACTGGTTCACTCCCCAGATGGCCGCAGTGGCCAGAGCTGATCTGAAGCCAGGAGCCAGGAGCTTCTTCTGGGTCTCCCACGTGGGTGCAGGGGCCCAAGGATTTGGGCCATCTTCTACTGCTTTCCAGGCCATAGCAGAGAGCTGGATCGGAAGAGGAGCAGCCAGAACTAGAACCGGTGCCCATATGGGATGCCGGCACTTCAGGCCAGGGCACTAACCCACTGCACCACAGCGCCGCCCCCAAATAAATAAATCTTTAAAAAAAAAAAAAAAAAGAACAGCCTATTCCCAAACAAGCCCTTCAAATGCCAGCAAGCAAAACCAGTTGGTTGCCAGAGACATGGAAAGGGGCGTGTTGGCAAATCTGAGGTCACCTGGTGACCTTTTTGTCAGAGCCAAGGGGGTTGCTTCAGGTTGGAGATTTGCCTTAGTCAGGTTAGCTGTTTCTCTTGTTGATTCCCGAACTCTCTGCAGGTCTGTTTTCGGGTTGTCACTTACAGAGAAGTCACTAACTGGGTCTCTGTGTGCTGTGTGGCACTACTGTTAAGGTTATCATCATAGATTTTATTGCAGTTTTAATGGCCTATAAAAGAATTGCAAATGGTAGGTTAATTCATTTACAAATAAGGAGAGTTTCTAATTAAGCTGTCAGGCAGATAAGTAGATGAGAGCTACTGGAGAAGGGGCCAGGAGACCGACCCCCAAGGGCGAATCCTAGGACCCTGGTCTCTGCCCACTTGGTGATTCAACTTGTGGTTAAAGTATCTGACAAGGTGAAAGCTTGGCCAACTAGAGAGGTGTAGTTTGTAGCCACTTGCGCAGAGAGCCCAAAGGTAAGTGTTCCCAGCTGTCAATCACGAATGCCAATCATGAATGTCTTGAGCCCATCACCAGTCAACAACACCAATTCTGTTGGTGAAAAGGAATCAAGACAAGCCGGCTCAGTGCATTGCTTTTGAGGAAGAAAGTCCCATGTTTGGTGAATGAATCCCAAAATGAAACAATGTAACAACAAAGGGAATTGGATCTCTGTCAGTTTTTAAAAGGCAAATGCTTTATTTCTTTATTTTATTCAAAATGCGAACTTTGAGGGAGATACTCCAGAACTCAGGAGAAATGCTGAACTAAGAAAAAGTCTCTAGGAATCATTTTGAAAATGAGATTTAGAAGAGTACACAGCGGCTGGTGCCGCGGCTCAACAGGCTAATCTTCCACCTTGCGGCGCCGGCACACTGGGTTCTAGTCCCGGTCGGGGCGCTGGATTCTGTCCCGGTTGCCCCTCTTCCAGGCCAGCTCTCTGCTGTGGCCAGGGAGTGCAGTGGAGGATGGCCCAAGTGCTTGGGCCCTGCACCCCACGGGAGACCAGGAGAAGCACCTGGCTCCTGGCTTCGGATCAGCACAATGCGCCGGCCACAGCGGCCATTGGAGGGTGAACCAACGGCAAAAAGGAAGACCTTTCTCTCTGTCTCTCTCCCTCTCTCTCTCACTGTCCACTCTGCCTGTCAAAAAAAAAAAAAAGAGTACACAGCAAAATGTTTTCTTGGCCTTTTTTTTTTTTTTTTTTTTTTTGACAGGCAGAGTGGACAGTGAGAGAGAGACAGAGAGAAAGGTCTTCCTTTGCCGTTGGTTCACCCTCCAATGGCCGCTGCGGTTGGCGCGCTGCGGCCAGCGCACCGCGCTGATCCCAAGGCAGGAGCCAGGTGCTTCTCCTGGTCTCCCGTGGGGTGCAGGGCCCAAGCACTTGGCCCATCCTCCACTGCACTCCCTGGCCACAGCAGAGAGCTGGCCTGGAAGAGGGGCAACTGGGACAGAATCCGGTGCCCCGACCGGGACTAGAACCCGGTGTGCCGGCGCCGCAGGTGGAGGATTAGCCTAGTGAGCCGCGGCGCCGGCCGTTTTCTTGGCCTTTTAAAATTAAGGCATAAATATCAACAGGTTAATTTTCAATGACTAATTTTATTTCAGATTAAATTAGACTTCCTTTCATTCATCATGGAATTAAAATTGGTAGCTATTTGCTCACCAACAGGTGTTTTTTTCAGAATCATGTAAAAAGTATTTGGGGTGGGACTGGTGCTGTGGCGTAGTAGGCTAAGCCTTTGCCTGTGGCGCCCGCATCCCATATAGGCATGAGTTTGTGTCCCAGCTGCTCCTCTTCCAATCCAGCTCTCTGCTGTGGCCTGGGAAAGCAGTAGAAGATGGCCCAAGTCCTTGGGCCCCTACACCCTTGTGGGAGACCTGGAAGAAGCTCCTGGCTCTTGGCTTCGGATCCGCCCAGCTCTGGCCATTGTGGCCATTTGGGAAGTGAACCAGCAGGTGGAAAACCTTCTCTCTGTCTCTCCCTCTGTCTATAACTCTGCATCTCAAATAACTAAAATCTTAAGTATGTATATCTGGGTTGTTGCAGCATCGCAGGAAGTGACCCAGAGCTAGACTGGTTGAGCACACTGTGGGTAAACAGGACAGGCAGGGGCTGCACAAAGCAGCAACACAGATTCTAATCTGGGAGGTGTGTGTCTGCCCGGCCAGCAAGGGGCTTTCCATCACCAGTGGTTTCCTTATTGCTGGGGACTTCTGCTGATCGCTTCCTCATCGCCAGCTGCCCAGGTGGCCTCCACGTGGGCTACGCTTGGCCACACACCCAGATTCGCAAGCCGTGTTATAGCATAATCTTTTCCTTTAAAAGTAGAGGAATGCTTTGTCTCCTCCTCATGCAGATACACTATAAATTTGGATCAGATCAAAATAAGTGTTTGCATCCTACGAATCTATAAATATTACCCACATAGGAATTGCATGGAATGCTGTACTGTGCGCTTTCGTTTTGTTTTGGGATTATATTTGCTTAGCTTCCTATCTGTGTAACATCCTCACCTCCAGACTCTCTGCCAGGTGCACGCTGCAGAGAGCTATGAATTCATTTGGCCGTCCAACCGTTTTGGCTTTGTCTTGAAGACTTCCCTTCTTGGAGCCCTCCATCCTGTTCAAAGGTGGGGCTGCTGCCTGCCTGTTGACTACGGATGGCTGGTCACCTTCCCTTTCTAGACATTGGTCCTCTCATCTCTCTGCTGAGTTGGATCCAATTTCTTCCTCTTTCTTGGTTGAGTCCATAATTTGGGGGGAACCCATTTCCCAGTAGTTCCCTGTGATAGTAGGCATGGGGTTTTAATTCTTGGAGACATTTGTTGTCGAACAATGTCTTTACTGCATTTCAAACTAGACTGATAATTTTGTGAAGCATAGAATTCTAGGTTGGAAGCAACTTTTTTCCTTAGAAAATTTTGGGAATTGTTCCATCATCTCCTTAGGTGCTTTTGTAATGTTTTCTGATGAGTTAAATTCTTCTCTGATTCTTAATTTTAAAAATATAGTCTATATTTTCCTCTTCCTAACAGCTCTTGGGTTTTTTTTCTTTGGTTGGGGTTCTCCCCCTTCATGGCAATATTTATTGGCATGCATCTTTTTGCTGTTGGAAGAGCACTTTGGTGGGACTTTCCAGTCTGTGAATTCATGCTGATAATTACAACAAAACATCCTAATTTCCTACCCTTCCCTCATTTTTCAGTTCATTCTTCCTCAGACTCCCATTTTTGGGATTTTTGGACATCCTCAAGTGACCTCATATAACGTAGGAGACTGAACTAGAGAAAGCGGCCAACGGTACGGCCCACTGTGCACACACGGGCTGCTCCCCGTGTCAGTCAGTCAGAGCCAGCTTCCCTTCTCTGGAATCTGGGCTGGTGCTCTAAACCACCCAGCGTGGGAGTGGTGTGTAACAGTATGAAATCCCTGGAACCGTCCTCTAATTCCCTAGAATTTTCCTTTCCCATTTCCTATGCTTTTTCTTTGAATACATCTATTCTTTTGGGAGAGATTCTATTTTCTGGGTTTATTTTTCTTGTATCTCTTCTATTTAAAATTAGATTACCACTATCAAGTTTTTAGAATCTATTATATCTCTTTTTAGTGTTACAAACATTTCTGATAGCTTTCTGTTCTTGTCTTATGGAAGCAAAAGTCTTCTTTTATCTCCCTAAGGGGTTTAATGACCCTTCTTAAGTTTTTCTAAACTTTGTTTCTTCTGAAGTCCACTTTTAATTGTTTTTGTCTCTTTCTTTCCTATTGAGACATTCCTCAAGTGTTTGCTAATCTTTGTTTCTACTCATGGCTAACTTTCCAGGGTTAAGAAACTGCAGAGTGTTTCCTGGTTAAGACTGGTCAATGGTTCACGCTCACTGTACGACTGTCTGACGGGGAAATTGCAGTGGGGACCCTCAGTCCTACCTGTTGGGCTATGTCTTCGGCCTCTTCAGATTTTCTGGAAAGAACTCTTGCAGGCACAGCGTGGGAAGCAGCAGCTGTGTGTGGCTGCCACCCAACGTGTCGAGTTTTGGGGATGAAATATCTCCCTGTGTTCTGTACGGTGTTCCGCCTCCACTGTGCCTCATGTCAGAAAGTCTGGCGTCACTTGTCAGTCACCTGACCACATGGCATGGGGACAGTTCCCAACGTTCTCATTTCTTCTTAGATTTTCAATGCATTTTCTTTCTCTTAGCTCCATACTCGTCAGCTCACCCGGAGCCTGCAGCTCCTTTCAGAAATAAGCGATGCCCCTCATTCTTGAACCAGCTCTCCAATCAGCCCGGCTCTGGAGTCCCCCCGGCAGAGGCAGAGGTCTGGACGCTCCCCAATTTGGGAGAGCAGGAAGCGGTTACAGGGGTGCCTCTGGCCTCCAGACCGTGCTGCTGCCGGTCTCGCCACCTGCTCTTCCTCTGTTGGTGACTTCTCTTTCCAATGACTTGACTGACACCTTAGTGGTCCCCAAACAGCACTCTAGTGACGTGGCCCGAACATTGTTCCCGGAACTGGCCTTTCTGGAGAATTCCTAACATGCTCACTACCCCCCGCCCCCGTTTTTTTTTTTTTTTTTTTTAAAAGATTTATTTATTTATTTGAAAGGTAGAGTTACAGAGAGGCAGAGAGAGAGAGAAAGGTCCTCCATCTGCTGGTTCACTCCCCAAATGGCCACAGCTGTTGGAGCTGGGCCTATCCAAAGCCAGGAGCTTTTTCCGGGTCTCCCACGTGGGTGCAGGAGTCCAAGGACTTGGTCCATCTTCTTCTGCTTTCCCAGGCCATAGCAGAGAGCTGGATTGGAAGTGGAGCAGCCAGGACTAGAACCGGTGCCCATGTGGGATTCTGGCACTGCGGGCAGTGACTTTACCTGCTATGCCATAGCACCAGCTCCGTCATTATCTCTTAATACATTTCCTGTATGCATAAACTTGTTCAGAGCAACTCATTATTTGTAATTAGCGACCTTGACTAATTTGTCCTAAATGATGATTATAGGTACGATGAATGATACAGACACAGAGTGCTATGAAGAAGTTAAACATTTCTAAATTGTTCCATAAAAATTAAGCATTTTTAGCAAAAATAAAAGAACCATGGAAAAATCATTTTAGGAAAAGTTGCATTCTGTAGGCCCTTATTATAAAGTTACAATGCATCTTTTTTAACTTTTATTTAATAAATATACATTTCCAAAGTACAGCTTTTAGATTACAGTGGCTTTCTCCCCCCCCATAACCTCACTCCCACCCACAACCCTCCCATCTCCCGCTCCCTCTCCTATCCCATACAATGCATCTTAACATATTAATCTGGCATTAAGGAAAGTTGTTTCAACAACATTTATTTATTTATTTACTTTTATTTGAAAGCAGAGTGACAGGGAGTGGGGGGAGAGAGCTTCCATCTGCTGGTTCACTCCCCAAATGCCCACAAGACCCAGGGCTGGGCCACGACAAAGCCGAGAGCCTGGAACTCCCTCTGGGTGGCAGGGACTCGATTATCTGGGCTGTCATTTGCTGCCTCCCAGAATGCACATTAACAGGAAGTAGGAAGGGCAGCCCCCAGGGCTCAAACCAGGCACTCTGGAGTGGGGGGCTGCAGGCATCCCGAGCCATGATTTAATCCCCTGTGCCACATGCCTGACCCTTGTTTCAGCTTTTCAAAAATCCCTTCTTCCAGATGTATTTCTGAACACAAGAAAAGGTTGTAAATATTCTGTAGGACACATTAAAAAATGTTGGGGTCAGCAAATACGGGCTCAGGAACTTGGAGAGATGTAGTGGGTCCTGGACTAGTGCCCCTAAGTCATATTCTTGTTTCTGTGGGTATTTGAACCAGGAAACAACTCAACTCACCAACAATGGAAGTGTAACATGAAAGATGAAGGAATGCGGCTGCGGAAGTTAGAAGTGTATGGGATAAGTTCGGTGTTGTGGTGCAGTGGGTTAAGCTGCCTCCTGAGATGCCAGCATCCCATGTGGGTGTCGGTTCAAATCCTGGCTGCTCCTCTTTCAATCCATCTCCCTGCTAATGCACCTGGGAAAAGAGCAGAGCATGGCTCAGTTGCTTGGTCCCCTGCACCCATGTGGGAGACCGGATAAAGATCCTGGCTTCTGGCCTAGCCCAGACCCAGCAGCCGTTGTGGCCATCTGGGGAATGAATCAATGGATGTAAGATTCTCCCTCTCTCTCTCTCTAATTCTAATTTTCAAATAAATAATTACATCTAAGACAAGAGAAATGTGTGGTCTGGACTATGTTTATATACCTGTCATCTATCATCTATAACCTATCTCATCTATCATGTGTATATATCTCATCTATCATCTGTCATCTCTATCTATCCTCATCTATCAATAATCTTTGTATCTACCTCTACTTTGTATCTATCTCAGTCTAGGTATAGATGTATATTGTGCTTGTGTCTCTATATATTCATACAGACATACATACACATGAAAATAATGAGCCAGTGTTCAACTAAAGAAGCTAGAAAGCCCCAATAAAGATCTAAGAATACAGGAAAATACACAGTGCTTCATCAATCACAAGCAGAGGTTGGCTCTGGATATAGAGTCAGGCGAACATCAGTGAAAGCATTCTGTGAAAACCAGCTGGCTATGTAGAATTTACAGTGCAGAACATTATTTATTGTATTATCCTTTGTTAATTTGTGTCACACAATGTTTACCCCAGGAAACTTTGTAATAAGCTCATGCACACACACACACACACACTTCTTTTCTCAGAGAACCACTTACTATCTCTGCGCTGAATATAGGGAAATACATATTATCTTTCTGAAAACCTGAATCTTTCGAATTCCAAAGCACAGTTACTCTATGGATTTGAGAAAAGCGATTGTGAGCCCATTTATTTTAGCAAAACACGTTTCCAATCTAACAGAAAATGCATGAAAGAAAATATCGTTGGGCTGGATAGCCTGAGTCCCCAGTGTGACGTTTAAGATGATTCATACGTGTGCTGAATCTTATAAGGCTCGAGACAAGTAGCAGAAGTTTTCAAAGAATAATTTTTACTTGCTCTTGATACTACCTTTATTCATTTTTTAAAAATCAGTTCCCCAATATTCTTGGGATTTTAAGCATAATTGGTTGACATAATATTTAAACAACTGCCAAATCAACACGGGTCGTTACCATGAAATAGACGAGTTCTTGTAAATTCCACATGGCTGCAGCATTCTTCTCTATTGTAGTAATGTAATTCAGTCCTGACAGACCTCAGGAGCTTATTTTTCAGTGTTCCGTATATTTCCCAGAATAAGAGTCATCAGTTCAAGAGTTATGTTCCCTTAAATATTGTTCATACCATGAAAACAAGTACAGGACACATTTCTCCAGAGAAAACCCTAAGATAACAATGTTTTACTGGCAGTAGAAAGAGGGAAAAATATTAGCTTAAATCAGGTCAAGAGCGTAAAAGTTCTTCTCCTGTCCAAAAGCAGTACCGTCATGAAATTTTATTCTAGGGAGAAGACAAGCAAAGCTAAACTCTCCCTGGAAGTAAGCAGGTCATGCTAATGAAAGAGGAGAAAACTGGAGGAGCCGCATCATTTTGAAAATGGTTATGTACACTTTATTTGACTTTCCCGGAACCTCAGAAGGGGTGGTGTGATACCAGATGAGAGGTCCAGAAGTGACAGTTTATCCAGGCACACAGAGTCGATCAGACTTAGAGAGTCTCACTCCTGCTAGCCACACATAAGGGAATAATGTACAAACCGGAGCACAAATGCACCGAGTTTTGCTGGCTGGTCTAATTTTTCAGTAATCAGAGATTTGGTCTTCTCTCCCCGAGCTCTGCTAGTCAGCGGTTTACTTGGTGGTTATGCAGTCAAACCAGAAAGGGTGAGGAAGTTGGTGGAGAGCTTAGCTAAGTAATCCAACTTACTACAATGGAGTGGAGTGCGGTACGCGTGCTGGTCAGGATGCAGATGGAACCGTCCTGAGAACGCTGGTCAGGCGTTCGGTTCCTCTTCAAAGTGGTGTTCTTGGTGTACTGGCTTCACTTTTCTCTGGGAGGAGACCACAGTTGTGCAAGCACCACTGTTCCAAAGGCAGCTTGCAGGGGAGGGTAGGACCGGAGGGCTGCTGGGCTGGCAGAACATCTCTCGGAGTGGTTCAGAGAGAGAGAGAGAGACAGATCCCATCCTCCGGTTCACTGCCACCAAAAACCCCTAGCAGCCAGGGCTGGGCCAGGTTGAAGCCAGGAGCCTGGAATTCAATCTGGGTCTCTCACATGCACAGCAGGGCCCCAAGCACTTGAGCCATCCCTGCTGCCCCCCCGGGGTGTGCACTAGCAGGAAGCTGGAATTGGAAATAGAGCCCCAAGCCCAGGCACTACCATATGGGAACTAGGTACCCCAAGCTGGACCTCGTTCACTGTGCCAAATGCCCACCCATGGGGCAATGCAAACTCGTCCTTGGTGAAAGGCACATTAGATATCATGTCCTGCTATTCAAGCATCTTCCTGAGCCATCTCCTTCCTAGAAGTTTGTCACGAGGTTCCCCCAAGTGTCCAGCACTGGTAAGCTCAGCTTTCTGTGTCTGCAGAGCTCCCAATGATGTTTCCGTCTTCTAGAAAACGGGCATCCTGCGCAGGCTCCTGGCCGGCTCTTTCCTGCTGTGCTTGAGGCTGTCATGGTGACTGGCAGCGGAGGCTGTGCGGTGGGAGCCAAGCAGGAAGACAGCAAAATCAGGGCGGTCAGAGCAGGTGTTCCGCAGGAGACGACCACGTCCAGGCAAATGGATGTCTGCAAGCCGCGTGACAGTGACACAGGCAGCTTGGTGGCTGGAAGGGACAGCGTGGCACGGCACACATGGTTCAGTGGGGAGCAAAGGTGTCTGTAGGGGTTGTGACGGGGGTGCTGGAGATCTGGCAGGCACTGTGAGTGTGTGTGTGTTTCCCATAGCCGGGAGGTGTCCCTGAAGGGTTTCAAGTAGAACACGCTCCTCCTCAGCCCAGAGAGAGTGCGGTGGCAGCTGGACGGGGTGGACGAGTTGGGCCCGTGGGCCCAAGGACAATCAGGACGCCAGAGCCTGGCCTGAGAGGGGTGGGCGGTCTCGAGAAATCTTTAGCAATAACTTTAGAGGATTCGGGGCCACGTTTCAGCGGGAAGGGCATGCAGAGACTCTGGCTTGGAAAATACCCGAATGGTTTTATCATTCACTGAACTGGAGAATCGAGAGGTGCCGCGGGGAAGCGATGCTGGTTGCTTTGCAAGCCCAGTGCATCAAACATTACATTTTTTACTTTTACTTTCCCATCACATGTTTTCCAAACCCTCCTCGAGAGAGAGAGAGAACTTGCAGAGAGCTGATTGCTCCTGGGAGCACTCGGGGACCTGGCGAACATTGACCTCCAAGCCAATGAGTTTCTCTTTCTGCCCCCGACTGGATTCTCAGCCTGCCTGGCTCTTCCCCCTGCCCGCCCTTCCCAGTCAGGTTCCTCTAGCAATGACTTTGCTGCTCCCGCCCACCTCCCCTCCCCCCAGCATTTTCAAGCCACACTTCAGGGTTTGAAGTAGACCTTCAGTGTTCCCTCAGCAATCTTTAGAGCAGGCACAAGTACTACTGCATGTATTGGTATCTCTCTGAATTCCTTTACGCATGGTTGATGTCACCCTTGAGTCGCGCAGATGGCTCTCAGATGGCAGAGAGAATAATGGAAGAGCAGTAGAAAGGTCGTAGCAGTAAGAAAAAAAAAGTTGGCCCATTGAGCCGAGAGATCACAATGAGCCAGGCCTATCAGAACGTGTATGCTGGAATGTTTAAAACCACAGTAGCATTTGACAAAGAATGCAAACCTAAGTTCGAGCTTGATGGTGAACATGTTCGGTATCAGCACGGGTTTGCTCCATTCAACAGTGTGATGACTCCCCCGCCAGCGCCCTACCTACAGGTCAAGGAAGTGTCTGACCTCGACACATACAGCCCTCCTGACCTGTACACGGCAGCTAGAGAGCACTTCCAGCAGGCAAAATGATATTGGAAAATATCCCAAACCCGGACCATGAGGTCAGCAGCATTTTAAAGGTTGCCAAACCCAACTTTGTGGTTACGAAGTTATTGGCAGCAGGACAGAAGAACGAATCTAAGATTCCTCCTGAATTTGATTTCCCGGCTCACAAATACTTTCCTGTTGTGAGACTTGTTGAGATACTGAAGAGGCACCGTGGAGGCGCAGGGTCTACTTTCAGATTCTACTCTGAGAGGATCTCTCCGTGCGTCTGACCACATAATGTGACGTGAAATGGGCTTCTTGAATAACTACCCATCGTAAGGAATGCTTTCAGCTGGACGGTCTTCTATGACGTGAATGAAAACTGCTGCTTTATAGTGGTTTATTCCATAGCCTTGGCAACTCATGACTAGAGCCTCGGGTGATTACTGATGTCATAAACAAGAGTGTCAGTTGTTCAATCAACAACAGGAGTCACTGTGCACTTACTCCCCATGTAGGATCTCTGTCCTTAATGTGTTGTACTATGTGGATCAATGCTATAACTAGTACTCAAACAGTACTTTATACTTTGTGTGTCTGTGTGGGTGCAAACTGTTGAAATCTTTACTTAATATATACTAAATTGATCTTCTGTATATAAAGAGAATTGAAAATGAATCATGATGTGAATGGAAGGGGAGAGGGAGCAGGAGATGGGAGGGTTGCAGGTGGGAGGGAAGTTATGGGGGGGAAAGCCACTATAATCCAAAAGCTGTATTTTGGAAATTTGTATTTGTTAAATAAAAGTTAAAAAAAAATAAAGTGGTTTATTATGTTCCATGGATGAAACTGATCTTAATGCATTGATGAATGTTATATGGTTTTATTACAGATTTAATAATAAATCATTTTTTATGACTAAAAGAAAAAAAAAAAAACTCATTCATTGTATCTGCAGCAAACCTGGCCTGTTGCTAACTCCTCTGTGGTTAACTTGCAAACATCTTGGACTTAATTCTTACAGTACATGGTAACATGTTCGTAGTTTAACTATAAATTTCTTTATTCGGATTTCGTGGTCCATGCCACAGGGTCGCGATAGCGTTGTCTACAGGGTAAATTCTTAGGGCTCCTTGGTATACTTTATTGTGATAGATCCCTCAATAAAGTACTGAATTTTAAACTTGTTGGAAAGATGTAATGGAATGTTTTAACTTGCAATGACTTTGTAAGTTTTATTGTATTTAACAGGCAGAATCACACACACACACACACACAGAGGGAGAGAGAGAGAGAGAGAGAGAGAGAGAGAGAGAGAGAGAGAGAATCCTCCATTTTCTGGCTCACTACCCAAATGGCTGCAACAGCGAATGTAACCATATTTTCCTGTAGATTTTAAAAGCTACTTATCCAAAATAGTTTTTTTAAAAATATTTTATTTTTATTTATTTGAAAGACAGAGTTATATATAGAGAAAGGTCTCCCATCAGCTGGTTCACTCCCCAAATGGCCACAATGGCTGGAGCTGAGCCAATCTGAACCAGGAGCCTGGAACATCTTCTGGGTCTGCCACATGGGTGTAGGGACCCGAAGACTTGAGCCGTCCTCAGCTGCTTTCCCAGGCGCATTAGCAGGGAGTTGGATCAGAAGAGGAGCAACCGGGACAAAAACTGGCACCCATATGGGATGCCGGTGCAGCAGGCCAGGGCTTTAACCCACTGTGTACAAAGTCCTAACCTATTAATGTTAACATCTGGGGCATCCGTAGGACTGTTTCTATCAAACAATTTTTCTCTTAAATATAGATCACATTTTCCCATTTCCTTTCCTATCCAGTAATTTTTTATCATATACTTCCCAAGGTAGATAAATCATGGAAAGAACCTGAATTCTGTGATGTTCTTTGGAAGAATGTTAGGCTTTGCTCTAGAAGTGCTTGCCTATAACCTTGGCCATGTGGAGTTTGGCTTTGGGCTGTATTAGGGTGTGTGAATTAGAGCCCTTTTTCCCCCTGAGTTCTAAGGAAAACTGCTCTAGAACTGGACATGGACTTTACTGCTAACATGTGGCCTTTCTGGGGTCTCCGTGGAAAGTTCGGACCGTTTCCCAAGCCCCTCGATCTTGCCAGGTCTGCTCCTTTCTCTTCCCGGCAACAGGCAGCTGTTCGGATCTCTGCTCACTTCTCCCCAGGTCCCCCCACCTATATTTCCCCTGGATGGCCTGGGGGCCTGCCCACACCTGCTCCCCTCAAGGTCAGGTGCGGATTTGAAGGTCGTTCGTGCACAGACTCCAGGGCTCCTCGATTGCTAGCCACTTGGGCAGCTCCTGGTGCCATCTTGGACACTCGAGGTCAATAAGAAGGATGCTTTCTACGCATCCTTGCCAGGAACACTGTAGGGGAAAGCTGAGCAAACACGAGCCCCCCCCCCCCCCCCGACAGTGGCCTTGGGTCAAGGCTTGAAGCCCTCTTAGTTTCTGCCTACTTTTATTCACTCCCCATTGCCTTGAAACGGCCATTTAATTCGTTTTTATCTTGTCTAGAATTTATGACTTACTTTCTCTTCTGGGTTAGGGTGATATGAAGTTTCTTGACTTTATGTGAAGCTGGTAGAATGAACAGGATACAACTGGAAACTGCTGGTTTCTCTAGTGCATTCCAAAACAAATGTGTGTGTGTGTTTTTTTTTTTTTTAATTTATTTGAGAGTTAGAGAGGAAGATCAGCAAGAGAGACTGAGAGAGAGCTGCTGTCTGCTGACTCATTCCCCAAATATCCACACTAGCTGGGCTGGGTTGAAGCTGGTCTCCCATTTGGGTGTTAGGAACACAAATACCTGGGCTATCACCTGCTGCCCGCCAGGATCTACATAGTAGGAAGCTGGAGCCAGGAGCCGGAAGACACTGTGATGTGGGACAGGGACATCCTCCCCAGTGTGTTCACTGCTGGGCTCTGTGCCCACCCCGCAGGTCTGCTCTCATACCCACCCTGTGCTCAGCTTCTCTTCCAGGGGTTAGGTTTGACTTCCAGACAGTCCATAGAGATGTAAGATTAGCACATGAAGCTAACAAAATAATCTTTAAAAATATAAATTGTAATAGTGGAGAAAATAATATGCCCAAAGAAAGCCACCAGGGACTTGACTACCTTGAAATATGTGGGGAATACAGTATATTAACTGAAAAATACAGACAGCACCGACAGAATCTTGATCAATGAGGATGACCTATAAATCAAACATTATTTCCAGAAATTGCTTATAAATCAGTCTTTGATTTGACTTAGCATAGGTTAACGTGATACGCTCCCACTACCCTTTCTGTCACCACTAAAACGAGTAAAGGAGAGAATCCTGCGAGAGGGTGTAGGGCAGTGGTCAGCCCCTGCCTCCGGAGGTTTGTTAGTTACTATGGGTCAATCCGGCTCTTTCTTTCCATTCTTCACAGAGGAAATGGGCTGTCTCCTAGCGGAACTATCAGATGCGTACCAGGAGCCATGTCTTTGCAAAGCCAGTAGGATCTAGGTAAAGCTAAGGTACATTCAAGCTCAGAACTAATCTCACTGATTTTCAGAAAAAGAATGTGGGACCGTTAGAACCAACAGGCTTTTGATAAGAGCATTACGTCCCTAATTAGAACTTTCACCTTCGTTTTGTCGTGTGGGTGGTAAACCCTAAGTCCATGACACAATTTTCTCTTGCATGTGATCATTGTTGTGATTGCTATGGATGAAAACTTTTCTCTCCTGCTATCAAAGGCAGCCCTGCAGCTAGTCCCCCTGCATCCAAGTGCTCGCTCCAACACCAGCTTGGAGACCTGGGTCAGGTCAATTGCTCTTAATGTCTTCATCTACAACATATGCATCCTGGCACCTAGGTGGCAAGGCTGACAGGAGACAATGCGTATAAATGCTGTCATCTTTCGCTTTCTGCACAAGCGTGGCCATTGCATACGATGAGCCTAAAATAATCTTGCTGCATAAAATATTGAAATCTCACCGTAACCTTCTGTGAACAGATGGACTTTTAACCAAACTCTGCACTCTTGGGCCCTGGCCAGAGCGTGTATTTACTGAAGTGCCCAAAGGACTTTGTTCTGTGGACTCTGTGCTTGACTGCAAGTCTTACTTGTTAATTTCCATTTCCTAGCAATTCAGGACATTTGAGGAGAAGCTATTTTATTTACATGGAAAAAGTGAGAAGTTGTCATTTGCAAGCTAATTTGCAGTTTGGGCTGAGCAAGCAGACTTCTACTTTGCTTTGGCCCAAATAAAATCAGTTTTTGGCAACAGGATCCAAGGTAATTGCCTCTGAAGCTGCTGCCAGTTTGAGCATCTTCTTTCCAAATCCTTACCATGCAGAGAAGAGAAGAATCCCACTTTTCCTTTTGTCAATTTAAAGCAGCGCAAACCCGGCGCAGCCAGGTGTGCTCAGGGCTGCGCGGACTGTCCTCCGTTTTCCCATGACGCGGCTATTCCTGGCTGTCGGTGGGGAGGGCGCATCCGGAGCATGTGAGGTCCTGGGAAGCGCTCCAGCATCTCTCACTCTTTCCGGGCCACTCAGGATTTGGTTTTCCAGGCGGGCTGCGAGCAGGGGAAGCGTGAATAATTGGGTTGTGCAGACAAGCTGCTGCACCTCCGCTAGGCTGAAGAGTTGAAGGGCTCACCCCTCTTCTCGAAGTTGTTTTGTTTTGCTTTGCTTTTTGGAAGAGCTAACAAGGAAAGCAGAAGGGCCAGGGTCCCTCTCCTAGGTCTGGTTCCTCGGTCTTTTCAAAGAACAGGGACAAATGACAAAAGTCTCCCTCTAAGTCCCCCATCCCCTCTGCTGCCGCAAAGATGAGGAGTCGGCAATGATTGGGTACTGATTCCCCAAGGAAGGCAGACTTGCCCGTTCTAGAACTTTCTGCCTATAAAAACCAAGTCAGATCTTGCCCTTGAATTTGGCTTGTCTTTGCCTTGTTTGCGTCATTTTCCGACTGTCTCCTGGGACAGGCTCTTTTGCCACCTGAGAAGCTACGATGGAAACCAGCGCTTCGCAGATGGCCGCTGTGGTCTCCTTAACACACACACAGCACAGGAAAGCGTATGCAAGGCGGTTGGCTAGAACTTATTTTAAATAGTTCTCTGTCCTGCGGGGCGTCCTCCTCGCGCTGCGGCTTCTGCCTTTGGCGTCTATGTGATTTCCAAAGCCCCTCTTGGAGAGCGAGACCTCGGGCCACTCCTCTGCACCACAGGGGAGCATGTGCCACGCTGGGAGCTCCCACGGCGCCACCCAGCTGGGCTGCACAGCCCCACATCTGCATCCGGGTCTCTCATGGAACCACAGGCCATGGGTGCAAGCAAGCCAAAGAGGACTAACAAGGAGAAGGAAAGGGGAGAGCTGGGAGGCTGTACTGCAGGCTCTTCGTGCATACGCGGGAAAGCAAGAAAAACCTAGAGTGAAATGCCAGCCTCAGATTAGAGGGACGGCCCAGGGTCTGTCTCCACAGGGCTCAGGGAGGACATACAGACTGGTTCAAGGTCAGGACATTCACACCGTTGAAACAGTGGATGGGCATTGCAGGCATTTGGGGACTAAACCAGTGGATGAGGGTGCTCTCTGTCTGTCTCTCTTTGTGTCTCTCTCAAAAAAAAAAAAATCAAACAGGGTACATCAGTTTTATTAGTTATGGGAGGCAACGTTGAGGTCCGAGTCTGAGCATGCAGACAGGATAAGGGCCGGAGAAGGCACACTGAGCGTACAGTACGATGACCAAGAAGGTTGGCCTTGGAGTCCCAGTGCTTCTGCTGGCTCAGTGAGCAGCACCCAGTTCTCGAAGCTGCTTGTGTCCCGGCTGGAAACTGAGGACAATCAACCACCCCTCCTCCCCAGGTTGCTGGGAGGATCCACGGCAATGGGTTTTGAAGAGGGCTCTGCACAAGGGAGGTGCCCAGTGGATTCCGGCCATCCTTGTATTCTGCCATACTCCCACGTGCCAGGCGCCCTGCTGGGTGCTGGGAAGTTGTGCCAAGTGAGACACACACAGTTGCAGGGGGCCACACAGGAACAGTCGGGACACGTGGGTAGGGCTCTGTGAATGGATACGGGGACTTGAGTGAGGCGAGGTATCAGGAGATGGTCCTACCATGAGGTCGGTTGTGGAAACAGAGGAAGTGGATCTTGGAGACGGCAGTCGGAGAAGGAGATGCATGTGACCGTGACAGCAAGGAGCAAGTTGGCGACAGGAACGTGCAGAGGGGAGCGTGAAACGTGACGTTAGCTACCTGGGCTCGTGGACAATTTCTGAAAGCGAGGTGGTGGCGTCCAGAAGAATACATGGGTTCTGGTGCACCCAAGGTGTCCTCTGATCGTTGGGCAGTGAGGAGTGGCTGAGCCGAACTCCAGGAGAGAAGGGACCCCCCACCCAGGGCCGTGAACCCATCAGCACCATGGCTGCCTCTCGCAGCTTCTCCTAGTGGAAGCCGCAGCTGGGAGGCCGAGCAAAACTCTTGTCAATTCATGAACTGGGAGACAGGAATTGGAAAAATGAATGTATGCCATGAAGTTCAGACCCGGGGTGGGGAGGTGGGCAGCGGGCCTGGGAGACACCCCGGGCGACACCCCGGGCCCATGGCTGGGACCCCCGGTGCAGGTTTAGCTGTTCGTGGACCTCATTCTTCCGCAGGAATTTCAGAGTGAGTGTGTTACATTCCCTAAAGGAAAAATCTGGTGGGAATTTTGATTGCATTGAGTGGATTAAAAGGTAGAGAACCGATCTTGGGATGTCTTTTTTCATTTTAAAATGATGCATCGTCAGTTGTACCAGTCTCTCCTTGGAGATCTTAAAAATCGTGGATTAAGCCAATCTCTAGAGATTTCACACTTCTGTTGTTACAATAAATGGTAGCTCGGATAGAAGTATATATATAGTTGGATACAACTGGTATGGAGAAATAGCATAGTTATAATTTGATATTTTTATCCAGAAACCTTGTTACATTTTATTTACTTATTCTCATTTTACTTGGAAGACAGAGACACCCAGAGAGAAACTCATTTTTCTCCCATGCAAGTTAAACAAGAAACACAGACTTTTAATATAGAATAAAGCTAGCAAGAAGCATTAAGTCTAATTATCAAATGACACAGGTTTAAGTTTCACAAGGATGAAGGGCATTTTATGACAAAGTATTACAATTGTATTACAATTCAAATGTGTCATCTTAGGGTGGTGAACTGTGCTATAATACATTTGTCTCTGACTCTATTCAAATCTCATACTTACCTTTTATGATGATTTAGCTTTCTATTCATGCTTTTTAGATGCAGATTTCAAAAATTAGACATTTCATTTTTCAACAGATGGGGTCTACACTAACACTGCACACAAAAGCTACATACAGCTACAAGCACAAGGCTGCATGTTCTTGGGATCAGAGATCTAAGGGGCTCTAAGTTCTTTTTTTTTTTTTTTTTTTTTGACAGGCAGAGTGGACAGTGAGAGAGAGAGACAGAGAGAAAGGTCTTCCCTCCATTGGTTCACCCTCCAATGGCTGCTGCGGCCGGCGCACCACGCTGATCCGAAGCCAGGAGCCAGGTGCTTCTCCTGGTCTCCCATGCAGGTGCAGGGCCCAAGCACTTGGGCCATCCTCCACTGCACTCCCAGGCCACAGCAGAGAGCTGGACTGGAAGAGGGGCAACCGGGACAAAATCCAGCGCCCCAACCTGGACTAGAACCCGGGGTGCCAGCGCCACAGGCAGAGGATTAGCCTAGTGAGCCGCGGCACCGGCTGGGTCAAAGTTCTTGCAGCCTGAAGTATGTCCTCTCCTCCCCTGGCTGCCAGCGGATGCATAAAAAGAGGCTTTTCCACCAGTGGGGAGAACACCTGACACGCAGGTGCTCCCGGGAGAAGCACACGTGTGTCTTGATTCCCACAGACCCACGCTGCAGCCCCCCGTGAGGGTGCCAGAGAGGGGTCCCCGGGCAGCTGGGCCAGCAGGCAGGTGGCAGGACTCACACCAAGGCTGGAGGAGCTGGAGAGAGCCGCCAGAGGGCTCCGCCTGGCCCACCCTCCACTAGGGACACCTGGTGGCGCGAGGACACCTAGTGGCTGGCAGCCAGATCTGCATCAGCATTTATGAAATCAGGTGGTTTTTTTGTTTGTTTTGTTTTTTTAAAAACAATGGCTGTAGGGGTCGGAGCTGTGGTCGGCGCTGTGGCGCAGTGGGTTAAAAGCCCCAGCCTGCAGTGCCTGCATCCCATATGGATGCCAATTGGAGTCCCGGCTGCTCCTCTTCGGATCCAGCTCTCTGCTATGGCCTGGGAAAGCAGTAGAAGATGGCCCAAGTGTTTGGGTCCCTGCACCCACCTGGGAGACCTGGAAGGAGCTCCTGGCTCCTGGTTTCAGATCAGCACAGCTCTGGCTGTTGCAGCCAATTGGGGAGTGAATCATCGGATGGAAGACCTCTCTGTGCCTCTGCCTCTCTGTAATTCCACATTGCAAATAAATAAATAAATATCCAAAAAAAAAAAAAAAAAAAAAAGAATGTGCCCAGAACATGGGCAGCCAACGTCTCTTCCTGTGTGATATTCAGGAAGTGAGACACAATTACCGTAGTTTAATAGCTTGATGAGAAAAAAACAGACAAAGCTTATCTGTGACAGTAAGACAGCCTGCACATTTCCAAACCCTCAGGAACCCTACCTAGCCACCACATTTCCAGCAATCATGGGGTTAATAAAATATGGGAGACACAAAAATGACAGGAAGCTGATTTTCAATCAGGTGCCAATTTTCTTAAAAAAATTACTGTAATCAAATATAAGCACATCTAGGGGGCACAAGCTGATACGATGACCCAGGTCTACAACGTGCAATGATTAGATCAGGATAGCAGATGTTCCTGTCACCTCAGATGTTGGTTGTTTTTGGAGGTGAGAACATTTGAAGTTGATTCTCAGCAATTCTGAAATACACAGTTCCTTGTGCTTAACCCTCATTGCCACGCTGTGCGGCGGATCTCAGAAAGCAGTTCCTTCTAAGTGGGCTTTGTTCCCTTGGAACAGGATTCCCGCACCCTCACCCCCCATTTCCCCATTCCCGGCCCCTGGTCACCGCCATTCTCCTCTCTGCTGCGTGAGATTCAGCTGTGAGACTCCACAGGTAAGCGAGATCATTGCCGTTTGCCGGTCATCGCCCACCGTAAACAGGTAGAGGCAGCAGCCGGCTCAATGGAACCAGGTGACAGGTTCGCAGGACAGTGTTATTAGCTATATTACCGAGTTACTTTAATTAAAAATTTATAGTTAGATTGTTAAATATTGAGTTGTCACCACTTATTATCTATCTGAAAGGCAGAGAGAGAAAGAGAGCGAGAGAGTCAGAGATCTTCCATCTGTTGGTTCACTCCCCAAATGCTCACAAGAACCAGGGAGGGCTGAGCCAGACCACGGCCAGGAGCTGGGAACTCCATCCAGGCAGGTGGCAGGGACAAAGGACTTGAGCCGTCACCTGCTGCCTCCAAGGGTGTGCATTAGCAGGAAGCTGGAGGCAGGAACGGAGCTGGGACTCAAGCCCTGGCTCTCTAGTATGGGTCCTGGGTGTCCCAAGCAGTGTCTTAACTGTTGTGCCAAACACTCACCCCCATGTTTCCTTTCACTGTGCTGTAATTATTCAATTAGCTTCCTGCTTTTAACCACGTAGGTAGTTTTAAAATATTTTGACTGCTGCAAATAACCCTGCAATAAGCACTGATACATTTTAAAAATATAATGAAATATGTAAGACACACAAGGAGGGCGCACACCACAATAAAAAAATTGTGTGCCTCACTTAAGAAATGAAACTTCACAAATCAACAACAGGAGTCACTGTGCACTTGCTCCCCGTGCAGGATCTCTGCTTTAACATGTTTTACTATGAGAATTAACAATAAAACTGGTCTTCAAACAGTACCTTATACTTTGTGTGTCTGTGTGGGTGCAAACTGTTGAAATCTTTACTCAGTATAGAGTTGATCTTCTGTATATAAAGATAATTAAAAATGAATCTTAATGAAGAATGGGATGAGAGAGGGACTAGGAGGTGGGATGGTTTGGGGGTGGGAGGGTGGGTATGGGGGGAAGAAGCTCTATAATCCAAAAGTTGTACTTATGAAACTTACATTTATTAAATAAAAGCTTTCTATTAAAAAAAGAAATAAAACTTCACACATACAGCTGGAGCCCTCCTGCACCCTCCTCCATCCCGCCTCCTGCCAAGGGTAAATTTTTCCTGACATCAGCATTTATCATTTTTCCGCATTCTTTTTTCTTTTTTTTAAAGTATTATTTACTCTCACTTTGTTTAAAAGGCAGAGATTAAGAAAGCGAGATCTTCCTTCACTGGTCCATTCTCAGAGTTTCCACAACAGCTGGCGCTGGGCAGGCGGAAGCCAGGAACCCAGAACTCAGTTTGGGTCTTCCACATGGGTGGCACTGGGCCAGGTCAGAAGCAGGTGTGAATATGTAGAAAACAGGCTCATAGATAGTATCTGTATCTAGGTAGGTAGGTGATAGAAAGGAAGATAGCAGGCTAGGTAGACATAGATAGAGGAGAGATGGATAGACAGACAGACAGATAAACAGAGACAAATATCGTTGAGACATACATTTCTTTTTAAAATTTTTATTTGTTGGGGCTGGTGCTGTGGCACAGTGGGTTAAAGCTCCATGTGGGTGGCTGTTCAAGCCCTGGCTGCTCCACTTCTGATCCAGCTCCCTACTAATGCGCCTGGGAAAGCAGAAGATGACCCAAGTACTTGGGCCCTTGCACCCACACGGGAGACCTAGAAGAAGCTCCTGGCTCCTGGCTTCAGATTGGCTCAGCTCTGGCCATTGCAGCCAATTGGGGAGTGAAACAGTGGATGGAAGACCTCTCTCCTCTCTGTCTCTACCCCTTTTTGTAACTCTACATTTCAAATAAATAAAAATAAATCTTTGAAAAAATTATTTGAAAGGGAGCACAACACACACACAAACACACAGAAAGGGAGAGAGAGAGATAGAGATCTTCCATCTGCTGGTTCACTCCCCAAATGTCTACAATAGCTGGGGCTGGGCCAGGCTGAAACCAGGAGCCAGGACCTTCATATGGGTCTCCCATGTGGATGCCAGGCAGGGATCCAAATACTTGAACCATCACCAGCTGCCTCCCAGGGTGTGCACTAGCAGAAAATTAGATTGGAAGCAGAGCTGGGGCTCGAACAAGCTCCTTCCACATTGGATGCAGGCATCCCAAGTAGTGTGTTAACCATGGCACTAAATGCCCACCCCTTAATTTTCTGTTTCAGGAGATGCACGACTGATGTTCAGTTTCCGTCCTGAGTTTCTTAGTGTGGTTTTATACTATGTACAGGAGACCCACACAGAAGGATCGGCTACCGTCCCTGCAGTAGAAATATTCAATAACATCAGCTTTCAGTACCTCCAGGAGGGAGACAATGGTCCACTTCATTCAGTGCCCAGCCCAGGGCCTGGTCCACATCACCTGTTTCAATAAATGCCGAGAAGTACTTGCCGGATGGAACTACACTTCTCTGGGAACGGAAGGCTAACCCGGAGGTGTTGACACAGGGAAAGCATGGAAGACTCCCGGATGGATTGAGCCTGTTTCACCATTTTGCCTAGGGCAGGAAGGAGGAAGTGACAAAGCGCTGTGACCCACACCTGGTAGCCTGGGAGAGGGGCGGCGGCTGGATGTAGCCCTTTTCCAATCTGCCGGGTTGCTCTGCTTCCTGAGGGCGGGTGCCTGGGAAGCCAGAGGTGCAGACTTGTTTGTGCAAGGAGAAGCCAAGGTCACAGGATGCCGGGAAGCGAATGCAAAGTGATACCACGAAGAGCGCCCAGGGGTGACTCAGAGTCTAAAAATGTGTTGTGCAAACAGCCTGGGTGCCCATCTCCCGGGGAATTTGGCTGGGCTGCTCTGAGGTGGAGGAATGCCGGTCTCTGTTCTCACAACATGCGCCCCGACGGGGAGCCAACGCCTGCCCTGGCCAGAAATCGCTCCAGAGAGATCCCCAGCGGAAAAGACACTTCTCAGCTTCAGCGAGTCTAGACAGGAGAAACAAAACTTGGAATCTGCTTAGCCACAAACGAGCTGGAAAAAGACACGTGCGTGCACACACACACACACACACACACGGTCCCTGGGGACGAACACTCACTACACTGGGAACAGGTGGCCATTTTCCAAGAAGGGACTTTTCCAATCACTGCCACCCATCTCCAATCACAAGGAGAGAACGGTGCAAACCCAGCGGTGTCCTGCAACGACAGAAAACCTTCCTGCTGCTTTAGGTGAGACGAGAAGTCCACGGGCTCCTCGCTGGCGGCCTCTCAGATGCAAACCTTTGCACCCAGGAACCTCAGGGTCGCCTGAGGACGCCACCTCCAGGCACCTGCTCTGTCTTCGTGCTCATCACCACCGATGAATGTTCACAAGTGTATGCGCGGCAAGGCCCTGAGCTCCTGTCTGCAGCCGTATGATCGACCAGGTGAGGAAAACAAATCTCATGCCAAGGGCGCCGTCGAGACCCCGAATTGGGCATCTCGTCCGGCCACTGGCCTCGTTCCGCTCCCTCCAATACCTGACTCTGGAAGGAGAAGGAACAGCAGCCTGGTGGCCAGGCAGGACACTCTGCCCCAAATAGACCCCAGCTGGGCAACTTTCCCCTCCGGTGGGACCACCCGAGCAGCTGGGAGGCCTCCATCACGCGTCTTGGCTGTGGCTAAGACCAGCCTCGCACAAACATCTGTCTCTTTCTCTCAAGTCAATACATGAAAAATATTAAGTGGCAAAATCCCCACGTTTGCCAGCAGATTCTCCAACAACCCCCGTTGTCCTCTAAGTTCTCAGCATCCCTTCTCCCCCTGACACCCATGGGGCCAGCGACTCCAGCTGCCCAGGGCGCTGGCAACCTCCCCCAAACCTGGCCAACGAGGCCACTGTCCCCAGCCCTCCCTGCTCTGAGCGAGGAAGCCTGGGTAAGGCTCGACTGCTGGAGCAGATGCCCCCTGCTGGCTGAGCTGCTCCCCGTGGAGTCCTGTGGGTAGAACAGTTCCGGGCTGGTGACAGGCACTCGACAAGGACTTTCAGAGTCGAAAAGGGCAGAAGTAGAGACCCCAAGGGACTCTCCGACCAGCCCACTCTTGTGGACACCTTTGCCCTGAGGGGTCACGCAGCAGAACCACCACTTGTTAACACAGAGGAGCAACACGTCCCACAGTCTACACGCGGGCTCTCTGCCTTCCTGCCCGCTCAGTGGAGCTGTGTTTGGTGTGGGTTGGTACAGAAATCTCCCTGAAACACCACCCTTCCTTGCAAAGAAACTGACGCAGCGAGTCTGTTGGCTTCTGATCGAGCAAATGTGGGCCTTGGTACGCTTCCTTCTCAGTTGTTCCGGGAGAAAAGAAGTACCTCTCCCGCTTTCGTGAAATTTCAAATATGAGAGGGTGCAGGGTGCTGGAGAAAGGCTGAGGAGAGCCCCAGGGTTTGTCACAGAGCCCCAGGGCAGCCTCTGGCAGCTGTCCCCTCTCTGTGGGTCTTTCCAGGTATGTCGTCCTGCTGCCTGTGGGCACGGCTGGGAAGAAAGCTCGGGCCCAGCTCGGGGGCTCATGGCACCTGTGTACCCGGCTTCTGGCAGCAGGTGACATGGCGGGGCAGGCCTCGTACATTACGGATGGGGACGCCTGTGTAGGGAGGAACACGTTCCTGACAGCACCACCTTGTCAGGCCTGGGCCGAGGTGATGGCCGGTGACTCACACAGGCCTGGTCTCCTGGGGTGCCTAGAGAGACATAAAGGCTGGGCCCAGAAGAGGAAGTCCTCTCTCCTCCCCATGCCCCATGCCCCGCCCTGCAACCCCTCCCCACCTTCCCTCTGTCCGTGAAGGTGACCCCTGCTCCCACTCGCCATGTCCGTGAGCCCCCAGGGGAGATGTGCCTTTCCCTCGATTGTCACTGGCTTCTCACTGTCCTGTGCTTTTCCACGCCATTCCCAGTGCTTATAAATGCTTGTCCCTCAAGTCTCTCTGTTGCTTTCATCTTGCTCCTACTTCCAAGTCCAACTCAGGGGGCGGGCCTTTAGCATCACCATTAAGATTCCTGCATCCCACCCCGGGCTGCCTGGGTCTGACTCTCGGCTCCAGCTCCTGAATCCAGCTTCCTGTCCATGAGATGTAGCCGGGATGGCTCCATACTGAGTTCCCAGCTCCCAGCTTCAGCCTGGCCCAGAACCAGGGAACCTCGCTGTTGGGTACTCTGTTGGGAGGGTGACAGGTTTCTGGGGCCCCTGTGCCCGTGCCTTGTCTCAGGGCCAGCTCCACTACAAACAGCGTTCAGAAGCCGTGGTAGTCACAGTGTCGTAGAGTCTGTCTAAAAGACAAAGTGGTTAACGTGAGAACATAGGCACCAGCTTGTGCCTAGCTGTCGGGGTTTGGAAGCACTGTTCAGTGTTTTTTTAATTTGAGCCAGCCAGCCAGAGGTAGACTCACACAGAGAACCACCATCGACTGGTTCACTCTCCAAATGCACACGATGGCTGGGACCAGGCTGGAGTCAAGTTCAGAGCCAGGAACTCAATCCAGATCTCCCATGTGGATGGCAGGGACCCAAGGAAACTTGAGTCATCCCCCCTCCCATACTCCCTACCTCCCAGGGTCTGCATAGACAAACATTTGTATGTAAATAAATTCCTCCTTGTCGTTCCCGGGATCTGGAACTCATGTCAGAAACAGCTCGGATGGAAATCAGGGCTCGGCGTGCAGAGCGCCTGCTCTCGGATTCCAGCTCCAGGTGTTGATCCTCCAAGGCAAGCCCCAAGGGCTCGGTAAAAACTGCTTTGAGCAGCGTAGGAGGGAGGAGCGGCGGCAGGGAGTGGGTGACAGATTCTTGTCATAGTCCAGGCAAGAGGCCACACGGCTTCCCGTGAGAAAGAGAGAGGAGGGAGGGCTGCCGTGGCCGGGCCTGTGCGGGGGCCGTTACGACTGTCCTAGGGATGAGATGGGGAGGTTAGAGCTGGAGGGTGTGCAGGGAAACAGACCTGCACGCAAAGCTGCCGCTGCCCTCCTGTTCTGTTTGGAATAGCACGGGCTGAAGGTGTGTTGAGGTCCCCATGGCAACACGGAGTCTGTGGCCGCTGAGCTGAGCTGATGGACAGCTCCTGCTTGCTGGCATTAGCAAGCATCTCAGGGCATCCAAGGGAGCTGCTTCCAGAACTACTGAATCTGGTCTGGAGTTATAGACTATGAACAAAGACAGACTTCTCTTAAAAAAAAAAAAAAGAACAAAAACTATTTCATTTACTTGAAAGAGACAGAGCGAGATCTCCCACCCACTGGTTCTCTCTCCAAATGCCCACAGCAGCCAGGGCTGGGCCAAGCCGAAGCCAGGAGCCTAGAACTCCCTCTGGGTCCCCTACGTGCGTGGCAGGGACCCGGGTACTTCAGCCACCACTTGCTTCTCTCCAGACTATATTACCGGGAAGCTGGAATCAGATGCAGAGCCTGGACTCAAAGCAGGCGCTCTGACTGAGGGATATGGGCACCGGGCCACACACCTGCCCCTCCAAACAAGAATTTGTATTTTAAAAATTAGTTGCTAGTGCTTTTTTCCTCCGGTAATAATCACATGTGCTTGTAAGAGAAAACATGTGGGCCGGCGCCGTGGCTCACTAGGTTAATCCTTCACCCGTGGTGCCGGCATCCCATATGGGCGCCGGGTTCTAGTCCCAGTTGCTCCTCTTCCAGTCCAGCTCTCTGCTGTGGCCCGGGAAGGCAGTGGAGGATGGCCCAAGTGCTTGGGCTCCTGCATCAGCAAGGGAGACCAGGAATAAGCTCCTGGCTCCTGGCTTCGGATCAGCGCAGCGCCAGCTGTAGCGGCCATTTGGGGGTGAACCAACGGAAGGAAGACCTTTCTCTCTGTCTCTCTCTCTCTCTCACTGTCTATAACTCGACCTGTCAAATAAAAAAGAGAGAAAACACGTACAATCTATGCACACAAAAATAGTATGGCAACTGCTTCTCACGACCTAAGAGTAATCACTGTCCACGCTGTGTCCCCCCTCGTCAGTGCTTAGTGTTAGTGTGTGTGTGTGTGTGTGCGCTTTTGTTTTGTTTTTTGGTATCAACATTACTGTGACACTGACTCTGGCTTGGCCTGGGGCTGGCATGAGCAGCAGGCAGAGAAGAGGAGACAGACTCCACAGGGAAGCTCAACTTTTCTCCAGGGCTCCCAGTGGTGCACCTGAGCCCTCTTAGCCACAGAGGAAGTCTGTGCCATAGACCCTGCTCTCTACTCCCCCTGCCGCTCAGTCCCCACTCTGCCAGGTGGCGGGGCAGGCTTGGTGGGAAGTGGCTACCGACCCACCCGGCTTAGAGTCCATCTTACGGAGAGACCGAGCCCTCAGCCAGCCTGAGACCCAGGGAGGGTCACTTCAGGTCCTCCGTGCCCCCAAGGACCCCGCAGCGCCTTCCTCCTGCCAGCCTATGGGTGCCCGCACACCGCAGCTCAGGGCCAGCCCAAGTGCTTGGGTCCCTGCCACCCGAGTGAGAGACCCGCGTGGCGTTCCCAGCTGTGCTGTAGCAATTCTTGCATTTTTGGGGGTAGACAGATTTAGAATTTTATATCCTGTTTGCAAGTTTCTTTTTTAATTTTTTTTTTAAATTTATTTGACAGCTAGAGTTATAGACAGTGAGAGACAGAGAGACAGACAGAGAGAAAGGTCTTCCTTCCATTGGTTCACTCCCCAAATGGCCGCAATGGCCAGAGCTGCGCCAATCCAAAGCCAGGAGCCAGGCACTTCCTCCTGGTCTTCCACATGGGTGCAGGGGCCCAAGGACTTGGGCCATCCTCCACTGCCTTCCCAGGCCACAGCAGAGAGCTGGACCGGAAGAGGAGCAACCAGCACTAGAACCGGCGCCCATATGGGATGCCGGCGCCACAGGTGGAGGATTAACCAAATGAGCCACGGTGCTGGCCCCACAAGTTTCCTTATTTATAGAGGAGGAGGAAGAGAGACCCTAAAGTAAAAATCTAGCTGAAAACTTGCCATAAGGTCCTACAGTTCTTTTTGGGGAATATCCTGGAATTTACAACGACTCCCTGGAAGTAATGTTCCAGAGACCGCAACTTTCTTAGATTAAAGCTATCCTTGGGACCAGCGCTGCGGCATGGTGGATAAAGCCACTGCCTGTGACACCAGCATCTCATATGGGCATCGGTTCGAGTCCTGGCTGTTCTGTTTCCCACCCAGCTCCTTGTTACTGGCCTGCGAAAAGCAGTGGAAGATGGTTCAAGTCCTTGGGCCCCTGCCACTGACGTGGGAGAGCTGGAAGAAGCTCCTGGCTCCTGGCTTCGGCCTGGCCCAGCACTGGGTCTTGTGGCCATCTGGGGAGTGAACCAGCAGATGGAAGGCCTCTATCTCTCCCCCTCTCTCAGTAGCTTTCACTCTTTGACTTTCAAGTAAATAAATAAACCTTAAAAAAAAAAAAAGCTATCCTGTGAGAATATTCACTGGCAGCTATGGGTTGGTCCAATATCTGAATTCCTTAGCCACTTTCCTCAATACAGAAATCAAAACAGCCTCAGGCTGTGGAGGTGCTGTACGCAGCGCGACGTTTGGGGACGAAATCATGGGCGTTTCTTTTTTTTAAATTTATTTTTGTTTATTTATTTTTTTGACAGGCAGAGTGGACAGTGAGAGAGAGAGACAGAGAGAAAGGTCTTCCTTCCGTTGGCCGCTACAGCCGGAGCTACACCCATCCGAAGCCAGGAGTCAGGTGCTTCTCCTGGTCTCCCATGCGGGTGCAGGGCCCAAGCACTTGGGCCATCCTCCACTGCCTTCCCGGGCCACAGCAGAGAGCTGGACTGGAAGAGGAGTGACTGGGACAGAATCCAGAGCCCTGACCAGGACTAGAACCCTGGTGCTGGTGCCACAGGCAGAGGATTAGCCTAGTGAGCTGCGGTGCCGGCCATGGGTGTATTTCTTCAAGCACGGGCAGACCCACAATCACTTAGCTGTTCAGCTACTGTGTACATGTTGTATGAAATCACGCACTCTGGCCGTTCTGGACCCCAGGCACGTGATCTCCCGTGCCCCTGGGCCCTTCTAGTGCTTACTGTCCTTGTTGGCCACTACATAAGGGACGTGGCCCTGCAGCCGAGAAACCTTTTACCCTGCACTGTTCTCCACCCCCAGTGCCCACTGTGCAATCATGGCGCTCTCTTTAGTTTAGCGTTTCTCTGAAATACGTTTGTCCATACTGATGTGGTGGCCACATATTTAGAACAATCCTCCCGCCCAAAACCAGTGGCATCTGTCAAGCTAAGGACAGGCAGCCAACACGACTCTGTAATTACAGAGGCCGCTTAAGTTGGCTGTGTGGTTAGGAACTTTGAGCTGTAGATAGGTTGGGAGGGAGGAGGCCAAGATGGGGAGGCTGGACCTTTAGCAGGGGCACCGCCACACCCACTGACCCTGGGACACAACAAAGCAGACCCTTTGCCCTGGCGTCACAACACGTGAAGTTACCAGCAGAGTGGCAGCGTCTGGGGTGTTCTCGAATATCCGCGCTCTTGTTCAGTACGAACAGAGCTGGATTGGATAAGAGAGCAGTGGGGATACAGGAGGAAAACACTGACAGGCTCTCTGCTAGTTGGGGTGAGGCCAAAGGTGTCTGCGTGTGCAATAACGTGTGTGGGGGGGCTGGCACTGTAGCTTAGTGGGTAAGGCCGCCGCCTGCAGTGCCCGCATCTCATAGGGGCACCAGTTCAAGTCCCGGCTGCTCCACTTCTGATCCAGCTCTCTGCTGTGGCCTGGGAAAGCAGTGGAAGATGGCCCAAGTCCTTGCGCCCCTGCATCCACATGGTAGACCCGGAAGAAGCTCCTGGCTCCTGGCTTCGGATCAGCGCAGCTCTGGCCGTTGTGGCCATTTGGGGAGTGAACCAGCAGATGGAAGACCTCTCTCTCTCTCTTTGCCTCACCTTCTCTCTCTATGTATCTCTGACTTTCAAATAAATAAATACGTCGTAAAAAAAAAGAGAGAGATAAGTTTATTTTGTGCAAAAAATGTTGGCTTTTTTCATTATATGTATTTTCATTCACCTTTTATGGATCCCTCATTTGTGCATGTGAGTGTGTGTGTGTGAGTATATCATCCTGTGTTACACAAACAAGTGTGTGTGTATTATATGCAGCTATTAACCAGATTCTTAATAACTGTATTAAGTGGTATTCACAGCGATTATTTTAAGAGCAAGCTATTTTTTTTTTTTCATTTTAATGAAACAATTCGGGATATCTGACAAAGGATGAGCTGGGGGTGGGGAGGACATCTGTGCCTGATGGCAGGAGACGGCCCCTAAGATTTCTCCCAGAAATAGTGCTGGGTGATTCTGTGAATCCACACTCAAATAAAGCCTGCCCTGGGCAGAATTACCCTCTGGACTCTCCTGAAATGTCTATCAGAACCCGGTCAGTGGAAGAACTGTTAGAAGAGCAGCTTTCTCAAGGCTCTTTGTCCCCTGCCCATGCTGAAGTCGTTCCCGCAGTGGAGATGTCTGACCCTGTGTGACCAGCCACAGGGCCCCCGGGCCGCTCCAGGGGGAACACGGGTGCTTGTATTTTCAGCCCAGCAAGAGCAATGACCTTCACTGTGTTAACATGTTCAAAAGGGAAAACCGAACGATGAGAAATGAGTATGTATGAGCTTAAAATAGTATAGTCCTGGGGTGGGGGTTTTCCACTTGGGACGCCTGCGAGCCGTATTGGAGTGCCTGGATTCCAGAGTCCTGGCTCGGCTCCCGACTCCGCCTTCCTGCTAATGCAGACCCTGGGAGGCTCAAGTGCTTGGGTCCGTGCCACTCACATAGGAGACCCAGAGTTCTGGGCATTTGAGGGGGGAACCAGCAGATGGAAGACATCCCTCTGTTTTTCAAATGAATCTTTTTTTTTTTTTTTTTTTGACAGGCAGAGTGGACAGTCAGAGAGAGAGAGAGAGAGAGGTCTTCCTTTGCCGTTGGTTCACCCTCCAATGGCCGCTGCGGCTGGCGCATCTCGCTGATCCGAAGGCAGGAGCCAGGTGCTTCTCCTGGTCTCCCATGCGGGTGCAGGGCCCAAGGACTTGGGCCATCCTCCACTGCCTTCCCGGGCCATAGCAGAGAGCTGGCCTGGAAGAGGGGCAACCGGGACAGAATCCGGCGCCCCAACTGGGACTGGAACCCGGTGTGCCGGCGCCGCAAGGCGGAGGATCAAATGAATCTTTTTAAAAAATGAAATGCCTGGGGTCCAAGCAGTTGGGCCCTCACCTGTTGCTTCCCAGGGTGTGCATCAGCAGGAAGTTGGAGCCCAGGAGCCAGGATGTAGGATGCAGGTGGCCCCGACAGCGGCCTGACCAGCTGCACTGCGACACCTGCCCTGCCCGGCAGAGGTCTGAGCGAGCAGATCACCGCGTTGCTTCTGGTAATACAGCAGTCTTCCTTTTTACTCTTCTATTAAAGATTTATGTATTGAAATGCAGAGTGACAGGGCAGGGGGAGGGGAGAGGAGATAGAGAGCTTCCATCCCCTGGTTCACTCTCTCAAATAGTGACAACATCCAGGCTGAAGCCAGGAGCCAGGAGCTCCATCCAGGCCTCCCACGTGGGTGGCAGGGACCAATGCACTTGGGCCACACCTGCTGCCTCTCAGGCGCATTAGCAGGGAGCTGGGTCAGAAGTGGAGCAGCCGGGACTCGAACCATTGCTTGGATAGCAGATGCCCGTGTCACAAGTGGGTGGCTCAACCCACTGCATGACAACGCCAGTCTCTCTTTTCCCTGAAGACAAAATAAGACGTTTTTGAGAGAATCTATCTGGCTCACGATGTGGAATAAATCCCTGGAAGAGAGAACTGTAGAATTTAGGAATAACTCACCAAGGAAAGTTACAACTTTTAAAAACTGCTCCCTTACGTGGACTAATGTGTGCTTTGCACAACTGGCTATGTACCACTGGAAAATGTTCAGCAGGGAAGAAAAGCTGGCTGAGGGTTAGCATGGTGGTAGCCCAGATCTCTAATGCGCCTGGGAAAGCAGCAGAAGATGGCGCAAGTGCTTGGACCCCTGCCACCCACGTGGCCCTGTCCAGCCACCATCTCTGTGTGTGAGGCTGTGGCCCCGTGCCTTCCCAGTCTCCAAGGCTGGAGCAGCAGAGGCCATGGCCAACTCCTGTGGACTTGCTGGGGCGCCCATCCTGCCCCTGCCGTGAACCCTCGGCTGCCCCCTCCCGACGTGCTCTCCCCCCCACCTTGGCATCCATGTGTAGCTCACACACCTTGGCCCAGGGCAGTGGAACCCGGCCAGCCCCGGCTCCCAGAGTGCCTTCCCTCTGCTTACCTTCCCTCGGCCCTAGACAGACCAGCCTTGCCCACTATTCCCTGCCAGTGAGCACTGGCTGGTGCAGACTTGGTGGGCGGGCTCTGCTCCTAGGAGACCGGCATGTGGGCAGAGAGAGCAGTCCGGTGCTGGGACTCCCACCTCTTCCATGAAGAACTCCATGCCTGCCAAGTTTGTTCAATGCATTTTCCTCCCAGAGCTTGTTTATGTTGTTGGGAACGAGTCCTAGTTTCTTCCCTTTCGTGGGAGGGGATGAGCTGTCTTAGAGTGATGAGGAACACTGGTTCAAGGTAGGCGTGGCCTCAGACAGGTTGCTCCTCCCTCCCCTCCCCCTCTTCCCCCTCCTGCTCCTCCTGTTGCTGCAGTAGCTGACGGCTACCACGGTGCCACCTTTCTCGTCATCCGCTCACAGAGTGTTGAGGTGTCTTGGACCGACTGCCAGGCGGTTCCCATTCGGAGTCCCATTGATGTGGATAGAGGCAGGACACTAACCTAGCACTGCTGAGCTGGATGTCACAAGACCCCCTGTGTAATTCTATCCCCTTCCTTGTCAGTCAGAACGCCTCCTCTCCCAGGATGCCTCGGATGCTGAGCTGCACGCAGAACCTGTGCAGGTGCCCTAGAAGTCCCCGGTGGCCTCACCCCTGCAGAGAGGCACCGCCCCAACATCATAAAGGAGACCAAAAACTGGGAGGGGCTCGCTCTCTCTCTTCCACCCGGGAGACCCCGGCTGGAGGGGCTGCCAGCTGCTCGCTCTCTGTTTTCCTCCCCCCACCCTTTCTCCTTTCAGGCAAGCCATGATGGGCATTGGTGTAGGGGCAACGCATGAACATGTGTGTGTGTGTGTGTGTATCTACTTTCTCACCTTTTATTTATTTATTTATTTTTTGACAGGCAGAGTTAGACAGTGAGAGAGAGAGAGAGAGAGAAAGAGAAAGGTCTTCCTTCCGCTGGTTCACCCCCCAAATGGCCCCTACGGCCAGGGCGTTGCACCGATCTGAAGCCAGGAGCCAGGTGCTTCCTCCTGGTCTCCCATGGGGTGCAGGGCCCAAGCACTTGGACCATCCTCCACTGCACTCCCTGGCCACAGAGAGAGCTGGCCTGGAAAAGGGGCAACCAGGACAGAATCTGGCACCCCGACTGGGACTAGAACCTGGGGTGCCGGCGCCGCAGGTGGAGGATTAGCCTAGTGAGCCGCGGCACTGGCCCACTTTCTCATCTTTTAAATACATGTTATCACTCTGTGCACCTTATGTGTGTCAGCACGTGGCATGTTTGTCCTCGTGCATGACAGAAACCTAGAGTAAAAAAACATGAATACCTCCTCACCCACAGCACCGTCATCAGCACAGCCCTGCTTCCCAGAGCCTCCAGGCCTGAGAATGACACTGTCTCTCTCCCTCTCACAGGCTCTGACAGGTGGTCCCTTTGCTCCCCCCAGGGGAAAGAATCTCCCATGGCTTTGTCTTTGCCTTGGCCCCAAGCTGCTTCCTAAACCAGGCCCCAGGGAGAAGCTGTGGTCCCTGCCCTGGGTGGGGAAGAGGCAGCCCTGACTGTGCCCTTAGTGCTGTCCTGGAAGCAGCCACACAGCGAGGCCTGGGGCTAAAGAAACACCAAGAACGGGGAGGGAAAGCACTCCAGCAGCAGGGCCTCAGGAACTGGGTGTCTCTGGTTAATCATTCACGGCCAGAAGGCTGGGTGGGCAAACAGGAGCCAGCAGCAGAGAGATAAAGGCGGGGGAGGGCAGCCAGGAGCTTGCCCAAGTTCAAAGTCCGCAGATGGGTGGGTCTGAGCCAGCCGGTGCCAGGCCAAGCTTGAGGGCCAGGGGGGCACAGCAGGGGGCCGATGTCAAGACCCATCCACACCCAAGTGCTTGCCGAGACCGGGCCCTGCTCTCCCCTCTGCTGCTCTTTGCCACGCTCAAGTGGTTCTGGCTCATGACTTCTAATCTGCACTTGATTTCTTTTAATAGTGAGTGATTATTTGAAAAGCAGAGAGACAGAGAGAGGCAGACAGGGAGATCTTCCATGTGCTGTTCCACTCCCCCACATACCCACAACAGTCAGAGCTGGACAAGGATGAGGCCGGGGCCGGGAAATCGCTCTGGGACTCCCACGTAGGTGGGGAGCATGGATCACCTGCTGCCCTCCAGGTGCACGTCAGCAGGCAGCTGGAGCTGGATAAAGAGTGAGCACTCGAACCCAGGCAGGGGGATGCAGGGTCTCAAGGGGCATCATGACTGCTCGTTAAATGTCCATCTCACCACTCGCCAAATGTCCATCTCTGCTTCAGTTCTTTTTTAAAATGTATCCCCCCCCAATAAACCTTTTATTTAAGGAATACAGACTTCATTTCCTAAGTACAGCTTTAAGAATGTAGAGATTCTTCCCACCATACCTGCCCTCCCACCCCTCCTCCTCCTCCTCCCTCTCCATTCCCAGCCCCATTCTCAGGTCCCTGTAGGGATGGCTGGACGGGCCTTGACTCCCCCTAGTGGACAGCAGCAGCCGGCGCAGCCCGGGAGCCCAGGGCGGCTGACCTCAGATGCCCTCTGGTGCCCAGCAGCCACGTGCACCCAGGCCGCCACAGGACCAGGCTTCCGGGCGTGGCTTTCTCTTCCGGGCTTCATTTTCACTGGACTTCCATCAGGTACCGTCAGCGACGTGGACCGTCCAGATGGACTTTGTGTCAAGGGCTGGAGACGCTGCTGGTGGGGGAGCTGGCCCGGAATACACCAGCTGCGACCCTGAGACGCCTCATGGGGCAGCCGTACAGCTGTTCTAAGAACCAGGAGAGAAGCCTCCCGCGTGTGAGCTGGCTGAAGCCAGTTTTCCTTTGCTTATGAAGACCTTGAGCTGTAGCCAGAGGCGGCATCCTGGTTCCTGGGCGTACCCACCTGCCTGCTGCCTACCTACCTACCTACCTATTACCTGCCTCCTCCCTCCCTCCGTGCCCTACCTCCTTCCTTCCCTCCCTACTCCACACCTCCTACCTGCATACCTGCCCGTCCTACCTGTATCACAGGACTGGAAGACTCAAGTCCAGATTTTTCTCTCTGTAAAAACTCAGATGAGATGGGGACAGCCGTGCCAGTTCCCAGGAGGCCTGAGCAAGCAGGGTTTAGCATCCCCTCAGAGGCCGGCCCCCTCCCCTCGGGGCCCACCCCCAGCGCGGCGGGAGACGCTTCCTTCCTCCCGTCCTGGCCCAGGAGCTCCCCGGCTGTCGGAGCCAGAACTGGGGCGGCGCCATCTGCTCCCCTGGCAGAGCAGGCAGCCTCGGAGCCCTGGGTGCGCAGCTGCCGTGCAAGGAGAGAATGTCTCCATTCCGTGGGGACCTCAGCAATGAGCGGCCGCACTCGGCTTTTTGGCCTTTTACTGGAGCTGAGACCAGGCGGCTCCAAACCGTGCAAATCCAAGAAGCACAGCCCAGACATGGCTTTGCCTCTGTTACCAGGTTCAGCCTCCAGCTGGAAGAAGAGCTATTGAGGGCTTGCAAACAAAGTGCTGGCGGGTAGGAATCCATAGGCTGTCCTCAAGGGAATCCAGGTGTTCGCTTTAGACAGAGGCGGCACCACAGGTTAACCCTTCACTGCCCCACGCGTGTCACTTCCGCAGGGCTCCTCCAGAGGCCCTGGGCCTTCAGCAAGTCACCTCATTGCTGGCCTGGTCTGGCTGGTGGCAACCTCCTTTTGAGTATGGAAGAAAGAGAAGTTCAAGGGCAGAAGGGACGTCCTATTGGGTAGGCCGTGTTCTCTGCTAACTCGCTTGATGTCGAGCCTGGGCTGGGGAAAGAGGGAAAGTGGTTCTTTTAAAAAAGTCTGATAAAGGAGTGGCCAAGTGGCGGCAGGGACAGTGGGACAGCTCTGAACACATTCGCGTGTGCTTTTAACCAGCGATACTCGAAAAAATAAAACAAATAAACAAACAAAACCCCACGCTGTGTGGGGAAGGATTTCCTGGGCGTTTCTCAGAGACAACAAACAAAGCAGTCACTGTCCCCTCCCCCCCCCCGGGGGCCTCAGCTGACCCCGTGGCTGTGTGGTCCCCTGGCTGTGGATGAAAGCAGTGAGAGCATCCTTGGGCCCCCTGGCGCATCTCCAGGTTCAAGCATGAGGCAGCAGAGCTCAGGGGTCCCCAGTCTCCCAGGCTGCCCGGTGCACCTGCTGTGGCTCAGACATCTGGACAGTGGTGTGTGTGTGGGGGGGGGATCCATGAGCTGTACACAAGTGCTGGCCCTGACTCCCCTCCAGCCGGGGCCCTCGTCCCTTCTACCTGGGTGGTTCTCAGAATTGGGGTCTCCTAGAAGCTTGCTGGAAATGCAGAATCTTGGCCACACCCCTGCTCCGCCAACCTAGAACTACTGAGTCAGAAACTCTGAGGACTGGGCCCAGCCGTCGGGGTCTCTGCCTCCTTCCAGTTTTCATACAGACAGCACTCCGGGATTTCGGAGTTCGGGTGGGTCCGGGCTGGTCTCCCCCGCGGTGGCCAAGGCCGCTCTTCCAGGATGACTGGAACCAGAGCTTGAATGCTGGTCACAGCTACACCTGCGCTACTTACTGTGTTAAGAAAGTGCTCTTTTCAAAGTATGAGGACAGATGTGATTTGCTTGATAGTGTGTTAGATTTAACTTTTACGTATTTGTTTAAATATTTACTTTATTTAAAAGGTGATTGACAGTCAGAGGCGGGGAGACAGAGGGTGAAATCTTCCATCCACTGGTTCAACTCCCTAAACACCAGCAACAAACCACCAAGGCTGGGCCATGGTGAAATCAGGAGCCCGGGATTCCATCCATTCTCCCACATGCACGGCAGGGGCCAAATCACTTGAGCCATGGCCAGCTGCCTTCCCAGGTACATCAGCGGGAAGCTGGGTCGGAAGCAGACTAGCTGGGACTTGAACCCGTGCTCCGAGATGGGATACAGGCATCTTAAATGGTGACGGAACTGAACAGCCTCCCTGTCAGAGCATGCTCCGTGACACCTGTGCCGAGCTAAGTACCTGTGCTGTGCTAAGTACCATGCTAAGTTCCTGTAGTGTGCTAAACTACCTGTGCCATGCTAAGCACCACACCGTGCTAAGTACCTTGCTGTGCTAAGTACCACACCATGCTAAGTACCTGTGGTCCATCCTGCTGTCCCTGATACCTCGGGTTGCAAATCACAAGATTGGAATTCCATCTTTTTTATTTATTTCTTCTGTCTTGAAGATCCTTTCCGCCCCAAGACTATAATCAATTGTGAACATGCCTTGGGAGTGATACCTTTAAAACCTGGAGGGCCCTTAGCTGGACGGGACTGTCTGTAAACCAGGCGGGTCAGCAGCTGCGACTGGACAATTGGACGACAGCAGCGGATGGCCTGGGGCAGCTTCCTTCCTCCTGGGGTTCCAGCATCCCTTTTGAATCCTTTTTCTTTTCCTTTCCTTGAGGAGGTAGGAGAAGGAACCGCAAAGGTATGTTGCCCTTAGCAACTTCCCTTGGGCTCTCAGTACAGGAGCAAAAATAGCAACTTAATGAAAGAGTGGCTCTGGATAAGTAACCAGGGGAGGCCACAGCCCCAGGCTCCTCGCTCCTCACCAGGCCGGAATAGAAGCCTGCTTAGGTTTAATTAGCTAATTCCACATAGGTTCTTTTTTTTTTTTTTAACAAAATAATTTTTATTTTATCTGAAAGGAAAAGCTACACAGAGAGAGAGAGAGAGTGGGAGAATCTTCCATCTGCTGGTTCCCTCCCCAGATGCCAACAACAACTGGGCCTGGCTGATGTTGGAGCCAGAAACTCCATCCGGGTCTCTCAGGTGGGAGGCAGGGACCCCAGGACTCGAGCCCTCACCTGCTGCCTCCAGAGTGAGCGGTAGCAGGAAGCTGGCGTCAACAGTGGATCCGGGGCTTGAACCCAGGCACTCCGGATGGCATCGAATTTGCTCCACCAAACACCCACCCCAGCGAGTCTGTCATGTGATGGGAAGTGTTAAATTATTATTTCAATTTTAAATGTGGAAACAGTGAAATGAGATGTGATTTTTTTTGGTAGATATGTACTTTAGTCAATATATATTTACTGAATTTTAATAATATGTTTGAAGTTGGAATGTATTCATTTTAATTTTCAACTCTTAAACTAAAGAATGAGTTCAGAATAAAAAGTAGTATTGGGGATGTGATTTTAAAGTTGCATAAATTGTACCACTGACAGAACTTTTCATCTTATTAATACCCACTCCATAATTATTGGAGGGGTGGGCACTTGGCCCAGCGGTTAGGACAAGACTAGTTAAGCGATGGCTCAAATCCTCCCACATAGGACACCCACAGTGGGTTCTGGGCTCCAGGCACAGCCCTGGTTGTCGTGGGCATTAGGGGAGTGAAGATCTCTCTCCACCTCTCTGCCTTAACCCCTTCCCAAGACAGCTCCTCCTACCGGCCCTGCCTCTTAAAGGCCCCATCACCACTCCACATCTCCACCCCAATGCCAAATGCCAGAACCTGCCAGGACTGGTCACACCCAAACCAGGGCAGAACACAACGTGTATTCAAAGATAAGCTGTCAAAATGTGACCACGTGACACTAACGTATATTATCAATACTCAAGAAACCTGCGGCAATGGCTCAGCTTAAACTAGCAAGCCGTTCTTTGGGAAGAACATTTTATCATCGACACTGTTTAAGATCGCCAAATGCAAACTGGGGCTGCTGTGGTGGTGCGGCTGCCAAGGGGGGACACCTGCGTCCCCTGTCAGAGTCCTGGATACTCTGCTTCCAAGCCAGGTAACTGCTGATGTGCCTGGGAGACAGCCACTCATGGCACCAGTGCTTGGGTCCCTGCCACCCCATGGGAGGCCTGAATGGCATTGCCAGCTCCCAGCTTTGGCCTGGCTCAGCCTTGGCTGTTTAAGGCATTTGGGAAGTGAACCAGCGGGTGGAAAATTCTCTCCCTCTCTCTGTCTCTTTCCCCTTCTCTCTCTCTCTGCCTTTCAAGTAGATGAAAATAATAAAAGAATAACCATGCTTTTTAAGATACAAAGTGCTTAGGATCAGATTTCTTACTGCTTTTACGTCCTCTACAGCCAACAATGGAAGTCCAGTTGCTGGATTTTCCAGAATTCCTTCCCAGCCAGCTGGTGCCCGCAAGCCCTCTGATTACTCTCCTCCTTTTTGTTGTTGAATGGCTTTCGAAATGGGCAGACCCTGGTATAGTATCTCTCCACCCCAGTGGAGGAAATAACATTTTTAATTTTAGCGGCAAGAATTTGTCAGCACCTTTCTGGGGGTGTCTGTTTATTCCTCCCTCCCTCGATTTCTTCGACATGCTTTAACAACCCCAGAATGGGGGGCACCGCAGGGCTGTGTCCTAAGGGGACGCCCAGTCCTGAGGGAGAGACTGACACATGGTGCAGCAAGTGCCTGGGGGAACCCAGGTGTCTGGGAGGGGGTGGTGGGAGGCAGCTCCTGTAGGGAATCACCAGGGTGGGGAGCAGAGGCCAGGATCATGGACCTTCTCAAGGCCTGGGTGTGTTTGCAGCCCAAATGCCCTGCCCTTGGAGAGCTGGGTTCTGCTGGCATGGAACATTCTGGAAAGACTCATTCCTGCTGCTACCCCTGCAGTGAGGAGGAAAGACGTTCTCCAGTGTGGGGGCGAGGTATGGAGCATCTTGTGGTCCTCCGAAACAAACTCCCCCAGGCCGTCTGCAGAGGGGACTCCCTTCAGGGTCCTGTCCCAGAGGAGAGGGGCTTTGATAAGAGCTGCGACAGTCCCTCCTTCTCTCCCATGTCCTCCGCAGGGACACACGGCTTCCACTCTGCACAGGCATGGCAAGCCCCGAGCCAACTGAACTCCCGCCAAACTGCCCATCTCACGCCTGCTTTGCGCAATGTGCATGTCTGAGCTTGGACTTGGGTAGAGCCCCGGGCCTGGGACCCCGTCCCTGGGGGGCTGATTTTGGAAGCTGTGGTCTGCCAGGGTTGCTGCCCAATGGGCAGCAGGGTGCAGCGGCTGGGCGCTCACCTTGTTTTCCACACCCTGGAGCCGCCGTCTTTGCAAGCCGTGGGGCACTCGCTAGCAAGGTGTTGAGAAGCCGTGTGCTGTCACTTCAGGTTCGTGCTGAGCTGGGCTCTGTCACCGGGAGCCTGGCCAAGGGAGAGTGTGGATCAGCATCTGACAGGTGGAGCCCGAGGCAGGCTCCCCACAGCTGCAGGAGTGGGCCAGCCCAAAGCAGGGAGAGGAAGGGCGACTGGCAGAGCCTTGGCCTCTGGCTGCTCCTCACCCAGCAGAGAGTGATGTGGGATCAAGAGGCAGGAAGTTAGACTGGAAGTCACAGTGCCCCTGTCATGCCATCCTCCTCCTTGTCAATCAAAACGCCTCCTTCCCCAGGGATGCCTCTGCTTTACCCGGGACCTGAGAAGATCCCATGAAAACAGGGAGGCTGAGCTGCACACAGAACTTGTGCAGGTGCCCTAGAAGTCCCAGGGGGCCTCACACCTGCAGAGGCATCGGCCCGAGGTCCTACAGGAGACCAGCACCTGGAAGGGGCTCTCTGTCTCCTGCCAGAGACCACGGCTGCAGGGGCTGCTGGGAGCTCTGTCTCCCCTCCCCCACCCTCCCTTCTTACAGGCAAATCCGGCCTGGGGCCACTTCATCATGGGTACTCCTCTGTGTGGAGCACCCACGCTCACCTGTGTGTGTGTGTGCACTACTCTGTGCCCCTCATTTGTGTCAGCACACTCAGCGTGCTTGTCCTCGTGCAGGCTAAGAACCTGGAGTGAACAATTACCACCTCCTCACCCCATCCAAGGAAGCCTGAGATGCCACCTGCTTGCTCCGGGCTGTACAGCAAGTTCACTTTCCTGGTTCTCACTGCCTCTTCCGATAGCTAGATTGCTCTCTTAGTTATGTGTCTCTATTTTTGCGAGGCAGACAGCTCCCATCTGCTGTTCCACTCCCTCCAATGTCGGCATCGGCTGGTGGGGCTGAAGCTGGGAGCTGGGAACTCAACCCAGGAACCCTATTATCTGAGCCATCGCATCTGCCTCCAGGGTCTGTATACCTAGCAGGAAGCTAGAATCAGGAGCCGGTGCTGGGAATTAAGGTCTGATGTGGGATGCCGGCGTCTGCCTGCACCGCGAGGCCCCTCGCCTGCCCTTGGGTTGGTCTTTGACATCGGTTAAGCTTCTCTCCCTCTGATGAGAGTCTGGCCTTGAAGTTCAGTTCTGCCCCATGGGGAGGTGCTGGTGGGAGAAGAACAGGCCCGCTGGCGTGTGGAGAGCGCTCTCACCACCTCACTTGTGAAGGACTCACTCTCCAGTGTCCGGGAGAGAAGCAGCAGCAGTTTGAAAGCTGGCCTGCAGGAGGCCAAGGTCACGGGGCTATGCCTTAGAAAAACCATTAAAAAAACCATTCCTGAGCCACACACCGCGCCCTGGAGGCTGGGCCTCCTGCAGGGCCAGGAGGTGGCACCTCCAGGGCTGTGTGTTCCCATGCAGGGAACTGTGTCAATGGCAAGGGTGCCGCTCATTCGCTTTTTTAAAGCCCAACAGATCCCATATCGGAGACATTGTTCTCATTCCCTTCCATTCTGAAACAGAACCAGGGATCCGGGCTCCTGGAGGAGGCCTGGCTCGGGGCCCTTCAGGGGATGAGGTCATTGTCAGTGCTGCGCCGACTCTGGGTTCCCAGGGCCCTCGTCCGGTGACTCACTGGCTCTGACTGCAAGTGCGTTTTTAAACTCTCCTTTGAAAAACAGAAACACAAAGCTTTTCACATTTCCACTTGGTCTCTGGGAATCGGGAAACACAGCCGTGTTGTGGTGGGTAGTCTAGAATGGCCAGAGTTTTCCTAATGAATTCTTCAAGCATCTGCCTGGGGAAGGTGTTTTTATTAAGGCCTCGCCTCGCCATGGCCTGTTCACTACACAGGACTGGTTCTGTCCAAAGAAAGAGAAGTGGCATTAAAAACAAGCATGTATTTATTTTGCTGGGTTAATTAATCGCTGAAATCACGTCCCCACTTCCTAATGGATGCTCCCCTGGGTGACCCAGGCACCTGGCCCCTTGATACCATTTGTCAAATGCATGACAGGGAAAAGCAGGCTGGAAGGTGCTACCTGCCAACAAGCCAGATGCTGCCAAGCCTGCAGGTGGCTGACGGACAGCCGCTGAGGCTGCTCACATAATCCCAGCATCGTTTTTCTTGTCCTGGTGATCTTGCAAATGCATGCAAATTCCTGGGGAATATCTTCCCTTTGGCCCCTGCGGACCTGAGGCTGACTGTCTGAACACAAGGGAGGCTGGAGGACTTGACCGGCCGTGATGCCACTTATTTTCGGAAGGGTAAGTTATGCACGTTGTACCTTCCGTTCTATGAACCGACGTCACCACTCCAGCTTTCTGAGGCCACCTCTCGTTTGCTCTGGTAATTGACTCTTTTGGAACTGAAGATCTCATTTAAACAGAGCAGAACTTATGTTCTGCTTATATATAACTTATGTTTCAAAGCCGGATAGAGGTGATGGAGAACCTCTCTATTTTCTCGTTCCCAAAGTTCACATCACTAAGTGGAAACCCTTGACCTCCCCAAGGTCTGCTGGGAAGTATGTTAACAGTCGATATTGCCACTCGCATTGTGTGGATGGGAAAAGGAGATGTGGAGAGGCTGTGGCCTCCTATCTGTTGGTTTTGGAGCAACAGGGAGAGTCTGCTTCTCTGAGTTCTGGTTAATGAGAGAATGCACCCACTAAACCCCCCAGACCAAGTCGCCAGCTGTGGATGTGCAATATTTAGACCAGACACAGGGATGCTAGGTGGACAGAGCTGTTGGGGCAGAGAAGGGTTGTGGACGTCTCCTGCCTGAAGATATGGGTCGGGATGATGTGGGATATGTAGGCACAAAGTTGAGACGAACTGGAACTCTCTATGCCTGTAAAATGATGCTGTCTCTTTAACTGTCAATTTGATATGCCCGCCTTCCCAGGGTGCACCTGCTGCATCCAGGACCAGGGTGCATGCTCAGACCCCACCATTTGCATATATAATTGGGGTACCACCCTCTTCCTTATAAAGGGAGGTGGCAGGGGGAGCACCCTCTTTCCACCAGGGGACATTCTCTGGAGTGCAGCTCTCGTGTGCCATCTCCCACCGCGGAGCTCAAGGGACTTTCCCAATTACAGGTACCATTTTCTGATTTTTTTTTTTTCTTCTCCCATTAGTTTATGGGCAACTCTTTGGCCCACTCACACTGGCTACTTCTCAGTGTGGGGTGGCTACATTTGTGCATGAATCTGTGTTTACTCTCTCACTGCCAAATAAACTCTGTTCCTATTTGCACACGGTACCGGTCTCCACTTCGTGTTTCCATCTCTGTCGGAGACAAGAACCTGGGTCAGAAATGAATGTATTCACTGCCCACACCAAGGGAAGGTCTGAGCTCTGCTCGCGAGCCAGGTCTCCCGGAGCCCTTGTCTCTCCTCCTTTCCCAAGTCTTTCCATCAATCACAGACAACAGTGTTCGCCAAGCCAGGGCTGTGAGAAGCATAAAACCTGGTGTTGCTTTCCGAGTATGACAGAACACGAAAGAGAAACGTGACAGCCAGGAACACCCAGCTCAAACTTTTCCATTTGCAGAAATTTCATGAAGAATCAGACCCAGGCTGTTTCAACAATTTGCCTAACGAGGTTGCAACTCTGCTAGCTAGTCCTGGGGCCTGGCCTCCAGACACCTGCCTGGATTCCTCGTCAGTGGCCTAGTGATGGTTGCTATGACAACTGGCGTTAGCTGAGCACCTGTTAGGTATCCAGCGCTTCATTTACACTTATTTTCCAACACAAGCCTCCAAATGGGCCACATTTGCCTCCTTTTGCAGGTGAAGGAGCCATAGCAGCGATGAGGTTAAGTAACTTGTCCACGCCACTGCAGAGCAAAAGGCCAGTGACTTGGATTTATTTAAAGAGGTGGCCTGGAGCCTGGGGAATCATGACCTGTTCCTCCCACTTCATGCTTGTTCTAGAGAGAATGATACTCCAGCCCTTGGTCAGATAGCCTAGATGGGTTACCCCCCGTTTGCCAAAAATTTAATTGTTGTAGTAATGGTTTCTTCTCAAAACACCGAAGCCCAGGCTACTCCTGCAGATGCCCTGTTTAATTGGTCTTGACTGGTACTCAGGGAAGTTTTCAGGAGCTCCAGGTATCTCACCTGCTCAGCCGGGGTTAAGAGCTACCAAAGGATGCTGGAGATGATAGAAACCTCACTGCCGACAGCTCTGGACACCCAGCTGGCTGTGGAGTCCCAGCTGCTGGCACTCCGAATCTCCATCACTGCCACAGCTAACCACACTCACGCAGTGCGTTAGAATCCAGACGGGGAGAGGGCTGGTGCTTTGCAGGGCCTTCGCATTGTAATCGCCATCTTGTCTTGCTGTGGCTCCCTGCAGTGCAGCCTGTACCTGTTGCCTGCCTGGTCCCTGGTCCCAAGACTTTGCTGCTGGCTGGGGTATGTGGGGCTCAGGCTGCAACGCTAACAGCCTCTGTCATCCGTCCCTCTGTTATTTTTCTGCTGACCGTGGAGCTCAGGTCAAGGTTATGGGAAGAAACCTTCGTTCCTTTCTTTTTTTTCTTTAAATTTTTTGACAGGCAGAGTGGACAGTGAGAGAGACAGAGAGAAAGGTCTTCCTTTGCCTTTGGTTCACCCTCCAATGGCTGCCGCGACCGGCGCACCGCGCTGATCCGAATGCAGGAGCCAGGTGCTTCTCCTGGTCTCCCATGGGGTGCAGGGCCCAAGCACTTGGGCCATCCTCCACTGCCTTCCTGGGCCACAGCAGAGAGCTGGCCTGGAAGAGGGGCAACCGGGACAGAATCCGGCAACCCGACCAGGACTAGAACCCAGTGTGCCAGCGCCGCAAGGCGGAGGATTAGCCTAGTGAGCCGTGGCTCCGGCTAACCTTCATTCCTTTCTATGAGGACATATTGAGTTTCCGTGGAGCACTGGGTGTCCGGGCTCTTCTAGTCCCAGTTTTCACTTTGTAAAATGCTTAAAGACACATTTATTTGTTGCAGGGAAGTGAGAGAGACACACCTGGGATACACTTGTTCCAGGTTCTTGCATCCACACATGAAAGAATTCAAGGAAGAGACATGGATAAAAGCAACAACGACAAGAGAAAGTATGCATTCAGATGTGAGTGTGGACAAATTGAGCAGAAAATGGTGGTTGCAACTGAACAAGACTGGAGTTGTCATTTTATAGGATAGGGGTGGTGCTGGGGTAGGATCTAACTGAATATTCAAAGGAGGTGGAGTTTGGGGCGGTGCCAAAACACGTGGTGATCTCTGGACGTTTCACGGTATGCGGTGCATCATGGGAAGTGGGTGAGCTGAGCCTGCAGCCATGTTGGATTGATGTGGAAGGTGTGTGGTGCGGTCCCCAGCTCTTTCTTGCTACCTCCCTGCCTACACTGCCTTGATTCTAGAGTTGTCTCCAGTTGTTCGAGTGAATGGGTTGGATTGCAATTGTGTGCAGCAAAGGACGTGACAAGCCATGAGCCATTATTAACCTAGAACTGTTAAGAACTTAAAAATTGCTTACTTATTTATTTGAGAATCAGACAGGAGGAGGGAGGGGGGCTTGGGCTGGGTCAGACCCAAGCTGGAAGCCAGGAACTCAATGGGGGTCTCCCATGTGGATGGCGGGGACCCAGTTACTTCAGCCTTCACCTGTTGTTTTCAGAGTGTGTGTTAGCAGGAAGCTGGAATTGAGAGCAGAGCCAGGAGCAGAACCCAGGCACTCCAGCGTGGGGTGTGGGTGTCTTACCTTAAAGGGAAACCACATTACATAGCTCGTGTTCATGCTGCTGGGGGAAGGTCCAGAAGCGTGGTGGGAATGCGGTTCTGTTTTGTGTCTACTTTCATCTCCAATCAGGCTAGACCCGCTAAGAAGCAGCCAGCCAAAAACGCAACAAAATGGAGCCACCCTTCCTGCTGAGGCTCCGGGCCAGTGTGTTCTAAAGAGCAACGCAGAACTACCAGCCCGCGTCGGGGCTTTCATCCATTCCCGCAAATGAGGCCATACAAATGGGTTTTCACGTTCACTCGTGTTACTTCCCCACGGAAAGCCCTTGGGTTTTTGCCCATGGCCCATGGACGGCCCCTTAGTCCAAGAGTACAGCCAGGCACGCCAGGCCCTCTGCCCTCCCACTCTGCTGCTCATCACCATGGTTCTGGGATGCGCCTGGATGCCCCGCGCTCTCTGCCTCTGGTGGTCCTCCTCGTCCCCTCTCTGTCCGTTTCTGCTCCTTGGTGAGGGATTTCCTGACTTCTCCTCCCTCCGTTCCCTCCTGTGAACCCACTGCACGGTACCCCGTTCAGATTTCCGCCTGCAGAACTCACGACACTTCTGCACACACACTTGCTCAGGCTGTGACCAGGCTGCCCAGAGAGTCTCAGAGGTCCTTGATCGATGGCACGTCAGAGGGCCCAGTGGGCACATGGCAGGGTGGCGTTCGGCAGGATACTTGATCTCTCCCTGGAGGTTCACCTGTGAAGTGGAGGTGACAATAGGATTGTGGGAAATAGAAGAAATGCATATAAAAATTCATAATACATTGAAATGTTATTATGTTTCACAATAACTAGTACAGTGACTAGCACAGCGCCTACAGTGGATCTGGTTCTACTCTATCTCATGGGTAACTCGACCCTGTTTATAGATTAGAAAACTGAGGTACAGCAGGTTAACTTCCCCAAGGTCAAACAGCTGGCAAGGGATCCAGATGGGATTTGGATCTGAGAAGTCTGGCTGCAGAGCCCATGTCCTTAACTTCAAACAGTTCTACTTCAAGTGATCAGTGAGTGTTAATGATAATACAGCAGGAATATGAGTGAAATCTATGAGCCGATCTCAGACTGGAAAGCAGAGGCCAAGGGGCCAGTGTGCAGGGAGTCCTCTCCAGGGCCAGCCTTGAAGGACAGGGCCAGCCCTGAGGCTGCACGTTGCTCTCTGACGAGCAAGAATTCAAAAGCTCGGCACCCACAGAGGCTGTGCCTATTGCCCTAACCCAGAAACTGCACCACCAGGGGGTGCCCAGGCACTTCCAATGGCTGCCAGGGCCTGGGCAGCACTCTCAGGTAGGATGGAGTCCCGGCACAGACTTGCGGTTGTGGTTGGAGCTACTCTAAGCATACAAACGGGATATGCTACGGCATGACACGAGGTTTGCTCAGGCCATTCCAAGACAACCAGCCACTCGGGGAGCCTGTGCCTCCCTCCCCCACGCCAGACCTGCCACTTCCTCCCATGCCCCAGACACATCCTTAGGTGGCAGCCCTCAGCGGGGGGGGGGAGGGCCCCAACCCAGGCCCTAACTATAGACTGGACATCCAGGGTTGGGGAGAGAATCGCACCAGGGATGTCATTTTCCAGGTGTCTGGTGAGCAGCTCGCTGGCTGACAATTTATTCCTCTCCTGTATTTGTCCACGTCCTTTCCACCAGCGAGCCCAACAAAGGGCCCCAGGAGGATACCGGGAGGAAGGCTAAGCTGTACCAGAGCCAAGGGAAGCCAAGCAACACGTGGGAGTGACAGTCCATGGTCACTGGGGACCCTGCTAGTGCCTGTCCCACATCACCCAGGTGGCGGGCACCCAGCAGCGTGGAAAAACAGCTCCTGGTTCTCTGTCTTGTATTAACTCCTCCTTCCCCTCTCCCCTCTGCCTCCCTGCACACCTAACTAAAGTTCGGGTGAGCTGAATTAGACTCCTGCAATGCAACACACTCTCTGTCGGGTTGACACCTCCTTCCCAGGATGCACCTGCTGCCACCTGGACCAGGGCGTGTGCTCAGACCTCACCCTGTTTGCATATCCAGCTGGGTTTGCAGATGGGAGCTGGGAGTCTACTGCAGCCACTCTGGATGGATCTTTCGGCTGAGGTACTGTTTTCGGTTTCTCTCATTTATGGGCAATTCTTTGGCCCACTCACGCTGGGTCTTTGTGTGTGGCGGCCCACCCCCGCACGTGAATGTGTGTTTAGCCCCTCACTGCTCAATAAATTCTGTTCCTATTTGCATAGGACACCCCAGTCTCTGCTTAGTATCTCTTTCTCTGCCAGAGACAGACATGTGGGTCAAAAATGACCACGTTCATCGTCCACACCAACAGCCCTGTCTCTTCCGGCTCATTCCTGTTGAGGTGTTGGCTGACAGAAGGCTTTCCTAGGCAGCATTGCTTGTGAGCCTTCCGTGTGTCAGGCGCTCTGCAGGGGCTGGCGCTGTGTAGCAGGTAAAGCCGCCGCCTGCAGTGCCCCCATCCCACATGGGTGCAGGTTCGAGTCCCGGCTGCTCCACTTCCGATCCAGCTCTCTGCTGTGGCCTGGGGAAGCAGTAGAAGATGGCCCAAGTGCTTGGGCCCCTGCACCCGCGTGGGAGGCCTGAAGAAGCTCCTGGCTTCCTAGTGGCGGGCGATGTCTCCCTGGAGGCTGGCCGGAGCCTAGAACCACTGCCCCTGGCGTCCATCTGAACAGGTGGTGGTTCTTGTCTTCGAGAGGTGGCTTGGCAGCCTTCACACCTCACCTCGACCCCGGCTTCACGGGGACGGTATTCCTACCCAGCGTGGCACCCACGCGGTGATCAGGAACTCCAGGCCCGCGGAGCTGCAGGCCTCACGTGTTCGTATTTCCCCTTTGTCCAAACCGTGAGCTTGGCGCATGCTCACTAGCTCCCTGACTTAGCGCATGCTCACCAGCTCTGACTTAGCGGCATGCTTGCTATCTCTTTGACTTAGCGCATGCTCACCAGCCCCCTGACTTAGCGCATGCTTGCCAGGTCTTTGACTTGGCGCATGCTCACCAGCTCCCTGACTTAGCGCATGCTCACTGAGTGCTTCCGGCGTCTACATCCGCCCTGAATATGGCCGATGGCGGTACCACACCTGTGGGCCGTGCAGGTGGCGCCCCCTGCCTGCCGTAGAGCGCCCTTCCTTCTCTCCTCCCCACCTCTGTCCAGTTTTACCACGTGGAGGTGCTTCTCTGATAACTGGCAGAGAACAGGGCAGTTTTTATTAAAAAAAAAAAAATCTACAGCTTTTGAATGGGCGTAGAAGGGACTAGAAAAATCTGGAAAATGTACTCTTCCTTTCTCAATGCTTGGCCTCCATTGAAAGAGACCGTCGGGGAAGGGGTGTGGTGCCTCTTGCGATGCCTGCGTCCTGTCTTGGGTGCTGGCTGGAGTCGGGCCCTTGGCCTCCAATCCAGCTGCCTGCCCACGTGCGCCCTGGGAGGCAGCAGGTGCTGTGGGAGACCCAGCGGAGCTCAGCCTGGCCCAGCGCGGGCTGCAGCGGGGACTTAGGGTGTGGACCAGCGCATGGAGGTCCGCATTCATTCTCTCGCTCTGTGGCTGTGTCCCTGCCACTCAGCCTTTCAACACATACATCTTTTTTTAAAGGCAGCCATGTGGTCATAGCTCCACCTATCTCATTTCAGATGCCTCCCTCTGTCCCGTAAGTTTGTGGGCAGTGTGGATGATTTTCCCACTGTCCGTGTCCGTAAGTTTGTGGGCAGTGTGGATGATTTTCCCACTGTCCGTGTCCGTAAGTTTGTGGGCAGTGTGGATGATTTTCCCACTGTCCGTGTCCGTAAGTTTGTGGGCAGTGTGGATGATTTTCCCACTGTCCGTGTCCGTAAGTTTGTGGGCAGTGTGGATGATTTTCCCACTGTCCGTGTCCGTAAGTTTGTGGGCAGTGTGGATGATTTTCCCACTGTCCGTGTCCGTAAGTTTGTGGGCAGTGTGGATGATTTTCCCAATGTCCGTGTCGGTAAGCTTGTGGGCAGTGTGGATGATTTTCCCAATGTCCGTGTCCGTAAGTTTGTGGGCAGTGTGGATGATTTTCCCGCTGTCCGTGTCCGTAAGCTTGTGGGCAGTGTGGATGATTTGTTCTCCGACTTCTGATCCGCAGTGTTTCGAGGGACAGAATGAGTTGAACGTGGAGTTCATTACCACATGGACCTCCAGGATGCAAACCTCTCTCCCGCGCTACTGCATGTCCGAGAGACCCTGGATTCTGAGCAGGGGACCAGCTGTGCATCATAAAGGAAACTGGGCAGTGCCCAGAACAATCTGTGACCCTAAGGGAACCCGGACCCGGCACGGATCTGAAGTCCAAGACGGACTGCAAGCCAGAGCTCTCCCGTCCGGGTTTGCAGGTGAGGCAATGGTAATTCCAGTCCATGCCAGCTACAGATCCACAAGCCTTGAATCCCTCCCTGCCTCCATGTTTCCAACAGATTAAAAATTCAACTCCCCAGATCGCTTCCTTCACCTGGTGGTTCCCAGCCGACTGGGAAGATTTTTGGGTCTCGTATTGTGTGTTCCATCATCTAAATCCCAAGACTTAGGAGGGGGAGAGGGGGAGGGGGAGGGGGAGAGGGAAAGAGGGAGAGATCTTCCATCTGCTGGTTCCATAGCCAGGTCTGGGCCAGGCTGAAGCCAGGAGCCAGGTCTCCCACGTGGTTGACAGGAGCCCAAGCACTTAGGCAATTCAAGTGGACTGAGTATATTTTTATCATAGTTCTCCCTAATATCGGCCAAAGGGCTATTTTTAGTTTTGTACAGATGCCACTCAATTGGAAATAGTAGCTTAAAAAAATGAACCAAAACGTAATTGATTGGAAAATAATTTTTGATGAATTATTTTCTTCTGAGATGTGGAAGATAACAGGAAAGCAGGAAGGGCCCATCATGGAGAATGCCCCGGCTCATTTGCTGGCTCTGTGTTGGGGTGGTGTCCACGGGCACTGCTCAGATAGACAAGGGCGGGAGAGGAAGCGTGCCTCATTAGTTGGTGTTTTTCTGCTGGGATGATTGATGGTATTTTCTCGCCTTTGAGATGCTGAAGGGCAGAAGGCACTGTTGCAGGAGGTGAGTTGCTGTCCCCAGGATGCTGGGGACGCGGTGGGGATTCACGGGAGCCGGTTCTCTGGGTGGGGGCCGTGTGTCTGCCTCCCCCCCACGCCCCCGGCTTCCTGCCTCTTTCTTTCTCCGGCCTTTTGTGGGCCTGGACGGGCCTTTTCCTGAGCTCTTTCGCTGGTTGTGGGAGCATGCAGTGGCTACACAGGGGAAAACTGATGCAAATGGGTCCTGTGGGGATGTGAACAGCCGCTCCCCCCCTTCCAGACAGCTGCTGGGAGGTCTTGGTGTTTCTATACCAGCGGCCAAGGGTTGTCTTTGACAGATTCAAAGGCAGTAATTCCCTGTCCTTGAGCTGCACCGTGAAGTTTCTCAGCAGTATGGCGATGCTCCCAGGAGGGGCGCTCTTCCGTGCAGCGTCTGCGGGCAGGGGAGTCTGCTGTAGCCAGGCTTCCTGCTTTGCTTGCTCTGTGTGTGGTTTTTACAAGGATTTATTTATGTATTTGAAGGGCAGAGAGAGGAAGGGAGGGAGAGTGAGAGAGAGGCGAAAAGAGCTCTTCCATCTGCTGGTTCTTTCCCCAAATGGCTGCAACTGCCACGGCTGAGCCAGGCCAAAGCCAGGAGCCCAGAACTCCATCCACGTGGGTGCAGGGGCCCAAGCAGTTGAGCCCTCATCCTCTGCCTTCCCAGGCACATTAGCACAGAGCTGGATCAGAAGTGGAGCAGCCGGCACCCCACTGCTCCAATATGGGATGCTGGCATCCTAGCAGCGGCTTAGCTCACTGTGCCACAGTGCTGGCCCCTGCTTTGTGTGTTTTCAATCTAGCATATATAATTCTTTCTTGCTGTAGAAGTCGTAATTCTAACCATAAAGACTACCAGAAAAAAATAGAAAGGATAAAGTTAGAGTCCACAAAATAGCAGTCGGTGCTGTGAACTCTCGGGGTGTTTTCTAAATCACATTTTCTGAAAAAAATTTAAATCCTCCTAATTCTGGTGGTGATCCTCACAGTCTGTGCTTCCGGTCACCACCAGCCTCGGGACTCTCGAATTCACGCCGTTCAGCCCTGAGAACAGTCCTGCTTGTTTTCCATTTCTTCCATGATTTGGACCACGGTCTGATCGTGTCAGTCACACTCACGCACACAGCTCATGTCATCAAATCGGAACCAAGGAGGACAGGGTGCCTCCTCCTACAGTGACTCACACCTCCCTCCCCATTCCTTCTGTCCCCAGGGGGAAGGCCCACCTATCTGAGTGTGAGACGCCTGATGGACGCACAGGCCTGGGGACCCTCCTTTTTGCCAAGAGCCATTTGGCCATTTGTAACGTCGTCCGTGGGCCGTGCAGAATCATCCACTTAGAAATGAGCCTGCTGTGGACGTATTGAATCTCGAGTCCCACCTGCGGCTGCCTTGGCAGGGCCTACCCAAACGATTCTGTGGGCCTTCCACTGCCCGTGGGTTGGGTGCTTGTTGAGGGGTTTCCCTGTGGACGCTCGGGAGCACACTCCAAAATGAGGACATTTTTGTACGGCTCATGCCACCCACGTGCCTCCCCGGTAGCGTGTCTGCCGAGGTCGACAGCAAACACGCATCGGCGTCTCCCGCCCTGCCTTCTCCTCGCCCTGCGCTCATTAGCACCTCGCTTGCATGGCACAGAGCTGAGAGCCAGCAGGTCCTTCTGCCTCCCAGAGACACCCCCTGTCCCCGCCCCTTGGTGTGCACGCAGCACCCCGGGCTCCCTCCTTCATGGTCTGCTGAGCGAGGAGTCAGTTGCCATGGCAGCGCCAGCAGCCCTCTCAGGCCGGAGGCAGCCCTCCCCTTGTGGTCCTTGGTGCCTTCCAGGCCTCCGTGCAGGAAGCAGGGAGCAGGGAGCCACTTCCTCCAGGGACTCCCCCCCAGCGCCCGGCTCCTCTGTGTAAATGGGCAGGGGAGCTCGTTGCCATGGCAGCAACACTGCTGCTGCTGCTGCTTCCATTCCCAGGAAGTCTGAGCCACGGGCTCTGTCTGGTGCTCCCCAGGGCAGCACACACAGGGACCCGCACCCTCCCAGCAGCCTCCACTCTCCAGTCTGGAGAGGCTGGACTTGCGGGGTGGCTGCCGGGGGTCCGGTAGGGAGTTGGGCTGAAGAGGAACCTCATTGCCACACCAAGGACGTCCCTGGGGCGGGCACCAGGCAGGTCTGTCAGCAGCCAAGCCCAGGGGCCACCTGGCAGGTCTGCTCTCGTTCCCCAGGCGGCTTCTGTTCCTCCCCACACACCCCAGGGGCTCCACCTGCCGCTCCTGTCCTGAATCCGAGATCACCATGTTGTTCCTGCTGCACTCACCTCCCCTGCTGTCCCCGAGTGCCGCAAAATAAAACTCCTTTTGCAGAAATAAAGCTCCCCCTGCAAAAAGGCGGATTTTGTGTACAAGAGGATGGGGAGAGCGGGGAATCAAGACTTCCTGGGCCTGTGCACCCGGCACTGTGGCTCGTGGCTGTGCTCACCCAGGGGAGGGCAGCCTTTCCCTTCCCTAAGCCTGGGCTTGGAGCCGCTGCCTGGAACCACGGTGGCTTTGCTGGTGGAAAGCCTCGTCTCATTTCAGTCTGTTCTGCCTGTTCTCTCTGTCATTTATTTGAAAGGGAGAGGGAGAGATAGAAAGACAGCTTCCCTCCACTGGTTCACGTCCCACGTAGGCCACAACAGCCAGGGCAAAGCCGGGAGCCGGGAGCTCCGTCCCGTTCTCCCACGTGGGTGGCAGGGGCCCGAGTACTTAGCCCATCTTCTGCTGCTTTCCCAGGTGCATTAGCAGGGAGCCGGATCTGAAGTGGAACAGCCAGGTCTCGAACCAGCGCTCTGACGTGGGATGCTGGTGTCACGAGTGGTGTGTTAGCCCATGGCTTCACAACGCCAGCCCCTGGTGCTTTGGTTTCCTACCTGAACACGGAGGAGGTACGATGGCTGCCTCGCCCGCTGGTGTGGGGCACAAGGGAGCTGTGTGTGTGCAAGCACTTCAACAATACGCGGGCACCCTGTACGCCTCGGGAATTCTGGTCACTTCCACCCCATGGGGCGATCTTAGTGGGTGGATCTGCTCAGGTAGTCATTCATTGGGTGAATCAAGAGCTCATCCTGCCACGTCCCTCAGGAAGTTTCCAGAAGCCCGGGAGTGTTGCTGTTCTCATCTGTGCGGGGGGATCGGAGCAGTCTCAAAGGGTGATTGTGAAGATTTGATGAGGTGCTACACACAAATGTACGCAGCAGTCCCAGGCAGCGCTGTCTGCTCAGCAAGTGGTCATTGTCATTGTCATTGCTAATCGCCTCCTGTATACGCTCGATTTTCTCCTCTGCAGACCCGAGTGGCTTAGCTGCTGTGGCTCAGGTCTAACACCTATGCCCTCTATGCTCATTTATTTATTTAATTTGGAAGTCAGAGGGAGAGATCTCCTATGTGGTTCACTGCCCCCCACTCCCCGGCCACTGGGCTGGGCCGTGCTGGAGCCATGAGCCCCGTCTGGGGCTCCCAGGGAGGTGGCAGGCCTGGTGCACATCACAGGACAGAGCTGGATGCCAAAGGGGAGTGGGGACTTGAACCCAAGCACTCCGGGATGGGATGCAGGCATCCCCAGCGGCACCACGGCAGCTGTTGTCAAATGCTTTCCCATTAGTACTTTGAAGACTGGGAGCAAGAAAGGGAGGGAGCAGAACCCAGGCCCCTCCATGGATAGTGGCTGTGCCCCAGGCCAGAGGCCGTTTGAAATGACCTTACTTCCCAGCCTTCTTGGTACTCACTGATGGCTCAGCACATCCGAGTCCTGAACCGTGGAGCGGGCGCCGATGCTGGGGGGACTCCTACCCTCTTTGTTGCCGCCTCTTCCCTTCTTTGTGCCTTCCCATCTGCCTTGGCCAGGACTCGGCACCCTCTTGATGACACCAGGACTCTCACCCAGGCCTTTGCTGCCTGCAGGGGTGCCACTGGCCCTAGGACCTCCAAGCCTACCTGGCCCCCCACCCCCACCCAAGGCAACTCTGTTCAAGTACAACTTGGCCCTGATCAATCATTTATAAGGCATTAAAAAGTAATGAACACTTAAAACACTGCCCCTCCCAGAAAACATTCTTTGCAGCTGAACTGGGGCCGATGGAGACGTTGCTCCCTCCTCCCCGTGAAGGCTTTAATAGCAACATCATCCTGCAGGGCCTGCATCCTGTGCTCCCTGGGCTGCCCACCACACCCACAGCTGCACCTGCCTGGTTGCAGGTGCCAGTCTGGCTTCCTCAAGGAGGTGGTAGACATTCTTGAGGGTAGGGATTTTTTTTTTCCACACCCACAGTGCCCAGCATAGAATGAAGTCTCAGGACGATTTCAGCCATCGGCTCACCTGGTGAAATGTCTGAGCATAGGGCAAGGAGTTCCGTTCGGAATGGTGACCTCCCGCAAACCCCACGGGGCCGGTCTGTCTGGTCTGGCATAACTACAGTGCGATGGTTCTGCCACAGATGAAGAGGCCACCTGACGTGGGGCGGCTGTGAGAGTTCTGTGTATGGCTTTGTATACATGTGCACCCTGTGGATATACTTAATTCACGCTCTCTGACCATTTTTGCTAAGCCACCGGCTGTCTCAGTTCCAGGAAGTCCAGGTTTAAAATAGTTCCTATTAAAGGAAGTGATGGCTGATGGAATCACATCTTCCTTATTGATTAGATATTTTTAAGATGTGCCTTCTGCTCAAACCCAAAGGACACAAAATAAGCAAAGCATACTCTAAAACCCATCCGGCAGGGACCAGCAGCAGGCAAATGGAAAATAAAAGTTACGATGGGCTTTATGATCTGTCTTTGTAAGCAGTGTTTTTCTCTTAGCAATGGCGACGAGAGAGTTCTTCAGACTCCAGGCAAAGGCTGTGGGTCTCCATTTCCGCAGGTGCAAATGTTAATATCCCATCATGGGGCTGGCGCCGTGGCTCACCAGGTTAATCCTCTGCTTGCAGCGCCGGCATCCCATATGGGCGCCGGATTCTGTCCCAGTACTCCTCTTCCAGGCCAGCTCTCTGCTGTGGCCCGGGAAGGCAGTGGAGGATGGCCCAGGTCCTTGGGCCCTGCACCCGCATGGGAGACCAGGAGAAGCACCTGGCTCCTGGCTTCGGATCGGCGTAGTTCCGGCCGTAGCGGCCATTTGGGGAGTGAACCAACGGAAGGAAGACCTTTCTCCCTGTCTCTCCCTCTCACTGTCTGTGACTCTACCTCTCAAATAAATAAATAAAAATATTTTAAAAATCCCATCTGGTGTTCTCAGCTGTCCTGAGGATGTGGGAGGGGTCTTTTTAAGGTCAAAGAAAATGTATGTTAGGAAAAAACTGTACGTGGCTTTCAAAAATATTTTGCATCAACATCAGCTTACCTTTTCTAATTTTTAAATATTTTATTACTTTTGGTATAACATTTATAATTTACGTTACAGCCAAAGGCTTAACAGCTCCACTAAATAAAGAATTCAACAAATAAAAACTTAAAAAACCACAGTCCAGCAGGAAAATAGGCAAGGGCTTTAAACAATAATCAGATAAAAAGATGCTCAACTCCACTCTTCTTTTTTTAAAGATTTATTTATTAGTTCAAGAGGCAGAGTTACAGAGAGGGAGAGAGAGAGGTCTTCCATCTGCTGGTTCACTCCCCAGGTGGCCAAAACAGCTGGAGCTGCGCTGATCCAAAGCCAGGAGCCAGGAGCTTCTTCCAGGTCTCCCACATGGGTGCAGGGGCCCAATGACTTGGGGCCATCTTCTACTGCTTTCCCAGGCCAGAGCAGAGAGCTGGATCAGAAGAGGAGCAGCTAGGCCGGCGCCGCGGCTCACTAGGCTAATCCTCTGCCTTGCGGCGCCGGCACACCGGGTTCTAGTCCCGGTCGGGGCACCGATCCTGTCCCGGTTGCCCCTCTTCCAGGCCAGCTCTCTGCTGTGGCCAGGGAGTGCAGTGGAGGATGGCCCAGGTCCTTGGGCCCTGCACCCCATGGGAGACCAGGAGAAGCACCTGGCTCCTGCCATCGGATTGGCGCAGTGCGCCGGCCGCAGCGCGCCTACCGCGGCAGCCATTGGAGGGTGAACCAATGGCAAAAAGGAAGACCTTTCTCTCTGTCTCTCTCTCACTGTCCACTCTGCCTGTCAAAAAATAAATAAATAAATAAATATAAAGAAGAGGAGCAGCTGGGACTTGAACTGGTGCCCATATGGTGCCCATACAGGCACTGCAGTCGGAAGCATAACCAACTCTACCATAGCACCAGCCCCACTGCACTCTTTTAAAGTAAATTTTAAAACAGTCACAAAATCATGAAAACTATAGTAGTACACACTTCCTATCCATTTGTTTGACAGATTTCAAACTAAGTTTGACCAGTATATTTGCAGCAAAACAGAAAAAACAGGCATTTTGTTCAAATGTATCTTTTAATTCCATTTTCCATGAACTTTTAAAAAAAATTATTTCTTTCTTTGAAAGGCAGAGTTGCAGAGAGAGAGAGGGAGAGAGAGAGAGAAGTCTTCCATCCAGTGGTTCACTCCCCAAATGGCTGCAATAACCAGAATTTCACAGATCCTAAGCTAGGAGCCAGGCGCTTCTTCCAGGTCTCCCATGTGGGTGAAGAGGCCCAAGGACTTGGGCCATCTTCCACTGCTTTCCCAGGCCATAGCAGAGAGCTGGATTGGAAGTGGAACAGCAGGACTCGAACTGGCGCCCATATGGGATGCTGGCACTGCAGGTGGCAGCTTTACCTGCTATGCCACAGCACCGGCCCCCTCCATGAACTTTTTTGAAGAACCCTCACAAAGGGTAGAGCTGCTCTCCAAGGCACGATTTGATGCATCCAAGTCCCTTTCCTGGGAGTTGCATTAAAACACCCTTTCAAAGGCAGTGCGTTGGCTCATACAGGTCCCAGGCACATCCCTAATTCCTTTGCCAAGGAGCCTGGCTGCCCTCTGAGGGCCGTTGTGGAAGTGAGCTGTGCTCAGCCACGCAGACAAAAGCTAGGAGGACCCTGGGGTAGTCATCCCACCAGGAAGTCATTAGAGGAAGTGTTGTGTATCTTGAGTCATCAGCTGGTGACAGAGACAGAAAGGAAAGAGACGTGGCCGTGGTCGTCCTGGTCCCCATCCTCAGAGAATGAGGAAGTGGCGCACACAGCCAGCTGAGGTCCCTCACCCAGGTCCCGTGCCCCCTGCAGGCCCGTGGGCCTCAGGCCCCTGGTTTCTGAGAGCCCTCTCCCGAGTCTTCCCAGACACCAGGCAAGCTGAAGAGCAGCACCCTGCCCGGGGTCCGCGCAGTCTGGGACAGCTGCGTCTGGTGACTTGGTGGCTCTGCGGGGTGACCCCAGGTCTGTCCGCTCAGTCTGGGGCTGGCAGGGGCTGTGACGGCACCACAGTTCAACCCCTCCCATTCCTGGCCCTGTTTCCTTCCCTCCTGAGAGCTCCTGCCTCCGTCATCCTCATTCCCGTGCCCATCTCGGGGTCTGTCCTCAGCCGGCGCCCCCAACCCGAGACAGAGCACCCTTCTCATTCTGGATCGGGACTGAGGCTCATCTACCCGAGAAGGTCACCCTGGGTCACAGAAATCCTAGACTCCCACAAGGTGAGGGTACATGGGCTTCTTTCCTAGAAGGGGACCTGGGTCCCAAGAGACTCGAGAGTGGGGGTAGGGGGGTCACACGGCAGGTGCTGCAGAGTGGGTGTGTCTGGAACACAGGACGACGGGCAAACCAGCCTCTTGATCCATATCACGTGACCTCCCAGATGCCTCCATGATGGGAGGCAGGCAGCTGACAGGCGAGTGGACATGGACTGGGTCCCTAGAGACGTGAGTGGAGGAAGGGCTGCCCCGTTCCTTGCAAAGGTGCTCAGTGCCGTGCCGAGTAGGGGCTGCCAGGCAGTGTCCGCCTTCCTCCAGTCATTTCTGCATCCGAGGGTGAGGCGGGCATGGCACGAAATAGGTGACGAATGAGGAGCTGCAGACCCCCGGGGCCTCCATAGCTCTGCTGGTCGTGGGAGGACAACCAGGCCGGGGGGCCGCTGCCACAGTCGCAGCAGGAGGGGAGCCCTGAGCTGGGGCCGCGGCAGAGGTGGGTGTGTGCAGAGCATCCTGATGACTCGACGCTGATGACGCACTAGGTCATTCCCACAAACGGCTGCACAGCCTCTGATTCATTTCCCCAGACATCGCGCACCGTGGCTGCCTTCCTGCGATGGATGAGTCAGAATCTTTGCAGCTTCTGAGCGTCCTCCTGGGGTGCACACCGTTGCTTCCCTCTCTGGCAAGATTCCCCCCAACCCTGCCTCCCAGCACGCCTGTGGGTGCCCCCGACTCCTGGTACTCCCACCCCCAGCCACTCTGCAGAAGCCCGTTCGTGTTGCCATGGTGACTGTCATCAGCGGTTACCTTCCTGCTCTATGCTTGTGCCGGTCAGCCCCTTACAGAGCCCTAGTCTCAGCTATCAGTTCCAGGTGAGCCCGAGTACTGAATTGAGCCAATGAGGCTAGAAGATGTTTTTAAAAATATTTACGTAGTTGAAAGGGAGGAGTGGTGGATGGGGGAAAGTGGGTGAGATCTTCCATCCACTGCTTCACTCACCAAATACCTACAACAGCCTGGACTAGACCAGAACAAAGCCATGAGCCAGGGACACCATCTGGGTCTCCCACTTGGGTGGCAAGGACTCAGGTACTTGGCCATCATCTGCTTCCTGCTAGGGGCATTAGCAGGGAGCTGGATTAGAAGTACAGAATAGACAGGACTCCACATGAGGTGCAGGCATCCCTAGCAGCAGCTTAACCCACTGTCCCATGACACCTGCACCCAAACTCCATAGTTCGGCAGTACCCTGGAGAGGACCAGCTGTCCACACTCGCAATTCCCCACCATCACAAAAGTACTGTTCTGCATATTGCTAGCTCAGGAAGACTGACATTTAAAATTGGAAGTTTTGATTTCTATTGGATAAGTATCACTTTGCACCATCAAAAAGTAAAAAAAAAAAAAATGGAAGTCAAGCCATTTAAGCCAAGAACTATGTGCCTATAGCTGCAACGTAACCCCATGGTGCTGGGCAGAAGTTTCACATCCTGTAAGTGCTCAGAAAAGGACAGGTGAATTCAAGTCACCCAACTCCTGTCAGTGCCATCAATGCATCTCTGGAAGCTGGGGAAAAAGGACATTCTCCATGCCATCATCAAGTTTTGGGATATGAAGTTGATTCCCTTGGCCGGACTTCTGTCTTGTTAAATCAGCAGCAACGAGCAGTGTGTGGGCCAGAGAAGGGACTCATATGTTTGTTGAGTACATTCACTCTGAATTTGAACCACAAACTTCATGTGGTCACTTAGGCTTGCACAAGTCTATTTTTTCCCATTTTTCAAAATCCTGTTTTATTCTTCCACCTTCACCCTCTTAACAGATAATCTTTACAAATGGGCTCTCAGCCAGAGAATGCCGTGTTGAGGGGAGGATGTGGTGGCTATGACAAAGGGAAAAGAATCTCAAGTAGGAAGAATAGAGATTTTTTTGGAGATCTGCATGGTGAATATAGTGAATAACACAGTATTGTGCTTTGCAAAATTGCTATGAGAGTAGTGGTCAATGTTCTCAGCACAACAAAATGTTACATATTTGAGACAATGGATATATTAATTATTGCAGATGCTGTTCACAATCATAACATCACTTCGTATCCCATAAATACTTAAAATTATAAATTGCCAATTTATGATTTTAAAAATACAAATTTAAACTAATTCTTACATAATAGTTTTGGGTCAAAAGTGGTCAAGAAAAGACAGGACCTTCTCTGTGTCAAAACTCCACCCCCTCATACCGCCACCCCACTCCTGTCTTCCCTCCATCTGCATTGTTGATTTGTGTGCCAGATACAAATTGGGCATTGAGTTTGGCTACACTCTGTGCACACAGGGGCAAAAGTCACAGAGACAGTCCCTTTCCTCATAAAGGAAACCCGGCTCACGGCCCTTGGAATCCAGAGTCTCAGAGATGCAGCCGTCAGGAGGGCAATTGCATCCTGGAGGCCTTGTAGGGTTGGAGCACTTGGTAATGAACTTCCATGTTTCAATTAATCTTGTCTGTTTTGCTACAAATATGGTGTTTGGTCAAACATTTTTTAAATCTTTGCCAAACAAAATGATAGGAATTATGTACTACTACCATTTTAATGATTTTGTGACTATGTTAGAATTTACTCTCACAACAAAGAAAAGCCCAGGACTGGATGGTTTCACTGCTGAATTCTACCAGACATTTAAAGAAGAACTGATTCTAATTCATCTCAAGCTATTCAAAACATTGAAAGGAAAGGTATACTCCCAAATTCTTTCTATGAAGCCAGCATCACCTTAATTTCTTTTCTTTTTTTTAAGATTCATTTATTTTATTTGAAAGTCAGAGTTACACAGAGAGAGGAGAGGCAGAGAGAGAGAGAGAGAGAGAGAGAGAGAGAGAGAGAGGTCTTCCATCCAATAGTTCACTCCCCAGTTGGCCACAATAGCTGGAGCTGCGCCAATCTGAAGCCAGGAGCCAGGAGCCTCTTCTGGGTCTCCCATGAAGGTGCAGGGGCCCAAGGACTTGGGCCATCTTCTGCTGCCCTCCAAGGCCATAGCAGAGAGCTGGATCGGAAGTAGAGCAGCTGGGTCTCGAACCGGCACCCATATGGGATGCCAGCACTTTAGGCCAGGGTATTAACCCACTACACCACAGCACTGGCCCCACCTTAATTTCTAAACCTGAAAAAAAATGCAACTGGGAAAGAGAACTACTGATCAATTTCCCTGATGAACAAACTGAAAACAAAAACCATATGATTATATCAGTAGATGCAGAGAAAACATTTGATAAAATACAACACCCTTTCATGATGAAACCTCAAAGCAAATTGGGTATAGAAGGAACATTCCTCAACACAATCAAGACAATTTATGACAAACCCACGGCCAGCATCCTATTGAATGGGGAAAAGTTGAAAGCATTCCCACTGAGATCCAGATCCAGACAAGGATGAACACTCTCACCATGACTATTGAATATTGTCCTGGAAGTTTTAGCCAGAGCCATTAGGCAAGAAAAAGAATTCAAAGGGGTATAAATTGAGAAAGAGGAAGTCAAAATATCCCTATTTGCAGACGACATGATTCTATATATAGGGAATCCAAAAGACTCCAGTAAGAGACTATTGGAACTCATAGAAGAGTTTGGTAAAGTTGCAGGATATAAATCAATACACAAAGATCAACAGCTTTTGTATACACAGACAATGCCATGACTGAGAAAGGACTTCAAAGATCAATCCCATTCACAGTACCTACAAAAAAAATCAAATACCTTGGAATAAATTTAAACAAGGATGTCAAAGATCTCTATGAAGAGAATTACAAAACAAAGAAATAGAAGAAGAAACAACAAAAAAAAAGTGGAAAAATCTTCCATGTTCATGAATTGGAAGAATCAATATCAAAATGTCCATACTTCCAAAAGCAATTTACAGATTCAATGCAATACCAATCAAAATACTAAGGACATTCTTCTCAGATACAGAAAAAATGATGTTGAAATTCATGTGGAAACAAGGAGATCTTGAATAGCTAACGCAATTTATACAACAAAAACAAAGCTGGAGACATCACAATATCAGATTTCAAGACACAGTACAGGGCAGTTATAATCAAAACAGCCTGGTACTGGTACAAAAACAGATGGACAGACCAATGGAACACAATAGAAACACCAAAAATCAATCCAAGCATCTACAACCAACTTGTTGACAAAGGAGCTAAAATCAATCCCTGGAGCAAGAACAGTCTCTTCAACAAATAGTGCTTGGAAAACTGGATTTCCACATGTAGAAGTATGAAGCAATACCCCTACCTTATGCTTTACACAAAAATCCACTCAACATGGATTTAAGATCTAAATCTATGACCCATCACCATCAAAATATTGTAGAACATTGGGTAAACACTGCAAAATAGTGGCACGGGCAGACTTCTTGGAAAAGATGCCAAAAAATTTTTTGCCAAAGCCAAAATTGACAAATGGGATTACATCTAATTGAGAAGCTTATGTACTACAAAAGAAACAGTCAGGAAAGTGAAGAGGCAACCAACAGAATGGGAGAAATTATTTGCAAACTATTCAGCTGATAATGGATTAATAACCAGAATATATAAAGAGCTCAAGAAACTCAAAAACAACAAAACAACCCAATGAGGAAATGGGCAAAGGATTTAAATAGTCATTTTTCAAAAGAGGAAATCCAAATTGCCAACAGACACATGAAAAAATGCTCAGGATCACTAGCCATCAGGGAAGTGCGAGTCAAAACCACAATGAGGTTTCACCTCACCCCACTTAGAGAGGATTTCATACAGAAATCAACAAACAAGAAATGCTGGTGAGGATGTGGAGAAAAAGGTACCCTAATCCACTGTTGGTGGGAATGTAAACTGGTAAAGCCACTATGGAGACAGTATGGAGATACCTCAGAAATCTGAATAGACCTACCATGTGACTCAGCCACCCCACTCCTGGGAATTTACCAGAGGGAAATGAAATCAGCATATGAAAGAGTGATCTGCACCCCCATGTAGCTCAACTCACAATAGCTAAGACATGGAATCAACCCAAATGCCTGTCAACTGAAGACCGGATACAGAGATTATGGGATACGTATACTGTGGATTACACAGTGGTAAAAAAATAATCCGGTCCTTAACAACAAAATGGATGAAACTAGAAAACATCATACTAAGTGAAATAAGCCAGTCCCAAAGGGACAAATACCATGTTCTCCCTGACCTATGATAAGTAACAGAACATCTAAAAGATAATCTATAGAAGTGAAATTGACACTTTGAAAAGCAATGACTTGAACAGCCCTTGTCTTGACTGTTGAGGAACAGTTTTTTCTTTTTTTAATACTATTTGTTGAATTATTTAATTAACATAGGGTTAAACATGTGTATAAAGTCAATAGAAAATAGATCTCAGTAAAATATGAGTGGGAATAAGAGAGAAAGGAGGAAGAGAGGTTGGGAGTATGGATGGGAGTGTGGGCATGGTAGAAAGAATCACCATGTTCCTAAAGTTATAATTATGAAGTTTGTAACTATAAAGCTGTATAGTTCTGCAAATAATCCTACAGACTTACTTCTAAAGGTACAGTTTAAAAACTTGCTATGGGACCCCAAATCCTCTTAAGCTGTGTGGTAAAAATACCATCTTAAGAGTTAAAGTGATCATATGGATAGGATTAAGGGCCTGGTAATAATAACAGATAGAATTAAAAAGGAATGAATGCTCCAACATGGGAAACAGTCCACACAGCAGACTCATAGAATGACAATTACTTTAAATAGCACTCTGACCTCAGAATCAGCCCTTAAAGCATTCTGGTCTGTCTGAGAAGCTCACAAGAGCATTTTAGGCATGGAAAGCCAAGACACTGAGGCAAAAAATGTCCTACATAAAGGATCTCAGTGGGTGAGACCCCAGTGGAAAGAAGTGGCCATCAAAGAAGGAGGTGTTTTCTCTGAAAGGAGGAGAGAACTTCCAGTTTGTTTATGACCTTGTCTAAATACTGACAGAGTTTGTGGACTCAAAAGACTTCCAGAGCCTAGGCAGCTCATGTCAAGAGCCTCGGGTGATCACTGATGTCATACATAAGAGTGTTAATTGTTAAATTAACAAAAAAAAGTCACTATGCACTAATTTCCCATGTAGGACCTCTGTCTTCAAAGAGTTTTATTATAAATATGTCTAAGTGCTTCCAAAAGATGTATCATTCTTGGTACTTTGTTAATGTTAATTAAGTTTCTAAAAAATACAAAGAAGAAGTGAAATTAATTTCAAGAAGAAATGACTTTGAACAACTTTTTTCTTGACTATTGAGGAATAGTTTTTTTTGTTTTGTTTTGTTTTGTTTTGTTTTTGGCTTCTTTTACCATGCATATTGTTGAACTCTTAATATAGAGTTAGTTTTCTTGTGAATAAAGTTAATGGATAATGGTTCTTAGTGGAGAATGGGACCGGGAATGGGAGAGGGAGGAGGTGGAGGGGTGGGAGACTGGGTAGGAGGGCGGGTATGGTGGGAAGAATCACTATATTCCTAATGTTGTACTTGTGAAATGCATGAAGTCTATATTCTTTAAATAAAAGGTTTCTTTCAAGGGTGAAATAAAAGAATTTCAAGAACATAATTACCATATAAAAAGTTTGCTGTGTATGAGTGAAATTGAACGTCCTTTCATTTGATTGTTTACAGCCCTTGACCATTTTTCTGCTTCACTGTTGTGTTTGTTGAGCTCTTTATTTGGTAGAGCCATTAAGCCTTTGAATATAATGTAAATTTAAAATGTTATCTCAAAAAATAAAATATTAAGTTAAAATATATACATATCCAAAATATTCATGCAACAATATTTATTGAACACAGGTACTGTCTACAAATAAGGACATGACAGTGAACATGAAGAAAGATGGTCTCGGCTGGTGCTGTGGCTCACTAGGCTAATCCTCCACCTGTGGCGCCGGCACCCCGGGTTCTAGTCCTGGTCGGGGTGCCGGATTCTATTCCAGTTGCTCCTATTCCAGTCCAGCTCTCTGCTGTGGTTTGGGAAGGCAGTGGAGGATGGCCCAAGTGCCCTGCATCCACATGGGAGACCAGGAGAAAGCTCCTGGCTCCTGGCTTTGGATCAGTATGCAGTATGGTACGCTGGCTGCAGCGGCCATTATGGGGTGAACCAAAGGAAAAGGAAGACCTTTCTCTCTCTCTCACTGTCCACTCTGCCTATCAAAAAAAAAAAAAAAAAAAGAAAGAAAGAAAGAAAGAAAGAAAGAAAGAAAGAAAGAAAGAAAGAAAGAAAGAAAGAAAAAAGAAAAGAAAAGAAAGATGGTCCGAGCCCGGGATGACATCCCTTCGAGTGGGAGTGACAGTGATTGACAGAAGAGTAGACAAATGAACTGCAGGCCAAAGCCACGTGCTGAAGGAAAAGGAAGCTTGCCTGAAGGATCCGGTAAGGGAGAACCAGGCAAGCGGGGGGAACTTCCTCTCGTCTTCCAAAGACTGACTGGAGCTTCCCCAGGGTAGTGGCGATAGGATGGGTGGCGAGGGCAGTTTAGGTAACACAGGCCACGTCCTGGGCCACAAAGGGTCTAACCACATCAGCCCTCTGCGCTGGCATCCCTGGCCATGGTGAGTGTGTCCAGTTTACAAGCAAGTCCAGAAGAACAGAACCAAACCTCTCCCTCCCTCTCTTACCCTAGGTGTACACATGCATGTGCAAGGGTAGTTCAAAAAGTTCCCAGAAAACAGAATTAAAAGGTAAGTTTATCTTGGTGCAAAATCTACACACACGAGAGGTCTTCACAAAAACTTCACAAAAACTGTGTCTTATGATAAAACTGTGGAGTTCAACATTCCATACACCAAAATCTATTTTAATTCCATTTTTAATGAACTTTTCCAATTTTTATTTATTTTCATTTTATTTGAAAGAGAGAAGCAGAGACAGAGAGGGAGACAATAGCCTGGGCTGAGCCAGGTTCAAGCCAGGCGCCAGGAACTCCATCCAGGCCTCCCACGCTGGGAGCAGGGACCCGAGTACCTGAGCCCTCACCTGCTGTCTCCCTGGGGCATTAGCAGGGAGCTGGATGGGAAGAATTCAGGCAGTCCGACACGAGATGTGTGTGCATATTGGCTGAGACAGATGCCTGCCGCCTTAGGACCTATTTTATTGTATGTCTCATAATTTATTTAATGAAATGGTTAATTTAGCATACTTATTTCTTCACTGATCTTTTTACTCTTGCACACATACCGGGATGAATATCTTTGTATAGAAGGCTCTGCTCGTGTTAACGACTTTGTCTGTGCAGCTCTGGTAAGCTTTGGTTGCCTGTCGCCCGACTTTGTGCCTATTTATAATTCCACAAACGCCGAGTGATGCTCTGTCTTACCTCTGCCTTAGACACCTCCTTGTCTCTGGTTGAATTTCAGTCTTTAGGAGCACACACGGCACACAGGACGCTTATTTCCTTGGTCTCTTGCTGTCTTGACTAGAGTTGAGACTCTCCGGCCCCTGAAGGAAAGGAGGCCATCCCTGTGTGATTCCCACTGGCCCCGGTCCTGCCGCCTCCTTCTCAGCCCCGGCTCAGACACATCTCACATCTCTGTTTGCCCACTTTTTTAAAAAAATATTTATTTATTTATTTGAAGGCCAGAGTTACAGAGAGGCAGAGAAAGGTCTTCTGTCTGCTGGTTCACTCCCCAAATGGCCACAATGGCTGGAGCTGAGCTGATCTGAATCCAGGAGCCAGGAGCTTCTTCTGGGTGTCCCATGTGGGTGCAGGGGCCTAAGGACTTGGGCCATCTTCTACTGCTTTCCCAGGCCATAGCAGAGAGCTGGATCAGAAGTGGAGCAGCCGAGACTTGAACCAGCACCCATATGGGATGCCAGCATTGCAGGTGGCGGCTTTATCTGCTGTGGCCACAGCACTGGCTCCTGTTCTCCCCTCTTATCTCAGTCTGGAAAGTCTCCCCAAGACGAGGTCTGTTCCATCTTCTCCACTTCCAGTGCCCTCGTAATGCTCTCTGCATGGCAGTCAGCTCTCCTCTGTAGCTATTTCTCCTGCCCTGTGTTACTCGGGAGCCGGACCCCTTACACTGGCCCTGGCGCATCCCTCAGTCCTGAGATGCGGCTTGTGGTTGCCTCCCCGACAGCAGGGCCCCTGGCTGCCTCTTGCATCCCAGCCTGGGCCGGCTGGCTTGGCTGGAGCCTCGCTGGCTCTTGGTGATAGCAGGTGCCGCGTTCTCTGCCTCTCCTGATGAGTTCTTCTCATGCTCACTTTGCATATACGTGCCCAGAGTCCCCAGCCATAATCTGCCTGAATCACTCTTTAATTTTCAGTCTTAGTCTCCAAGGTCATCCGTGACTGCTGGGCTTCCCTCCCCACTCCCCGCCCCCATCCCTGCTCCTCCTCTTCTGCTTCTGCTGGTCAGAGGGGTGAGCCACAGCTCAGTCATCCTGTCCCCCCACCCTGCCACCCCTGGCCTCCAATGCATCACTACAATGACACGGCTGACACCTACACAGTTCTCCTAAATTCCTCCATTAGTCATTCCTTTGGTCGGGGCTCTTAAGGTCCTCTTAAAATTCACAAATGCTCTCTGGGAAGGTGGCACAGCCAGCCCCTCGCAGGCTATTAGCTTGTCGAATCAATAGGTTCAGAGAACAGGGCCGTGCACAGTGTTCAGTCAGGGGTCAGGGAAATAGGAAGCAGTGCCCGGGAAGAGCTGCTCCCAGCAGGCCCCGGTCACCCTGAAGCAGTTGCAAAAGGAAGGAGGAGAGGCCGCTGGACAGGAGCACCCTAGGGCCCCCTGTGGCATGGGGTGGCCACGGCGGTGGGAGACACTGCCAGCCCTCACCTCTGATGGGTGGAGGAAGGAGTTGTTTCCAGGCAGCTGTATAACTTCCTGCCCAGATGAAAGCATAAAGCATTGTTTAAATTTGCGTTTTATTTGAAAGGCAGGGAGAGAGAGATCCCAGTCCTGGCTCCTGGCACCAGCTGATTGCTAATGCAGACCCTGGGAGGCAGCAGTACTGGTTCAAGTGCTTGTTTTCCCCGCCACCCGCATGGGAGACCTGGATTGAGTTCCTGGCTCCCAGCTTCAGCCCTCCTGGCAGCTGAGGGCACTTAGGGAGAGAGCCAGTGCGCGGGAGCCTTTTCTGTCTGTTTCTCCCTGTGTCTCCCCCTCAATAGTTGTGCCACTGAATTGACTTTGCTCTATCCTTGGCTTAGCTCCTTTAGGGAAGGTGAATGAGAAGTCCATTGTCTCCTCCTCTGAATTTCACCCCAGGTCAGCGGAGATAAAATCTATGAAAGATTTAGGGATGAAAGGGAGTGGATGTGGGAACAGGCACAGGCCGTAGCCATGGAGAAGCCAGAGGCAGAGCAGTGGTTCTCCTGATGTGGCCCCTGCACCCACAGCATCAACCCCTCCCGGGAAGATGCTAGAAAGTCAGATCCCGGAGTCTCATCCAGGCCTCCTTTGTCAAAACTTCCGGCAGTGGGGCCCTGCCATGTGAGCCCTCTGGGTGATTCTGAGCTGGAGAGCCATCAGACAGTGAAGCAGCTGGAAAGACACTTCTTGTAAGTAGCCAGAGGGAAGAGACGGTAACCTGAGGGTACCAGTCTTCAGGCATGGAGCCGAGCAGCGCTGACCCTGGGAGACGTGGCTCGACTTGAATTGGTGAAGTCTGAAATGCTTTGGCTGACAGAGAGGTCCCATCTGTTGAATAAAAACAAAAATAACCAGCGGCCGACATTGGGTTGCATTGGTTTAGGCTGCCGTTTGCCATGCCGGCAACTCATATGAGCACTGGTTCGAGTCCTGGCTGCTCCACTTCCCATCCAGCTCCCAGCTAATGCATCTGGAAAAGCAGCAGAAGATGGGCCAAGTGCTTGGACCCCTGCACAAGTCTCACGTGGGAGACTCAGATGGGGGTCTGGACTCCTGGCCTCAGCCGAGCCCGGCCCTGGGCCTTGCGGTCATTTGGGGAATGAACCAGCGGATGTGTGATCTCTTTTTCTCCCTGTCTTTCTGCTTTCCAAATAAATGAATGAACCATTAAAAAACAAAGCAAACAAAGGATCTTGAAGAAACTAAGGGCGTTGATGGTATTTGGGAAGTCATAGGGATTAGATGACATCACAAATGTGGTGGGATTAGCAGCTTTAAAAAAAAAGATTTGAAAGGCAGAACTACAAGAAGAGAGAGACAGAGTGAAGTCTTCCATCTGCTGGGTCACTCCCCAAGTGGCTACCATGGTCAGCACTGGGCCAGGCTGAAGCCAGGAGCCAGGAACTCTATCCTGGTCTCCCACAGGGGTGGCAGGGCCCCAAGTGCTTGGGCCATGTCCTGCTGCCTTCCCAGGCACATTATCAGGAAGCTGGATTGGAAGTGGAGCAGGCAGGACCCAAATCGAATTCCGACACGGAATGCTGGTGTGGAAGCACCCACCCTGGGATTGGTGGCTTTGTCAGGGGAGGAATGGAGACCTGAGTCCATATGCACCTGCTGTTTGCCATTGTGCCTTCTGCCAGGTGATGGGGCAGCAAGATGCTGCTCCTCCCATCATGCACCTCCCAGACTCCAGAACCATGAGAAATAAATTGCTTTACTTTAGAAAATACCCAATCTCTAGGGGGCCGGCACTATGGCATAGCCAGTAAAGCTGCTGCCTGCAGTGCCAGCATCCCATATGGGCGACAGTTCGAGTCCTGGCTGCTCCACTTCCCATCCAGCTCTCTGCTATGGCCTGGGAAAGCAGCAGAGGATGGCCCAACTCCTTGGGCCCCTGCACCCACGTGGGAGACCGAGAGGAAGCTCCTGGCTCCTGGCTTCGCATCAGCTCAGCTCTGGCTGATGCAGCCATCTGGGGAGTTAACCAGGGGATAGAAGACCTCTCTCTCTCTCTCTCTCTCTCTCTCTCTCTCTCTCTCTCTCCTTCTCTCTCTGTGTAACTCTGACTTTCAAACAAATAAATAAATATTAAAAAAAAGAAAATACCCAATCTCAACTATTCTGTTAGCAACACAAACATTTGTATCCTTCCCCTATTTTGAGCTCCTTTAATTTTGCTAAATGCTGTTTGTTTTTTTTTTAAATGCTTGTTTATTAAAGAAGGAGAGGTTATCTTCCATTCGCCGAATGCCTAATGAAGCTGGGTGTGGGCCAGACCCAGGGCAGGAACCTGGGACTCTGAATCTGCCGTGTATGTGACAGGGGCTCGAGTACCTCAGCCACCAGCTGCCCGGGGTGTGCATCAGCAGGAGCTGGAGTTGGAAGCAGAGCTGGAACCTGAACCGGACACCAGATGTGGGATGTGGGCGTCCCGAGCGGCATCTTTTTTTTTTTTTTAACTTTTATTTAATGAATGTAAATTTCCAAAGTACAGTTTATGGATTACAATGGCTCCCCCCCATAACTTCCCTCCCACCCGCAACCCTCCTATCTCCCACTCCCTGTCCCATTCCATTCGCATCAAGATTCATTTTCAATTATGTTTATATACAGAAGATCAATTTAGTATATATTAAGTAAAGATTTCAACAGTTTGTATCCACACAGAAACACAAAGTGTAAAGTACTGTTTGAGTACTAGTTATAGCATTAATTGACATTGTACAACACATTAAGGACAGAGATCCTACATGAGGAGTAAGTGCACAGTGACTCCTGTTGTTGACTTAACAAATTGACACTCTTGTTTATGGCGTCAGTAATCTCCCTAGGCTCTTGTTATGAGTTGTCAAGGCTATGGAAGCCTTTTGAGTTTGCTGACTCTGATCATATTTAGACAAGGTCGTAGTCAAAGTGGAAGTTCTCTCCTCCCTTCAGAGAAAGGTACCTCCTTCTTTGATGGCTTTCTACTGGGATCTCACACTCTTTCATTTAGGTGTTTTTTGTTTGTTTGGTTTTTGCCAGAGTGTCTTGGCTTTCCATGCCTAAAATACTCTCATGGGCTCTACAGCCAGATCTGAATGCCTTAAGGGCTGATTCTGAGGCCAGACTGCTGTTTAAGACATATGCCATTCTATGAGTCTGCTGTGTATCCCGCTTCCCATGTTGGATCGTTCTCTCCTTTTTAATTCTGTCAGATAGTATTAGCGGACACTAGTCTTGTTTATGTGATCCCTTTGACTCTTAGACCTATCAGTATGATCAGTTGTGAATTGAAACTGACTAACTGGACTAGTGAGATGGCATTGGTACATGCCACCTTGATGGGATTGTATTGAAATCCCCTGGCATGTTTCTAACTCTACCATTTGGGGCAAGTCCAATTGAGCATGTCCCAAATTGTACATCTCCTCCCTCTCTTATTCCCATTCTTATATTAAACAGAGATCACTTTTCAGATAAATTTAAACACCTAAGAATAATTGTGTGTTAATTACAGAGTTCAACCAATAGTATTAAGTAGAACAAACAAAAATACTAAAAGGGATAAAGTATTAAGTTGTTCATCAACAGTCAGGACAAGGGCTGATCAAGTCACTGTTTCTCATAGTGTCCATTTCACTTCAACAGGTTTCCTTTTAGGTGCTCGGTTAGTTGTCACTGATCAGGGAGAACATATGACATTTGTCCCTTTGGGACTGGCTTAATTCACTCAGCTTAATTCACTCAGATTCCTCCATTTTGTTGCAAATGACCGGATTTCATTGTTTCTTACTGCTGTATAGTATTCTATAGAGTACATGTCCCATAATTTCTTTATCCAGTCTACTGTTGATGGGCATTTAGGTTGACTCCAGGTCTTAGCTATTGTGAATTGGGCTGCAATAAACATTAATGTGCAGACTGCTTTTTTGTTTGCCAAATTAATTTCCTTTGGGTAAATTCCAAGGAGTGGGATGGCTGGGTTGTATGGTAGGGTTATATTCAGGTTTCTGAGGAATCTCCAGACTGACTTCCATAGTGGCTTAACCAGTTTGCATTCCCACCAACACCGGGTTAGTGTCCCTTTTTCCCCACATCTGAGTGGCATCTTAACCACTGTACCAAATGCCCACTTGTTGATAATATTTTAGATTTTCCTGACGTTGCTGGAATTTTTTTAAAGTTTCATTTAAAAACTATTCATATAAAATATGTAAAATAGAACTGATTTTTGAGTATTGTCCCCTTACGTTTGGCACCCATGGTGAATTTATTTATTCAAATAATTAAACTGTAGATTAATTTGGATTTTATACAAGCACAATTAAGCTCCCAGTGAATAATTGATAGTTTTGTATCTTCTTTTCCACTCCTTACACCTTTTAAATTTCTTTCTTATTTTAGGACTTCTGACAATGAGGAATAAAATATTAGGCTTAATGCTGCCCAAGATATTTATGCAGATTTGGTATTCATGCATATTTATATTTTTGCATATTTTATATGAGGACATTTAAATTGCTCTATTCTTTTCTTTTGTAAACAATGCTTTTATTCTTTTAAATGCATTTGAGAGACAAATTGGCAGACAAAGCTAGCATCCATTGGTTCAATCCACAAATGATTGGAATGACTGGGAAAGGTTGGGGTTGGGGCTGAAGCCAGGATCTGGGAACTCCATTTAGGTCCCGCAGGTAGGGGGCAGGGACCCAGTCATTTGAGCATCACGGCGCCTCCAGGGGTCTGCATTGGGAGGAACCTGGGACTGAGAGACAGTTGAGTATAGGACCCAACCACTCCCATGTGGGATGTGGCCATCTTTTCCTTTGGTTAAAGATTTATTTTATTCACTTGAAAGTCAGAGTTATTTGGGGGGTAGGGAGAGGGAAGATAGAGAGATATCTTCCTTCAACTGGTTCATTCCCCGAATGGCTGCAACAGCTGGGGCTGGGCCAGGTCAAAGCCAGAAGCCAGGAGCTCCATCCTGGTTGCCTGCTTTCCTGGTTGCATCAGCAGGAAGTTGGATCTGAAGGGGAGCAACCGGGACTCAAACTGGTGCTCTGGGGCCGGCGCTGTGGCGCAGTGGGTTAACGCCCTGGCCTGAAGCGCCAGCATCCCTGATGGGTGGTGGTTCGAGTCCCGGCTGCTCTACTTCCTGTCCAGCTCTCTGCTATGGCCTGGGAAAGCAGAAGAAGATGGCTCAAGTGCTTGGGCCCCTGCACCCACGTGGGAGACCTGGAGGAAGCTCCTGGCTCCAGGCTTCAGATGGGCACAGCTCTGGCCATTGAGGCCATCTGGGGAGTGAACCATTGGATGAAGACCTCTCTCTCTCTCTGCCTCTCCTCTCTCTCTGTAACTCTTTCAAATAAAATAAATAAATCTTTAAAAAAACAAACAAACTGGTGCTCTGATATGGGACACCTGTGTCGCAGGTGGTGGCCTAACCCACTGCGCTCATCTTTTCACACACATATTTGCACAATTGTGTCCTCTGATCCTTAGAATGTATTCTTGGAAAATCAGCTAAACATGTGTGAAGTAAATACAAATATTTTTTAAAACAAACACACGAGACCACAGTGCATATTGGTAGAAGCTTCTCCTTGCGGCTGCAGTGGGGTCCCGGCTGCAGGAAGAGAAATCTGTGATCCGGAGATGCAGATCTGGGAGAGAGAGACAGACGCTCCGTGAGACCAAGTGTTTCCTCCCCTTTCTACTGCTGCTCTGGGGTAGCCCCGGCTTCCTGGGATTCCAACTTCACTGTGTCTTTAAAATCTCTTTCACCATTTTAGAGCTGCTTGATCTAAGGAAAAACACATTTTCTTATGCTATTGTAGAAAGAGAGCAAAGAGAAGGGGAGGAGAGAGAGAGAGAGAGAGAGAGAGAGAGAGAGAGAGAGAGAGAGAGAAAGACAAGGACATGCCCCAGGCCTCGCAGCTCCAGCTGCCCAGTGTCCTTCGCTGTCTCGGAGCAGGTGGCAGAAGGTGGGAACCCGTCATCGGCGGGACATTCCCAGCCTCGTTCCAGAAGGTCTAAGCCCAGGGGCAGCCTCTGGGGGGCCCCCAGTCCTCTCAGAGAGCAGTTCTAGCTGGAATCTCCACTTCCTATTCCAGCTCCTTGCTAATGCTCCTGGGAGACAGCAGATGATGGCCAAAGTGCTTGGGCGCCCTGCTACCCGAAGGCAACCTCGTGCTGGAGGAGTTCTGGGCTCTGGGCTTCTGTCTGGCCCAGCTCCGGCTACCATGAGCGTTTGGGGAGCGAACCAGTGGGTGGAGGAGATATCTCTCTCCCTCTCCTATCTCTCCTGATCTGCCTTCCCAATAGATGAAAATAAATAAACAAACGCTGAAGAACAAGTCTCATCCCAATGAGAACAGTTAAGTCTCCAGAGACAGCTCCCCTGGCCTGGTACGAGGACAATGTCACAGCCCAGGTCTGTATGCTGGCAGCCCCCCAGGGGACAGCAAGGCCTTAGGGGCAGCATAGGCAGGGAGGCTCTCAGCAGGGCTGTCAGATAAATACAGTGTGCCCAGCTAGCGCAGACTCTGTGTAAAGTGATGGCTAGCCTGTTCAGTACCACTTGGTCCCGAATGCTGGGTCCTTGCGCTGAAGAATCACTGAGCTGAAGTTCAAGTTGAAGTAGACGTCTGGTGTTGTGTGTGTTTGCCTGGTTTCACTATTTCTGGCCATCCTAGATTACAGTGTCCCCTGAGCTCAGCTTTGTGTGGGGTAGAGGTTCCTGTGGCCCATGCATGGTCTGGGTCAGGCATGGTCTGGGTCATGTGTGAGCTGGGTCAGGTGTGGTCTGGGTCAGGTATGGTCTGGATAGGCATGGTCTGGGTTGGGTGTGGTCTGGATCATGTGTGGTCTGGGTCAGGTGTGGTCTGGATTATGCATGGTCTGGGTCAGGCAGTCTATGTCATGTGTGGTCTGGGTCATGTGTGGTCTGTGTCATGTGTGGTCTGTGTCATGTGTGGTCTGTGTCAGGCAAGGTCTGGGTCATGTGTGGTCTGTGTCATATGTGGTCTGGGTCATGTGTGGTCTGTGTCATGTGTGGTCTGTGTCATGTGTGGTCTGTGTCAGGCAAGGTCTGGGTCATGTGTGGTCTGTGTCATATGTGGTCTGGGTCATGTGTGGTGTGGGTTAGGCAAGGTCTGTGTCATGTGTGGTCTGTGTCATGCATGGTCTTGGTCAGGCAAGGTCTGTGTCATGTGTGGTCTGTGTCATGTGTGGTCTGTGTCAGGCAAGGTCTGGGTCATGTGTGGTCTGTGTCATGTGTGGTCTGTGTCACGTGTGGTCTGGGTCAGGCAAGGTCTGTGTCATGTGTGGTCTGTGTCATGTGTGGTCTGTGTCACGTGTGGTCTGTGTCACGCATGGTCTGGGTCAGGCGTGGTGTAGATCAGGTGTGGTCGGGATCAGGAGTGATCTGGGTCACCTTGTGGGGCTGGGGCTGGGCTGTCAGTGTCTGTTAGTGGCGATTGGCGTGGGTAAATGCTGATGACCACATCCCTACGCCTTGTTACTGTGGGAGGCCCCAGAACCCAAGTCCCCTTGGTAAGGGCGAGGCAGCTCCTTCCAGAACACTGCTTGAGAACTATCTGATTTGCTCATGGGGGTGCAACATCAAAGTAGGAATTCATTTGGCTTCTAGAATATTTGGAAGCCACAATCCATTGCTCTTGCAATGATTCACAAAGAAACACACACACACGCACACACAAATAAAAACCAAGAGAAGAGCGGAGCTTCAAAAACCCGAGTGGCCCAAGGTCAGATCTCAAGAACAAGCTTTGTCCGTGACGCGCGGGTGCAGAGCTCAGGTTCCGGATGGACGCGTGGCAACAGCTGCCTACCCTCTGTGTCCTCACGCGGTCCCTGTGCTTTCCCTCGGTGACTTGCAGAGCCCTGGGAGTGAGAGGGCTGCTCAGCTCGGGCCCGCAGGGCATGTGCCTGGCTCCCCCTGCTTTCTTAGTCACAGGCAGCCTGTCTCCTGCCACCTCAGAGCTGCACGATGGCCGTGGGCGGCATTAGTCAGCCTTGGTCATCACGGACGTGGCCAGAACCAGGCTGAGCAAATTCAGCCCGAGTGAGTAGATTCCCATTCAGCTGGGGTGGGGGGAGAACGGGACTCCAGCCTGCACAGGGCTCCCTGACTCGGGGAGGTCAGCAGCACTAGGAACCCTTGCAAGCACAGCTTGGATGTTGAGCCTCAAGGTGGCTAAGTGGTCTTGGCTGTTTTCCCATAGGCTCACTTCCTAAACTTGACCTTCCATGCCCTACCACTCCTAAAAAACAAAACAAAACAACACCAAAGCCAAACACACCCAGGAAAAGGTAGCTTATGAGCAACCTTAGGAAGATCTGGGGTCCGGCACTGTGGTGTAGCAGGTAAAGCTGCTGCCTGCGATGCCGGCATCCGTGTGGGCGCCGGTTCATGTCTCAGCTGCTCCGCTCCTGATCAGGCTCCCTGCTAACGGCCATGGAAAAGGAGCAGAAGATGGCCCTATTGCTTGAGCTCCTATGTGGGAGACCGGAAGAAGCTCCTGGCTTTGGCTTGGCCCAGCCCTGGCCATTGCGGGCCTTTTGGGGAGTAAATAAAAATCTTTTAAAAAATAAAGAAGATGATCTAGAATGGCATGGCTGACCTGCTTACTCAATGCTACCTCCTCCTCGCTTTTTTCTCATTTCCTCCTACTTTTGCTTAGAGGCAGCTTTTATTGATTTGTTTTGGTAAGGATGTTGTGGGCGAGGAGGTAGGAGGTGCTTTTCCTTCTAAGAGTGGGGTTTTGTGCCCTTATTTTTGCCTTAGCTGCTCAAATGACAACTTTAAGTAAGTGAAAAGATTGCATAAAGGAACTGAGGTGGGTATACCACATAGGGATGGGGTATTCTGTGTGTGTGTGTGTGTGTGTTGTAAATTTTATCTTATTCATTTTTTTTTCAAGATTTTATTTTTATTTATTTGAGAGGTAGGTTTACAGACAGTGAGAGGGAGAGACTGCTGGTTCACTCCCCAAATACCTGCAATGGCTGGAGCTGCGCAGGTCGGAAGCCAGGAGCCGGGAGAGTCTTCTGGGTCCCCCACGTGGGTGCAGGGGCCCAAGCTCTCAGGCCATCTTCTACTGCTTTCCCAGGCCATAGTAGAGCGCTGGATCGAAGTCGGGACTAGAACCGGTGCCCATACGGGATGCCAGCACTGCAGGCAGAGGATTAACCTACTGCGCCACAGTGCTAGCCCATGTCTTCTTCACTCTTAATGCCCAAAAACTTTCCCCTTAGCATTGAGGCCCAGGGCTTTCCTGGTCTTTGCATAAGCCTCCCTTTGTCCTCCCAGGAGGGAGGAGATGTGAGGGCAGGGAAGCCAGCAGAGTGACGGCAAGACGGGCTGCCCCTCATTGGCAAAAAAGCAGTGTGCTCTTCCGGGATGCACCAATGCAGAAGCCATTTGGCAACTCGATGCTAATTCCTGGCAATTTTTAAACTTGTCATTTTTAAAGATTATTTATTTGACGGAGAGACAGAGAGCCTGCATTTGCTGGTTCACTCCCCAAGTGGCAAGGAGGAGGGGTGTCTTTATCTACTGGTTCACTCCACAAATGCTTGGAACAGCTGGGAATGGGCCAGGCCAAAGCCAGGAGCTCGCACCTCCATCCAAGTCTCCCGCATGAGTGATTGGGACCCAAGTACTTGGGCCACACCTGCTGCCTCCCAGGGTGCCCATCAGCAGGGAGCTGGGATCAAACCCAGGCACTCTGACGTGGGATGTGTGTGTCTTAATCACTTGGCCAAATGGCTGCCCCTGCACTAAATTTTGGTTTTGTAGGGTACTGAAGATGGGACCACTTTTTCTCCCTTGACCATGTGCCTGGCTGTCTTTGCCACCATGTCTCACTTGCATGGTGTTCTGATGTCTAAGAGACAACCTGGTAGACAGCCAGAGGTCTGACCGGGCCCCTCTGATTGCGAATGAACCCCAGCTCCTCCTCTCTGGGGCTTCTGGTGACCTCCTTCTTCCAGAAGGCTGTAAAGAAGGCACCGTGGCAGGTCCTCCTCCTCTCCTGAGTGCAGACCTGGAACCCTTACAAGGAAGGGATCCCGGGACAGTGGCTGGACCCTATCTGCAGGGCAGAAGCTTGGCAACATTATCTTTTGCCTCAGGCAATCCCAGCAAGAGCTATTTTTTTTTCTTTTTTCTTTTAACTTTTATTTAATAAATATAAATTTCGAAAGTACCACTTCTGGATTATAACAGTTTTTTCCCCCCATAACCACCCTCCCACCCGCAAACCATCCCATCTCCTACTCCCTCCCCCATCCCATTCTTCATTAAGATTCATTTTTAATTATCTTTATATACAGAAGATCAACTTAGTATATACTAAGTAAAGATTCCAACAGTCCCAGCAAGAGCTCTTATTGTGAAATATATGACTGGTTGACCGTTTATGAACTCCACGAACTTTGCAGGAAAGTGCAATTGAAACACAAGCTCATTTTGGTGCAAAAACTGTTTTTGGAATCCACGCATGGTTCTTTCATTCTACGCATTTCCCGTGAGCTTTTGGAAGACGCCTGGTCTACTCGGTTTTCAGGTGCTGTAATTATTAGAACACACAGGAGGAAACAGGTCAGAGTCCATTGGTGCTGAGTTGTACCTGATGTCAGTCTTACTACTGTTTGTGTTTGAATATCCAGGGAGATTTCATCGCGGCCCAGGTTGTCCTGGCTGTGACGACAGCGGGCTTTCTGGAGAACCAGGCCGAGCCGCCGTGACCTTGACTGCACCCACGCTGGCACTTGGGCTCTCCTCTTGGCGGGGACACACCTTCTCATTTCCTCGGCCTTCTGTTCACGAGTTTTGGATCAGGAAGAGGGTGGAGTTGGTCCCATCTGGAAAGTGGGTCAGCCAGTCTTGGAAGAGACACATCAGAGGCTTAAAAATAGCATCCTGGATGCAGATCCCCCATGTTTCGAGGCAGTCGGGGAAGGGGAGAGAACTCTTGACGCTCCGTGTGAGACATCCACCTGCAGGTAGAAGTGGACCGGGGCTGAAGGTGAGCGCTCAGCCACGTGGTACAGTCCAGACGCTTCACAAGCCCACAGCACAAACATCCCAGGGACATAAGACGCCCGCCAGGCATCCTTCCTTGGTGGCAGGACCTCGCCTTTGGCCCAAAGCCTTCCACAAGGAGCTCATAGGCCCTGGGCCAAGGTCACTGCCAATGGCTGGTGCTGTGTCACTCTGGAGATCTGTTGGCACTCATGGGGACGTGGACACTGCAGCTTCGTCAAGCATCTTCTTTAGCCCATCCCGTCTGGGTGGTCCTCACTCCCGGAGCCCGTGATCAGAATCCCCTTGCTTTCATTTTCCCGTGAGTGGGTGTAGCCAGACTGCAATGTGTCATCACGTCTGGTGTGGTGACGTAGAGAGTCTGCTCACTGGTGCCTCTGTTTCTCCTTCCACTCTCCTTCAGCCACACTGCAGCCCCCGTCACTTCTCTCCCTTCCCACGGAGCCGTACCTGACGCGGTCCTTGTCTTCTCCTTCCTCCCCTCCTTGGCTCGTCTCCATCCAGGCAGTCATTTTTGCTGTTCCTGGGACAAGGTAAGCTCAGTCCTCTCCCAGGGCCTTTGTGGTTGTTGTTTCTCACCAGGAAAGTCCCGTGCCCGGCCTTCCCGTTCATCACGGCCTCACTCACTCATCTACTCCACACCCTTCCTGACCACCCATCTCCACGTATCTCCTTATCCTACTTCACTTTTCTTCAAAGCCCTTATTACACCTGCGGGTCATATTATATTTTTATGTTCTGTTGTTCTCCTCTATGGAATGCAAGCACCATCATGGACGGCAGCAACATAGCTTGTCTACTGCTGGGGCACTTTGATCCAGAACATCAGAGGTCTTAAGTAGCTGCGTCTTTCGTCTAGAACATCTGGCACACACTTGGCCCTCAATTGGTAATTATTTGTTAAGTAAAATGATAAGTAATTTAGACAAAAAAGCAGCCATCGACGTCTTTACTTGTTCACAGAGAGCATCAAATTAGCAAATATAAATCATATCTTACAAATGGGCTGCTCGGAATTGGGGTGATTCTAGTTAAAAATCAGAGGAGGATATTTAAAAAAAAACCAGATGAATTGTGAACTGTTGAGGGACTACCTAAAGATATTTATTTGAGGGGCTGATGCTGTGGCACAGTGGGTTAACACCCTGGCCTGAAGTGCCGGCATCCCATATGGGCACTGGTTCTAGTCCTGGCTGCTCCTCTTCTCTTCCAGATTTCTGCTATGGCCTATGATAGCAGAGGAGGATGGCCAAGCCCTTGGGTCCCTGCACCCGTGTGGGAGACCTGGAGGAAGCTCCTAGCTCCTGGCTTTGGATCGGCGCAGCTCCAGCCATTGCGGCCATCTGGAGAGTGAACCAGCGGATGGAAGACCTCTCTCTCTGTCTCTACCTCTCTCTGTAACTCTGACTTTCAAATAAATAAAATAAATCTTTTTTTAAAAAAGATATTTATTTGAGAGAGAAGGGGAGGGAGAGAGAGGGAAGGGAAGGGAAGGGAGAAAGGGAGAGGGGGAAAGAGAGAAGGCTCTCGTCTCCTGGTTGACCTCCCAAGTGTCTGTGATCGCCAGGCACTCCATCCAGTTGACCCACATGGGTGCAGGAGCCCGATACCTTGGGCCATCACTGCTGCCTCCCAGGGTCTGCATTAGCAGGACATTGGAATCAGGAGCTGGAGCCTGGCGTCACACCCAGGCACTCTTATTCTGGGACTTGGGCATCCCAACTGCTGGTCTATGCACCTGTCCTAATGGCTCTGATTTTTTTAAACAAATCATTGAGGTACATCTTCCATGTCACCCATTTGAGATGCATAACAGTGCTTTTTAGTACTTTCACTGAGTGGGATAGCTATCCACAGTCCTTATCTTAGACCCCCCATGCTCACTGACTGTTGATTTCTGCTCCCGTCCCCAGGCCCACACCACACTCCTCCACCTTCTGTCTCCAGGCCTTTGCCTTTCCTGGACATGTCCTGTCAACACAGGTGGTGTCTTGCGTCCAGCTGCTGTCACTTAGCACCGTGTTCCTGAGTGCTGCTTAGGCTGCAGCACGTGTTAATAGTTTGTTCATTCACATTGTTGGATGGTTGGTTTTCCAGTGTGCTCTGCTCCGCCTCTTGTGTATTGCAGATGGACTTCAAGGTCATGTCCAGCCTGAGGCTGTTCAGGGTCGCGCTGCTGTGAGGTCTGCGTGCACCTGCTGGTGTGGACAGACATCTTCATTTCTCCAGGGTCAGTACCCAAGGTTGGGATCGCTGGGTCATCTGGTAGTCTTTCACTTGTTGAGAAACTACTGAACTCTTTCTAGAGTGGATGTGTTACTCTACGCTTCCCATAAATCGCACGAGGACTCCTGTTTCTCTACACCTTCGTCCACATTTGCTCTTGTCTGTCTTATTATAGCCCTTCTAGTGAGTGTCTGGGGGCACTGCAAACAGGTCATGGAAAATGGAATTCTTGTTTTGGCACAAAATTATTGAATTTCAGGCACAGCTTTTTCATAACATTCCATCAACTTTTTGAAGATCGTGTGTGTATGAATTTTAAATTTTTCCCCTGACATAAATTTATCTTTTTTTAAAAAAAGATTTATTTATTTATTTGAAAGTCAAAGGAGAGGCAGAGAGAGAGACAGACAGAGGTAGGTATGTGTGTCTTCCATCCGCTGGTTCACTCCCCAATTGGCTGCAATGGCAGGAGCTGCATTGATCTGAAGCCAGGAGCCAGGAGCTTCTTCTAGGTCTCCCACGTGGGTGCAGGGGCCCAAGGACTTGGGCCATCTTCTACTGCTTTCCCAGGCCACAGCAGAGAGCTGGATCTGAAGAGGAGCAGCTGGGACAAGAACCAGTGCCCATATGGAATGCCGCCACTGCAGGCGGCAGCTTTACCCATTACGCTGCAGCACCAGCCCCATAAATTTATCGTTTGAGTTCACTTTTCACAAACTTATGGTTTTTATTTTCATCCCCTCAATGACGAATGAGATTGAGCATCTTTTTCATGCACTTCTTATCCTTGGTATATCTCTGGAGAAATATCTGTTGAGAGAGTTGGTAGTTTTTTTTTTTTTTTTTTTTTTAAGTTTTAAGGGAAGGTGAAACATAGATACAAGAATTTGTGAAGTTTTCTTCATAAACAGGTTAGCACTGTGGTGCAGTGGGTTAAGCCACCGCCTGTGATGCTAGCATCCCATAGGAGTGCAGGTTCGAGTCCCAGCTGCTCCTCTTACAATCCTACTCTCTGCTAATGTGTCTGGGAAAGCAGCAGATGATGGCCCGAGTGCTTGGGGTCCTGCCGCCCATGTGGGAGTGCAGCCGTTTTGGGATTGAACCAGCAGACTGAATGTTTCTCATCTCTCTCTGTCTCTGTCTCTCTCTGTAATTGCCTTATAAATAAATAAATATTTAAAAACCCAGGATTAGCTCCTGCAAAGGCAAGCACAGAGCTGGAGTGTGCAGCCGCTCATGGTGATGGGGAGTGGTATAAGAGGGGAGTTCCCCACGAAGGAGTGGGGGACTGCTGGGACAGGGAGGAGAGTCAGCGAATGGCCTTGGGTGTCACATCAAGTGATCCAGCACAAAAGGACTGGCTGCGAAGCAAACTGGATTTGGATGCCTCAATAAAGAATTTGTCTTAGCCTGTTTTCCGTGGCTATCACTGAATACCGCAGACTGAATAATTTATAAAGAGAAAGGTTTGTTTGGCTCCCGGTTCTTAAGGCTGGGAAGTTCAAGGTCAGCTGGCTGTTGTCTGGTTGGGTCCTTCTTGCTGGTGGGGACTTCGCAGGGTCCCAGCGTGGGCCAGGGCTTCACATGGCGACAAAAGGGAATTTGCCAACTGAGTCTCTCCTCCTCTTCTTCTACAGCCCCCACTGCAAGCGCGAGAGCCCCACCCCATGACCTCATCTCATCCTAACCCCCTCCCGAGGACTTCACCTCCTAACCCCGCTGGTGTAGGAATTGGAGATTACGCGTCAGCGTGGGTTTTGGAGGAGGCAAACCTGGAGACCACGCAATGTGCATATGGTAGGGCTGCTGTTGGTGGGGATGTCACAGGATCCATTCCTCCATCTACTGTAGAGCGACAGGAAAGGAGTGCATTTCAGTGGCCATCTGGTTATCTGTCTGTCTATCCAGCGACAATTAAATGTTGCAGCCAAGCATAAAGACAAGGAGATGCGAATTGCTGGACTTGGTCAGTTTATGCTGTATGTAGGTGTTGAAATAGCGCACGGTACACCACAAAAATATACGAGTACTACACGATAGTCAAAATGTTTAAGTTACAAAGTAACAACATTAAATATAGCCCATTTATGATGCATGCATCTAGTTTCTGCTGGAGACCACAGTTATCCTTCAGGAAAGAGATTCCCTTTGTTTTCTGGTCAGTCCGTTTCTTTTTTTCTTTTTTTTGACAGGCAGAGTGGACAGTGAGAGAGAGAGACAGAGAAAAAGGCCTTCCTTTTTGCCGTTGGTTCACCCTCCAATGGCCGCTGCAGCCGGTGCACCACGTTGATCCGAAGCCAGGAGCCAGGTGCTTCTCCTGGTCTCCCATGGGGTGCAGGGCCCAAGCACTTGGGCCATCCTCCACTGCACTCCTGGGCCATAGGAGAGAGCTAGAATGGAAGAGGAGCAACTGGGACAGAATCCGGTGCCCCAACTGGGACTAGAACCCAGGGTGCCAGCGCTGCAGGTGGAAGATTAGCCTAGTGAGCCGCAGCGCCGGCTCAGTCAGTCCGTTTCTAGTGTTAAACATTCGGAGAAGCTTTCATATTACTTTCTCCTTGAATTTTAATTAAACTAAAATTTTAGCTTAAACAATCTGATTAGAGATATGGAAACAACCAAGTGGAACAGCTAGTTTTTGGTCACATTAGATATTCATTATTATGGTTAGGATTTTAGGGCTCTAAGAAGGTGAGGAGGGGCTGGCGCTGTGGCGCAGTGGGTTAAAGCCCTAGCCTGAAGCACCGGCATCCTATATGGGCGCCGGTTCTAGTCCAGGCTGCTCCACTTCCAATCCAGCTCTCTGCTATGGCCTGGGAAAGCAGTGGAAGATGGCCCAAGTCCTTGGGCCCCTTCACCTGCGTGGGAGACCTGGAAGAAGCTCCTGGCTCCTGGCTTTGGATCAGTGCAGCTCTGGCCATTGCGGCCAATTGGGGAGTGAACCAGCGGATGGAAGACCTCCCTCTCTTTCTCTACCTCTCTCTGTAACTCTTTCAAATAAATAAAATAAATCTTTAAAAAAAAAGAATGTGAGGAGGCACCACTTAAAAGCAAAAAGGACTTTTATTGAAGACAGCACAACATGGTGTAGAGAAAGCAAGGTTGCAGCAGGTGTCTGAGAAGAGATTCCCCCACCAGGCAGTGGGCAGCTGCCTTAAATTTATGCTGCTTGTTGGGAGGGGCATGCAAATGTGCAAAGACTCACATCCACTGCCATAAGGTGGGTTTGAACGGGCAGAAGACCCCCTCGTCAGGTGTTCATGGAACTCAACAATTTACAGTGTATGCTGTTGGCGGCTTGGGCCGTCCAGGCGAGTGGGTAGCCGTAGGAGCCAGAGCCTGCAGAATCTTAGGCTATCACATTCCATCATGACATCCTCAGGGTTGTTCTTAAATGGGGCTCACTTTGCCGCACGTGGAGTTCACTCTTTGTGTCTCAACGGCCCACCAAGCCCTAACGCTCATGACTCTGGACTCTTGAAAAAATAATTGCTTCTTTCTGGCCATCTCCTCTGCAGGCTGGGCGATGCATAAGCACTCACTACTTCCCTCAGTGCCTCGGTCACCTCCTGAGTGCCTGGGGAGCTCACCCCTCCCCAGATGTGCTCAGTGGCCCTCACACGTGCCTGACGTCAGCCCCCTCGCTGCAGAATGGCCATAGGCATGGAGAGCGGAAAAAGCTGCAAACTTCTTGCCCCAAAGCTGCTCTGAAATTTCCTCGTATCTGAGTAGGGAGGTGTTTGTGCATAAAGGCCGGACAGTGTTTCTCCTGCAACTCTGGAAAGAGGACCCGTAGAACAGATCACAAGGGCCACGGCCAGCAGGCTGCTGCCTCCGTTCTAATCAAACACCAGCAGCTAAAGCCACCCCAGGGAGGTACTCTGGTGTATGCCAACTAGTACCTCCCAGGATGTACATCCCCTCTTACCTGATCTTGGGGGACAACCTGAGGAGTCGTGAGCCCTTGGTGTTTGTCAGAGAACAAGGAGGAGGAGGGAGGGAGGTAGAGGAGCAGGGAAAAGACCCAGCTGACCGGAGGTTGGACAGAAAGTCTTCAATCTCTCTGTCTCCATTGCTATCTTTAGCGAACAGCACAGTGGTGGTGCTGGTGGTGGTGCACTGGCACTTTGGTGCAGTGGGTTAAAGCCCCAGTCCTCAGCACCAGCGTCCCATATGGGCTCCAGTTCAAGTCCGAGCTGCTCCACTTCCAATTCAGCTCCCTGCTAATGCACCTCGGAAAGCAGTAGAAGATGGCCCAGCTCCTTAGGCCCCTGCACCCACGTGGGAGACCTGGAAAAATCTCCTGGCTCCTGGCTTCGGATGGGCTCAGCTCTGGCCATTGCGGCCATTTGGGGAGTGAACCAGCGGATGGAAGACCTCTCTCTCTGTGTGTGTGTGTCTCTACCTCTCTCTGTAACCTTGTTTTTCAAATAAATAAAATAAACTTTTAAAAAACTTAATGGCACAGATCCAGAGGAAGTGCTTTCAAAAAAACAGGCATACATCGCATGTCAGTTACAATTTTATATTTGAACTCAGAGTTGTGATTTTCTTCTTTTTTAGTATTTTTAAAATTGTGCTTTAAATTATTTATTTTAAAGGCACAGAGAGAAAGAGAGCAAGAGAGAGCGCGTCAGAGACAGAGATCTTCCATCTGCTGCTTCACTCCCCAAATGCCCACAACAGCTGGACCTGAGCCAGGAGCTGAGAATTTAGATCAGGTCTCCCATGTGGGTGGCAGGGGCCCAGTTACTTGAACCATCACCTGCTGCTTCCCAGGGTGAGGGTTAGCAGGAAGCAGGGGACAGAAGTGGAGCCTGGACTTGAACCCAGGTGTTCCACGGGACGTCAGCATCCCAGGCGGTGGTTGAGCTGCCGCACCAAGGGCCCCATCTGTCGCTTTCTTAGCCTGAAGATATTTCTGTCAGGATGCATGCCATAATTTTCTTCTTTCGCTACATTTTATTGCTGCTATTGGAACATATTTCTGTGCTATATTTCTTTGTTTTATTTTTGCACACAATGTTGACTGGGATAATGTCTGCAATTTCAACAAAATCAACACAACGGATTCTCTTCGCTCAATTTGTAAAAAAATAGTGTGAAAGTGTGTCAAGCAACTTAGTGGTATTCTAAATTTGTTCTTCATAAATTTGGATTTACAAATTTCTGCTTTCATAGTTTTTTTAATTGACAATTAAAAATTGTGTATATTTATGATGTGTAACACGTTTTAGAATATGTATACATTGTGTAATAGGTAAATCAAGTTACTGTATTCAGAACCTCACATGCTTATCTTTTATTTGTGATAAGAGCACTTAAATTTCTCATAGCAATTTTCAAATGTACAATGCATTGTTATTAACTGTAGTCACCACTTTGTACAACAGATTTCTGTTTAATCTATTTATTTGAAATTTAGAGAGAGAGAGAGAGGCAGGGAGGGAGGAGGGGGAGAGGGAGATCTTTCATCTGCTGGTTCACTCCCCAAATGACTGCAACCAGCCAGGCAGCCAGGGCTGGGCCAGAGCCAGGAGCCAGGAGCTTCATCCTGGTCTCCCACAATGGTGGCAGGGGCCCAAGGACTTGCGCCATCTTCTGCTGCTTTCCCAGGTGCATTAATAGGGAGCTAGGATCAAAGGTGGAGCAGCCGGGTTCCTGCCTGTGGTTGCACACATTTCTGCTCTCCATCAATGAGAAATTCTCCTTCGTCCATGTGCCCTTGTGTGTGTGTGTGTGTGCACGCGATGTGCACAATCAGGTAGGCGCTGTCCTGGGTGCCTGAGCTTCCCAGCGTTCTGAAGCTCCTGTGTTACGATGGACTCATCATCCAGTCCATCCCGTTCTACTCAAGGGAACATGCTGGTAAAAACAGCCCCGTGAACTCTAAAGACACACGGGTACAGACGGCACGAGGTGTGTCCCAGCAGCAAGGGGAGCAGGTAAAGTGGAGAAAATAAAAAAAAAATACATAAACCATGTCCCATTTCTTCCTGGCCACTAAGTCTCCTTCTTCGCTAAATTCTGTTTTAAGTCTGTTTGCTCATTTTCATTTCTTGATGAGAAAAAGAGTCTTGCTTGAGTGGAGCTGGGCGTCCCATAATTCAGTGTGATTTTCAGTAAGTGCCACACCGGCCCCTCTCGTGCTGCTGAATGGCAAACCAGTTTCACGGAAAGTGATTCAGGCAAACATCCGGTTGCTTTAACACAGCCTGACTTTTCTTTTTTGCTTTCAAAAAAGAGTTCTATGTATTTATTTAAAGAGTAACAGAGAAAGAGAGAGAGAGAGAGAGAGAGAGAGAGACAGAGAAAGTTCTTCCATCCTCTGGATCAATTCCCCAGGTGGCCGCAATGACCAGGGCTAGGTCAGGCTGAAGCCAGGAGCCGGGAGCTTCATCTGGGTCTCCCACATGGCTGGCAGGGGTCAAGCACTTGGGCCATCTTCTGTGGCTTTTCCCAAGCCACAAACATGGAGCTGGATCAGAAGTGGAGCAGCCAGGACTCGAACTGATGCCCATACGGGATGCTGGTGTTGCAGGCACAAGCTTAATCCACTGCATCACAGTGCCAGCCCCCACAGCCTGACTTTTCCTACATGGATTCCACTTCCTGGGGATTTCTTTTCTTGGATCAGGAAGTCTTCAGAGTCTTCAGGTTTACATAACCACTCGGTTTGTGCCGGGGGACAGGACAAAGTGAGGGAAGCTGGCTATGGGGGTCAACACCACAGTGACTGTGTCGGTGATACCATATGTAGTGGTATTTAAAAAAAAATCACTTTAAAAAAAATTTGTCCTAGTGGCTGACACCAGTTAAGATGCCTACATCCTGAATCAGAGTGTCCGAGTTTGATTTATAGCTCCGACTCCTGACCCAGTTCCCTGCGAATGCCCACCTCGGAGGCAGCAGGTGATGGCTCAAGTTCTTGGGTTCCTGACCCCGACTTGGGAGACTCCAATTGATTTCCCAGCCTCTGACTTTGACCTGGCCCAGCCCTGGCTGTTGTAGGCATTTGGGGTATGAACCCATGGAAGGGAGCTCTGAGCTGTCCGCCTCTTGAATAAATTAATAAGAAAAAAATAATTTCAAGCAATCACTTCATCAGGAATTCAGGAACAGCCCAACCACAGCTTCCTAGCACAAAGCGGGGTGACTGTGAGAGTTGGTGAGCCGTTAGCAGTGATCCCGACAGGGAGTGAGCGTGTGAAGGGTAAACCGGGGGAAGATGAGAATCAACCGCGATGCAAAAAGGAAAACATCTTGGGCACATGTTCTCAGTTTGGAAGAGACAAACCGGAGAGGCGTATTAGAAGATTCCAGCCATCTTTTCACCCGTTCCCATCGATTTTCTGCTTTCTCTGTGTAACACCATGGAAAAGCAGAGCCATAAGAGAGGCAGCCGATTGTCATGGTGAATACCGGGCTGCAAGGCCGTGGTTCCTAAGGCTGATCCTGGGGGCAGATGTCTGGTGCAGCAGCTCCTCCACTTCTAACCCAGCTTCTGGCTAATGCACACCCTGGGAGTCGGCAGGTGATGGCTCACGTACTTGGGCCACTGCCACTCACATGAGACTTGAATAAATTCTGAGTTCCTGGCTATTGCAGATGTCTGCGGAGTGAACCAGCTAAAGAAATCTCTCTCTCTGTCTCCATTTCTCTCTGTGTGTCTGCTTTTCAAGTAAAATGAAAACTGTGATCTTTGGGCCGGCTCAGCAGTGTCAATGTGATCAGAAATTGCTAAGAATACAGATTCTCAGGTCCTAGTTCAGATCTGCTGAATTGGCAATTTAGGGAGTGGGCAAGCTCTCCAGGTGACTCCAAAGCATATCAACATTTGAGAACCTCCTGTGTAGGGATTAAGAGCAGGACAGAGCCAGCTGGCTGTATGACTTAGAGCAACCCGTGTTTCCGCTTGTGTGTTTCCTGTCTACAAATGGCAACAGTACTGCCACCTGCTATGGTCTGTGTGTAGTTGGTGTGTTGGAAGCTTGGTCTCCAGGGTGGTGATGTTAAGAGACAGTGGGAAAACAAAACAAAACAAACAGAGACAGTGCAGCCTTTAAGAGGTGGAACTTAGCGGAGGGCATTAGGGATGTCGCCTTTGAAAGGGACTGAGTAGCTCTCAGGGGACCCCTGTTGGTTCTCTTATAGAAGAGCAAGGCTGGCCCCACCCACTGCTCTCTAACTTCCTGTCTGGACTTGCATTGCCCACCTGTCACACATGCTCCTGCCATGATGCTCTGATGGGACACAGCTGGGCGTGGGTAGGGGTTGAGGTGCCTCATGAGAGCCAGTGCCGTGGTGGTCGGAATGTTTGCCTCCAAACCTAGGAGTTGAATACATCTCTTTCCTTTATAAGGCACCCTGTCTCAGGCACTTCGTTATAGTACTAGACAATTGGCTAATACAAAATGAATGTCTTAATGAAGATTGGATGTGCTAAAGTGTGTGAAGCCCCAGAACACTGCCTGGCCTCTGTAAGTGCTCTGTGGGTGCAAGAATAATAATAATACTCTTTGGAGGCATGACTTTATTTACTTATTTTACAGGTTAGGTTTCACAGTTCACAGCAAAGCTTTGGGATCTTTCCCCCTGATCCCTGAGAGTTATTTTCCATGGCTCAAGGCTGTATTTCTCAGCAGGTGCTAATTAAAATGCAGATTCTCAAATCCCACCCAGATTCAGAGAGATCAGAATTTTCTAGCAGTACTTCTGTATCCTAAAATTTCAGAACCTCTGTTCTTGGATAACAAAGACTATAATCTTTTTTTGCAAATAGGCTCAGGGAAAACGTGTGATTAGACGAATCCAGAGACTCAGCAAGAGCAGGAATAGGAACAGGGCTTCTGGTTCTGAGATCTATCGAAAGACTACGCTGTCTCCCTTTGCAGTTTGGTTTGCTTTATCAGGAATTGGACTGGCGTTGTGCCGCTTTGTTTTCTGAGACCCATCCAGCATTCTTTAATCTAAAAATAACATCCACCTTACAAATCTAGGAGAGCAATGAGTTCTTGGAAAATAGACCCAGACCGTGATCCGTCACTCAGCCGCAGTTGTCCCAGCTGTGAGTTATGTGTCCTCTCCTTCACTCTTGGTTCACAGTCAGTGCGAAAGGGCTGAGAGGGGTTGAGAAGGTCATCAGTAGCTACCTGGTTGGGCAACATCAGCACCAATCGAGTTAGGTCTCCCCGTAGCCAACCTTGTGTCCTATCACCATATCCCACTTATTTCAATGCTATAAAGCAGAATTTGATTTTTTAAAAAATGATTCTATCTATATTTGCTCACGTAAAATCCAGTCTCAGCAGTTTTTGACCTCCTTCGATTTCTTTTATGTAAAGAAATGCTCACATCACATCTTTCATTTTATAGCAGGGATCAATCAGTCATCGGTGACAACTGATAACTCAGAACCCCGTTACATATTGCTGTTTCATCAGCACAAACTTGACTGCTCTCCAGCCATGAGATTGACTTTTCGGGTTGTGATGAAAAGGTCTTGTCTTTTCCACACAGGGCCTCGGGTCTGGTTTCCATGGTTCTTTTGCAGCCAGGTTCCTATGCAGCATAGACGTGCATTGATATGACTGACTTCTAATCATCATGCATGCACGGGGGTATTTACCTACATCTAACAAGCTATGTCCATAAGATTGGAAGCAGGGGTATATTCCCCCAAGGCCCACCTTCGGTCTTGATTGATTTTCTTACAAAATATTTTTTTTTTTGTCTCAATTGTTTGTAGTGTTCATGTTCCATGTGAACTTCAACCTGTAGTTATGTTGTAGAAGACTTAGTACCTGTCCCCAGCGCTGAATCAAGGATTGGCTTCATGGTAAAGCAAAGAGAACAGTTTAATCTGTCGACAGATGAGCAGGTAGCAGACTTCTGTCTCAAGAACTACCCCCATGGTGGATGAGGGTCCTTTGAGGTTATTAAGGAGGCTACAAGGAAGGGGGATCTGGTCATGAGTTGCAAACCTCTTGAGTAGGACCAGGCACCAAGGCTTGTAAGGTTCTTCCCTGTGTAGTTGTGGTGGTCCTGGAATTCCACTGGTTGTTTGCAACAAGGCAATGTGTGCCTTAGGACGTGGGTGAGCTAGACCCAGCAGTCCAGCTCTGGAGCATCAGCTTTCTTCCCTGGACCTGGAATTCCCTTGCCCAGGCCTGAAATTACTCTCAGGAGAAACCCTCGAGGCAGTAGTGGCCACTAAAGTGTCCTCTGTGGGAGAAGACATTGCCCTCATGAGTCCACAGATTGGAATCTTGTAGGGCTGGCTGTGCCACTCAGTTCAGGGAGTTAAGAAGGGAGGGTGGCTAGGAGACTGAGCCTTCCTGCTATCTAGTATTTGCATTCAAGGCACTGTTGGGGGTTTGGTCTCAGTTACCAAATTCCCTCACTCCTCTTTCCTGCTAAGGATAGGAGTATTTGTAATCTCTGTGCGTTTAAACTCCACTCCCTCTACCTAAAGTGAGTTTCTCACCTTTAGTTGGTTCACTCCTGTCTACTGTCTGCTTAATTACCCTTAGGGTTCGGCTCCATCGTCACCTCCTCTCAGCCTTTCCTCTCTACATCAGAGGCTCCCAGTCCTGCAGTTTGTACTCTTTATCATTGCAGATTTAAAAATATAATCAGATCTTGAAGGCAATATAAAATATAAAATAGAGCAATCTTATATTGTTTACTCATTGAAATAATAATTTGGATATGTTATCAATAAAGTTTAGCAATAAAATTAATTTCTTTTTTTCTCTTTTCTCTTTTTCCACATGTAGTTGGAGCACTTACAGTCATTCACACGGATCTCACTTGTGACTCCTGTGACACTGGGCAGGGCCACTGCAGACCCAGTTAGGTCGCAGCAGTTTGGCAGTGCAGGCTGAAGGAAATGTCGGGTCCTGGAGTCTCTGAGTCTGCCTCTCTCTTGTTAGCTGTGCACCAGGGGATGAGGGCACCCCTGGATGAGGGCTCCAGGTCATACAGTCTTTCCTTTATCTCTGTAGGGAAGGATCCCACCCTTCCCTCCCCCTCACACTGCACTGTTCATCATTTCACACTGTTTTATCTCTTCACTGTACTCATTGCCACACCTAGCTATCAAGTTTGCTTGTTTGTCTTCTTATCCCTCTCTCTCCCCACTGGAGTGTAAGAGTCTTGTAGGCAGAAGATGTTTTGCCCTAATTGAGCAGAATGCCTGGCAGGTGGTAGAAGATAGATGGCAAAGCCTGAGGCCCAGATCCGGTTTGTGTCCTAAGACACAGAATCTTTATCTGTCTTGCCAGTGGGCATGGATCTTGCTTTAAAACAATTCAAGGACCAGAACTGAGGTCTTCTGATAATGCTGAGTCATCGATTTACAGAAGGACCTGCTAATCACATTATGAGTACATCTTCCTTTAAAAAAGATTTATTTATTTGAAAGCCAGAGCAACAGAGAGATGGAGAGACAGAGAGAAAAAGATATTTCATCCCCTGGCTGATTTCCCAGATGGCCTCAGCTGCCAGGGCCAGACAAGGCCAACCAGGAGCCAGGAACTCCGTCTGTGCCATCTCCCACATGGGTGCGGGGGCCTAAGCACTTGGGCCATCTTTTGCCCTCCTAAGTGTACTAGTAGGAAGCTGGATCAGAAGTGGAGCAGCCGGGACCTGAACCGGTGCTCATATGGGATGCCACTGTTGTAGGCAGTGGCTTAACCTGCTGAGCCACAACACAGGCCCCCACCTGTGAAATTTTGAAGAATTATTATGAAGTCCTGTTGATTTTCTAAAAACAATCATTACTAGGCAATTATTCTCCGTTCTTTCAATGGTTAAATAAATGGAAAAATCATAGTGTGTACTTTGATAAATTAAACAAACAGAAATTCCTTCTGTTATTATTGCTACATGGGCTACTGTAGAGCATTAAATCAGGATGGCCTTTACTTACCACAGGGACATACATTGCAAAGCAAAATTTAAACAAAATCTCGGCTGTGAACACAAAATCTACTTGTAGGTAAATGCCAATCTAATAACTATTCTTTGCATAGCTGTAAAAACTCACTTGGAGACCGTGCACTGCCATCCAGAAGTCAGGTTCCCGTGACTAATGCCAAGAGCCCTCTTCCCTGGCACATCCAGAGAACCTCTCCTGGGTGATGAGATAGGTTTTTAAATCATTAGCCTCATCGTCTCCACCTCCTGGTCCATCCATGAACTTAGCAAATGTTTAGTGAGAACCTACTATGTGCTGGCAAGGTAACCAATGCAGACAAAGATGTTTGGCTCTGGGTGGGAGGAGTTAATGCCTAGGTATTTTCTCAACACGGAGAATCAAGTGAATGAAGCCACACAGCCCATGGCAGTGGCACCGTCTACCTTGGAATGTCGCAAGTGATGTTGTTGGCTAGGAACTGAGTGGATTTGGGATTCCCTATGTGTGTCTTTCTGAGGGGGTTTCTGGAAGGTGGAGGTGCATATGGAACGGGTGCTGTGGTGCCCTTCCGTCCTCTGAGGGTCACAGACTCAGATTCTTTAGTGAGCGTCAACTTGACAGGCCTTGAGGGATTTCCCGGTCATCTGAGGGACTTGGCATCCTTAACAGCTTACGGGCTTCCCTTGGATGGGATGTCCCGGCCTCTCCTTCAACCAGAAGTCTTGATGCACTGTGTGGATCCGGTGTGAGGGACTCCCTCCCCAACGCAGACCCCACTCCCATCTCTCCCAGGCCTGTGTGGCTCTCCCCTCGCTCACCTCTACCTGCAAACCTTTGCACCCTGGCTCCTTGCACATGGCGTGCCCACTCTTAGAGCCCAGCCAGCAGATGTCTCCACTACTCGCTCCGAGCCCAGCTCGGCCTCGGCCAGGTTCTCGTCACTTCTGTAACCGACAGCAACGAGGAATAAGATTTGCTAATTTGCTTAAACATGAGCGCCTCCCAGGAGGACGCGTCTCCCTCCCTGCGGGTTTCCAGGAGAAGGAGAGCCGCTCCCTGCTCCCTCTTTTCCAAAAGGCAGAGCTGCCTGAGCCCCGACGCCCGGGCTACCCGAGGGTGCTCAGCTCGGACCTCCCGGCCACGCGCAGGGGTCAGCCTCGCGGCTGGGCAGACGCGCGTGGGGAGCGGACCCCGCGCCGCCCGCGCCCGCGCCGGGTTTCAGCACCGGACAGCGCCCGCTCCGCCCGCCCCCGGCCGCCGGCTGAGTGACAGCAGAGCCGACCAAACAGGGAGCGCGGCGGCCCGCGGCCGCCCCACTAAGGCTTGGCGGCGGCCCGGCTGCCGCTGTTGGGCGCTCGGCTCCCGAGCGAGGCGACAGGCAGGAGCGCCGAGGCGGCCGAGCCCGAAGGCGCCGGATCGCAGCCCCGCGCTCCCGCTCGCGGCGCCACCCGAGCCCCCGGGACGGTCTCGGGCCCTCGGTCTCGGGGCGCAGCGCTCGGGGAGGCGATGGAGCGGCGCCCGGGGCGGCCGCGCGGGCAGCGGCGGCGGCAGGTGCAGCGGCGGCGGCGGCAGCAGCTCCCGGGCGCGCCGCACTGAGCGCGGCCGGGCGAGGGCGCGGGGCGGGCCCGGCGCGCGGGGATGTGAGCGGCCGACCCGCGGCGCGAGGTGCGCAGTCCCGAGCCGACCCCGCCACAGGTGCGTGGCTGCCGGGGACCGCGGCGCAGCCGGAGGGGCCGGCGGCCGCGCGCCCGGATTTCCAAGTCCCCCGTGGACCGGGTGCCATCCGGGGAAGTGGCTCCCTCGGCGACTCCAATCCACAAAGTGACGCTTCCCGTGACCCCGCTGCGCTCCCCGCCAGCCGGATGGGAGCCATGGCTCGCCCCTTCTTCCTCTGCCTCCTGCTCGCCCACTTGGCGTGGGGCACGGCCGGCGCCAGCCGCGAAGCCCTGGGACGGCCGGAGCCGCGGCGAGAACGGACTCCGAGGGGCCAGCAGCCCGCGCAGCGGCCGGCTCGCTCCGCCGCCTCGGCGCCCTCGGGTCCCTGGAGCCGCGCGGCCGCCGGCGCCGCGCTGGCGCAGAGGCTGGCCGAGGAGCTGCCCCTGGACGTGGCCTCCTACCTGTACACCGGGGACTCCCGCCAGCTGCTGCGAGCCAACTGCTCCGGCCGCTACGAGCTGGCCGGCCTGCCCGGGAAGGCGCCCGCCCTGGCCGGCCCGCCGTCCTCTTTGCACGGGGCGCTGGACACGCTGACCCACGCCACCAACTTCCTGAACACCATGCTGCAGAGCAACCGGTCGCGGGAGCAGCAGTTGCAGGATGACCTGGAGTGGTACCAGGCGCTGGTGCGGAGCCTGGTGGAGGGCGAGCCCAGCATCTCGCGCGCGGCCCTCACCGTCAGCCCCGAGGCACTGTCCGCGCCCGCCCCGCAGCTCTTCCTGCAGGCCACGCGCGAGGAGAGTCGCATCCTGCTGCAGGACTTGTCCTCCTCTGCGCACCATCTGGCCAACGCCACCCTGGAGACCGAGTGGTTCCACGGTCTCCGGCGCAAGTGGAGGCCCCACTTCCACCGCCGCGGCGCGCACTCGGGACCCCGGGGCCTGGGCCACAGCTGGCGGCGCAGGGATGGCCCCGGCGCGGACAAGAGCCACGTCAGGTGGTCCCCGCCGTACCTGGAGTGCGAGAACGGGAGTTACAAGCCCGGGTGGCTGGTCACCCTCTCCGCTGCCTTCTACGGGTTGCAGCCTAACCTGGTCCCGGAATTCAGGTAGGGAGGAGGGCGGGGTGGGGAAGGGCGGAAAAGCAAAGTCTCCCTTTTGGTTCTGCAGGTGGGCGCGCGCGTGGGGAAGGGACACTTGGCCGGACCACCTGAGCGCTGCACCGTCGGAGCAGAGGGGCGAGAGGCGCCCACAGCAGCGCCAGGTTCCCCGGGATCCGGTCCCTGCTAGGGGCGTGATGCCCAGGGCACAAAAGGGTTAGCTCTCCGCCCGGTTCCGCGAGCTTGGGGTGTGCCCGCCGGGCGCCGAGCGCAAAGCAGCAGGCGAGAGAGGGGCCCAGGGAGCCGGAGGAGGAGAGACTTTCTCCTTGCAGCTGCCACTTCGGGGTAGCCTCCGCCTGCCTCCTACGTGTGAAGCACCGGGCATCAAAACCAGAGCGTGAACTTAAGGCGGCGCTGTCCCCTGGGCAGGCTGTTCTGTCTCCTCCCCCGGGAGTCGCTGCCTGCAGGACCCAAAATTCCCAGTGCGATCGGAGTGCGCCTTCCTTCCACCCAAGCCTGCCACCTCCGGCCATCCTCCCTTCTCCCTTCTGTCTCCTGTGTTAAGATTCCCCGGAGGTTCTCGGGTGGTCCACGCGCCCGCACACTTCCTAAGTGAACGAACGACCAGTCTGGGTTATGGCAGGGCGGAAGGCATCCGTTCTGAGGGAACCCACTCAGGGGACTTGGAGGGACCTTGAGGGGAGTTTGCGCTTCCTGTTCCAAGGCTTGGCATTTGCGGGGAGGTGAGGGTTTGCTGGTTGGCAGCTGGTAGCCACTGCCCTAGGGAGTGCCTGGTCTTTCCGGTGAGGAGCTTCTAGAAGCAGGCTTTGAGAGTGGGGGGCGAGGAAGGAGCAGAGGAGGAAGAGGAGAAACTGGGAAGGGGACCTGGGAGAGGGCTGCGGGTTGCCTGGGGTCCTCCCTGATGCTGGTGATGGGCGGGCTCTGGGAAGAGAGGCTTGGGGGTTGAGGTTGCTTCTGTATGTTTTGGGAACCTGGGCAAAGGTTGAGACACACTGTGTATGAGAGTCGCCCCCTATTCCCCAGCAAGGCGACGGATACCTGGGCAAGTGGGGAGGTTCACCAGGCTCCTGTGTGTAGGCACCATCATTTTTGCTGCTTAGCCTCTCTGGTCCTCAGACTTGGATCTGTCTAGGGTGGGAGTTGAACTTGAGAGTCTGAAACGCAGCCCCTTTCTTTGATTCTGTGTGATCATAGGAAGTGTGTGTCCGTGAGTGCGCTTCTATCTCCTGTAAAGAGTCTGTCCGAAGCCGGCGCCGTGGCTCACTAGGCTAATCCTCCGCCTAGCGGCGCCGGCACACCGGGTTCTAGTCCCGGTAGGGGTGCCGGATTCTGTCCCAGTTGCCCCTCTTCCAGGCCAGCTCTCTGCTGTGGCCAGGGAGTGCAGTGGAGGATGGCCCAGGTCCTTGGGCCCTGCACCCGAATGGGAGACCAGGAGAAGCACCTGGCTCCTGCATTCGGATCAGTGCGGTGCACCATTGGAGGTGAACCAACAGTAAAGGAAGACCTTTCTCTCTGTCTCTCTCTCTCTCACTATCCACTCTGCCTGTCCAAAAAAAAAAAAAAAAAGTCTGTCCGAAACCCGATGAACTCTTTCCTACTTTCCAGATAATCTCATTTCCTCCTGGTTCCTATAGGATCCTATTAGTAACAGCTGAGCCCTGCTCGGAATCCTTGCCACGCTGTTAGTTCAGAAGAGGAAAGACCAGCAGGTGCTGTTCACTGCCTGCACACTGTCTGGAGCTTTTTGATGGCCTTTTCAGAGAGTCTCTGTGTCTGTCTGTCTGTCTGTCTGTCTACCTATCTTATCTCCATTTCCATCCATCTTATCTACGTATCTATCCACGATCCCTCTATCTATATCTATGTTTTCAATCTTATTATCCATCCATCTAACCTCACTGCTCTTTATCCACCCATCCGATCAATCTTATCTAGCCTTCTAATCTCCTCTCTCTCCATCCATCCATCCATCAAATCATCATAATGTAATCTATCCATCATCTATGCATCCTAACGTTTACTTTATGTCAGGCTCTGTGCTGACTGCTGTGTGTGTCTTAGCTTGGCTATTCCCACCCAACAGCCTTTCATAAATATTAATGTTTAGCGTTTATTATTTTCCATGACCTACGGAAAAGAAATGTGAAGCACAGAGGGGTCATGCTTCTTGCCTGAGGTTGCACAGCAATGGAGTAGTGGAGTCAGAATTTAAGCCTGTTTTCTACTTTTGACTGCTAGGTGGCCACTGTTTTATGATTATGCCCTAGGGCGCGGCGTACGATGGAGTTGCTCAGCGACTTCTGCCAGCCGGATGGCAGGCCGGGGACCCGGGGCTCTGAGGTTGTGCAAGTGCACACGCTCCCTGTTCACTTTTTGACTGTGTTCAGAAAACAGTTTCTTTCTAAGTGCTTTCATCATCTCTGATGGTGTGCTTGAGCCGAGGCACACAGCCAGGCCACTTAGCATCCAGCTTTCTCCAGAGCTGGCTTGTCTTGGCAGCACCACAGGGAGCGGAGTTGGTGCTCTCCTGTGGGTGCCCTGCCCCGGTCATGGCGCCCCCGTGTGCTGTGTTGAGGATTCACACAGGTGTTGACCAGAGGAACTGGAAGAAATCTTAAAGGCATCAGACGGTCCCACCTGTTGCTCCCAAGACAGAAGCAGAACGATGAAGGCGAAGTTCCTTGTCAAGAAATCTCATTTCAAGCTTGTGGCAACCGCAGGGGAGGCCACAGGCCCTCTGCCCCTGGTTTGCTCTCTGCTGCATGCGTAGAAGCCCAAAGCTTGGTTCTGTGGTTCTTGGGACGTCTGCATGCAACCTTGGTTGGGGACACACTTTATTCTCTGTACCCTTTAGGATACACACATGCAGAGTAGCCTTTAGAACATCATTACTAGTTTTTTTTAAATATGTATTTATTTTTATAAAAAGATTTTACACATTTGAGATAGTATTTAAATGAGTATCTTCTGTCTATTCATACTTATACAAGGATAAGATTGTATTTATGAATTTATTTGAAAGGCCGCTACAGAGATAGACGAGAGATGGAGAGATCGTCCATCCCATGGTTCACTCCTCAAATGTCTACAATGGCTAGAACTGGGCCAATCCAAAGCCAAGACCTGGGAACTCCATCCGGGTCTCTCATGTGGGTGGCAGGAGCCCAAGTACTTGGGCCATCACTGCTGCCTCCCAGGTGCATTAGGTAGGAGCTGGAGAGGAAGTGGAGCAGCTGGGACTCGAACTGGCTCTCTGATAGGGGATGCCAGTGTCCCAAGCAGAGCTTGACCCACTGCACCAGAATGTGGACCTCACGATTATTTTTGTTGCTGTTGATGATGTCTTATCATCTAGACTGTGTATGAGAGATCTTTTAAAAAGTTCATGGAAAATGTAGTATGAAAAAAATTGCATGAATTTCAACATTTTTTGCAACAAAATGAACTCATCTTTCAATTCCATTTTTTCATTTAAAGTGCTTCTTACTCTGAAAATCTGCAATGCAAGTGAATCCTATTAGCCAGGGATGGAGCCAGGGTCAACCTCAGATGCATTTTGGAAGCCATGATTAGGAGCCTCCACCATGATTTTAGGAAGAGCTTTGAAGATGTAGAATATTATTTGCAGGGGTCAGCGTTGTAGTGCAGTGAGTTAAACCGCTGCTTGCAGTGTCAGCACGCCACATGGTGAGCTGGTTCAAATCCCGGCTGCTCTGCTTCTGATCCAGCTCCCTGCCAGTGCACCTGGGAAGGCAGTGGAAGACGGCCCAAGTCCTGGGCTTGTGTCACTTATGGGAGAGACCTGGATGGGGTTCTTGGCTTCTAGCTTCAGCCTGGCCCAGTGCTGGTTGTTTTGGTCATTTGGGGCAATAAACCAGTGGATAGAAAACGCTCTCTCTCTCATTTTGCCTTTCAAATAAACCTTTAAAAAATATTATTTCCAAAAAGTTTTGTCTGTGATGGAAAATTCACTGAAAAAGATTTATCCATAGGAGAAAAAAAAAGAAAAGGCTTTGCAGTTAAAATTTTCATACATGATTAGTTACTCTTGGCACAGATCTTCTTTAAGATTTGTATATATAAATTACATTACATTTCTCTTTAGAGAATGTAATTCTAAAACATAGAGTTCAAAAGTAATGTGGAGAACATGGCCAACTACCTTCTATGCTACTGCTTATCCCTGTGAATACAGAGATCGCTTAGAGTAAGTTTTATGCCCCTCTGTTCCAGCAGGATGCAAGTATCATCATCTTTAAAACCTAGCATAAGACACAAGAGAATAAAATTTGTTGCACATTTTTTAAGAAGATGGTATGTCCTTTAATTGTTTCCTTTTTAAAATTTTTTTGACAGGCAGAGTTAGACAGTGAGAGAGAGAGACAGAGAGAAGGTCTTCCTTCCATTGGTTCACCTCCCAAATGGCCACTACGGCAGGTGCGCTGCACCGATCCAAAGCCAGGAGCCAGGCTCTTCCTCCTGGTCTCCCATGCGGGTGCAGGGCCCAAGGACCAGGGCCATCCTCCACTGCACTCCCGGGCCACAGCAGAGAGCTGGCCTGGAAGAGGAGCAACCGGGACAGAATCCGGCGCCCCAACCAGGACTAGAACCTGGGGTGCCGGCACCGCAGGCGGAGGATTAGCCTAGTGAGCTGCGGCGCTGGCCTTAACTGTTTCTTTTTAAAAAATATATTTGTTTGAAAGACAGAGTTACAGATAAAGGGAGGGGGAGAGAGAGAGAGAGAGAGAGAGAGACCTTCTATCTGCTGGTTCCCTCCCCAAATGAGGGCAATGGCCAGGGCTGGGGCAGACAGAATTCTGGAGCCAGGGGCTTCTTCCAGGTCTCCCACATGGGTGCAGGGGCCCAAGCATTTGGGCCATCTTCCACTGCTTTCCTAGGTTCTTTGGAGGGAGCTGGATCGGAAGTGGAGCAGCCGGAACTCGAACTGGTATCCGTAGGGGATGCTGGTGCTACAGGCTGGGGCTTTCACCTGCTGAGCCACAGCGCCAACCCCACGCCTTACCAAATTAAACACAGTCTGTTTTCAATTTGGTTCTGTCATTGGCTATTTGTTGTGAGTGAACAGGATTCTCTGGCCACTTTCTGGGAGATGCATTGGGCAGCAGGAGGGGCTTCCCAAGGCTGCTAGCTGAATGGCCAGGGTGTTTGCCTGCTCCGTGGAGGGGGAACTGATGTCCCCAGATTCATTTCACAGCCTCAACCCCTCCAACGTCCACAGGCAGCAGTTCAGGTGGTAAGGCGGCCCCCTTTCAGCCTTGAGAGTGCTACTGAGTTCATCAAGCACTGCGTTTCAGGACTGTATTGTCATATACTGGGGTGCTGGGAAGTAAGTTATTGATGTTCATTTGCTCTTGGTGTAGAAGCAGCAGGAACCTCTTTTATTCCTTTGGTTCTGGTTCGGTCTTCGAGGACTTACTTAAGCAGAATCACTAAGAGAACACATTTGGAGTTTGGTTATGCTGGCAGCTGGATGGCCCTCGTGTACACACAGGCAGCTTGTTGAACTGGGGCTGTGCTCAGGAGAGCTTGTTTTGCTGTGTTTCTTTTTTTTTTTTTCCTGCTTATCTCAACTTCAGCTTTTAGTAATAACCTTCCCCCCCGTTTTTTGGTAAAGATTTTGTTGTATTTAGAGGTGGTGCTGTGGCATAGCAGGTTAAAGCCACAGCCTGCAGCACCAGCATCCCATATGGACCCCAATTTGAGTCCTGGCTGCTCCACTTCTGAACCAACTCCCTGCTCATGCACCTGGGAAAGCAGCAGCAGATGGCCCAAGTGCTTGGGCCCCTCCACCCTTGTGGGAGACCAGGAAGAAACTCCTGGCTCCTGGCTTCTGTCTGGCCCAGCACTGGCCATTGCAGTCATTTTGGGAGGGAACCCATGGATGAAAGCTTTCTCTCTCCATTTCTCTGTAACTCTGCCTTTCAAATACACAAAATATTTTTTAAAAAAGAAATAATTAAGAGAAGTGCCATCTTTTTAAAAATTTTTTTTTTATTTTTTGACAGGCACAGTGGACAGTGAGAGAGAGAGACAGAGAGAAAGGTCTTCCTTTGCCGTTGGTTCACCCTCCAATGGCCGCTGCGGCCAGCAAACCACGCTGATCCGAAGGCAGGAGCCAGGTGCTTCTCCTGGTCTCCCATGGGGTGCAGGGCCCAAGCACTTGGGCCATCCTCCACTGCACTCCCGGACCACATCAGAGAGCTGGCCTGGAAGAGGGGCAACCGGGACAGAATCCAGTGTCCCGACCAGGACTAGAACCCGGTGTGCCAGCGCTGCAAGGCAGAGAATTAGCCAATTGAGCCACAGCACTGGCCGCCATCTTTTAAAATAATAAAATGAGCAATGAATTTCTCTTCCTTTGTGTCTTAGGTAGGTTTTAAGGATGAAGATACGGTATCACTCTGAAGCAAAGTGGCCTACGATTTATTCTGAGAGCTCTCTGTATGCGCAGGGATAAAGAGAAGCATAAGTTGGCCATGTTCCCGCATTACTTTTGAACTCTATGCTTTGGAATTGCATTGCATTCTCTAAAGGGAAATGTAATTTAGATACACGAATCTTGACGATCTGTGCAAATATTAGCTAATCATGTATGAAGATTTTAACTACGGAGTTTTTCCTCCTTTTTCTCTCCCGTGGGTAAATCATTTTCAATGGATTTTTCATCACAGATAAAACTTTTTGCAAATAATATTTGTTAAAAATTTGTTTATTTGAAAGGCAGAATGATAGAAAGAGAGGAAAGAGAGAGGAGAGATTTTTCCATCTGCTGGTTTATTTCCCCAAGTGGCCACAGCAGTCAGGACTGGGCCAAGCTGAAGTTAGGGCCGAGAACTCCATCCAAGTCTTACACATGGGTGGTAGGGGCCCAAGGTCTTGGACCATCTTCCGCGACTTTCCCAGGCACATTAGCAGGGAGCTGGATTGGAAGTGGAACAGTATGGAGGCCATACAACAGTATTGTATGCTGGCATTGCAGGTTGCGGCTGAACCCACAGTGCCACAATACTGGTGCCAGTAATAAAGCATTTGTAATAAAGCATTTGTAATAAAGCATTTGTAGTTCCTGCTTTGGCTGGGCATTTGCTTATCCAGCATGTCTCTCTTCCTACGTGAAGAGTTTTGACTAAACGGTGTGTAGGTAGACAGCTATTCCATGAACCACTTCTTCAGCTCAGGGAGGGATCAGTTTTCTTGACTGAAACTCTGGCATCGTCCTACCCAGCCCTTTCCTACAATGTCAACCTTCGTAAGGAACCGTGACTAAATGTCTTCTCTACAGCTGTGGATGTTATAGTGCCGCTGGCAATCACGGAGCACGGCCAGTTCACACTGCACAGGCAGAGTTACAGAAGCCAGATTACTGTTACGGTGACCTGGCCCCAACGTACTTAGGAGAGTTGATTTTTCCAAAGAAAAACCAGGTCACCTTTTTATCCAACAAGACAGTTAATCCCTCTCTCTCTCTCTCTCTCTCTCTCTCTCTCTCTCTCTCTCTCATACAATTACTAATACTTCTAAGTAACTGAGCTCTAGTTAATTTTTATGCATTGTAATATCTGTTATAATTTCCCCACCCATTTAAAAAGTGCCTATAACTGAAAAAGAGCCTTGCAGTTACACAGACCAGTTTCTTTGTTTTTTTTTTAACGATTTATGTATGTATGTATTTACTTAGAAAAGAATAGAATGTGTGTGTGTGTATGTGTGTGTGTGTGTGTGAGAGAGAGAGAGAGAGAGAGATCTTCTAGCCACTGGTTGACTTTCCAAATGGCCTCAACAGCCAGACCTGGGCCAGGCCAAAGCCAGGAACCTGGAACTCCATCCAGGTCTGCCGCGTGTCCCACGTGGGTGGTAGGGGCCCACAGACTTGGGCTGTCTGTGGCTGTCTTCCCAGGTGCATTAGCGGGTAGCTGGATCACAAGTGCAGCAGCTGGGACTGGCACTCGTGCTCCGCTATCAGATGCTGATGCCGTTAACAGGCAGCTGAAGCCGCTGAGCCACAGCGCTGGCCCCTGGTTTATTTCTCTAATCTGGCATTTTCATCATTTATGTGTCTTGTCAGCTGTGTGTGCCTTGTTACGTGGTAGCTGAAGGACTTTTATAGAATAATAGGATGTAAGGCTTTCATCCGAGAGAGAGAGAAAGGTGTTATAGTAAAGAGTAATGTGGTTTATCAGTTCTAAGATGTACAATTGTCACATTTCAGTGTCTTTCAAATTGAGATGTGGCTTATGCTTGAAGACTGGTCATTTCCTATTGGTATTTATTTCCTTTTAGTGATACACAGTACAACAGTGTGTCTCAGAATTAATGACATCTTGCCGGCGCCGCGGCTCAACAGGCTAATCCTCCGCCTTGCGGCGCCGGCACACCGGGTTCTAGTCCCGGTCAGGGCACCGATCCTGTCCCGGTTGCCCCTGTTCCAGGCCAGCTCTCTGCTGTGGCCAGGGAGTGCAGTGGAGGATGGCCCAAGTGTTTGGGCTCTGCACCCCATGGGAGACCAGGAGAAGCACCTGGCTCCTGCCATCGGATCAGTGTGGTGCGCCGGCCGCAGCGCGCTACCGCGGCGGCCATTGGAGGGTGAACCAACGGCAAAAGGAAGACCTTTCTCTCTGTCTCTCTCACTGTCCACTCTGCCTGTCAAAAAACAAAAAACAAAAAACAAAACAAAACAAAAAAGAATTAATGACATCTTATATTTGTTGAAATATGTTAGGAAATGGGAAAGTAAATTCCAAAGTTTCTTCAACTGTACAGTTCTTTCATCATCTATAAGTTATCAAGCTGTGACACAGTCTGCATGTATAGGAACCCAAAATGCAGACCTTGTTGCTGTATGTAGGTTGCTATTTGCCTTCCAGCTAATTCTATTTAGGGGTGGGTGTTGTGGCACAGCAGGTTAAGCTGCTGCTTGCAGTACTGGTAGCCTATATATGAATGCCAGTTTGAGTCCTGGCTGCTCTGCTTCTGATATAACTTTTTTTAAAAGCTTTATTTATTTATTTGAAAGTTAGAGTTACACAGAGAGAGAAGGAGACGCAGAGAGAGAGAGGTCTTCCATCCACTGGTTCACTCCCCAATTAGCCGCAACGGCCGGAGCTGTGTCGATCTGAAGCTAGGAGACAGGAGCCTTCTCCTGTCTCCCATGTGGGTGCAGGGGCCCAAACACTTGGGCCATCTTCTACTGCTTTCCCAGGCCATAGCAGGGAGCTGGATTGGAAGTGGAGCAGCTGGGACTTGAACCGGCATCCATATGGGATGCCAGCACTGCAGGCGACAGCTTTAGCCGATACTCCACAGTGCTGGCCACTGATATAACTTCTAACTAATGAACCTGGGAAGGCAGCAGAAGATGGCCCAAGCGCTTGGGCCCCTGCTCCCCATGTGAGTGAACAAGTGGATGGAAGATCTCTGCTCTCTGTCTCTCCCTCATCCTCTATCACTCTGCCTTTGAAATAAATGAATAAAGAAATAAATAAATCTTCAAAATAATATTTTTTGACAGGCAGATTTAGACAGTGAGAGAGAGAGAGACTGAGAGAAAGGTCTTCCTTCCATTGGTTCACCCCCTAAATGGCCGCTACGGCCAGTGTGCTGTGCTGATCGGAAGCCAGGAGCCAGGTGTTTCCTCCTGGTCTCCCATGCGGGTGCAGGGCCCAAGGACTTGGGCCATCCTCCACTGCACTCCCAGGCCACAGCAGAGAGTTGGACTGGAAGAGGGGCAACCGGGACAGAATCCGGCACCCTGACCGGGACTAGAACCAGGGGTGCCAGTGCCACAGGCGGAGGATTAGCCAAGTGAGCCGCAGTGCCAGCCCAAAATAATAATTTTGTTTCATAAATTGCTTTGATTGTATTGAGGAATGTTCCTTCTATACCCAGTTTGCTTAGAGTTTTCATCTTGAAAGGGTGTTGTATTTTATCGAATGCTTTCTCTGCGTCTATTGAGATAATCATATGGTTTTTCTTCTGCAGTCTGTTAATGTGGTGTAGCACGTTGATTTGCAAACATTGAACCATCCCTGCATACCAGGGATAAATTCCACTTGGTCTGGGTGGATGATCTTTCTGATGTGTTATTGCATTCTATTGGCCAGAATTTTATTGAGGATTTTTGCGTCTATGTTCATCAGGGATATTGGTCTGTAATTCTCTTTCAATGCTGCATCTTTTTTTGGCTTAGGAATTAAGGTGATGCTGGCTTCATAAAAAGAATTTGGGAGGATTCCCTCTTTTTTGATTGTTCTGAATAGTTTGGAAGAATTGGAGTTAGTTCTTCTTTAAATGTCTGGTAGAATTCAGCAGTGAATACATCCGGTCCTGGGCTTTCTTTGTTGGGAGGGCCTTTATTACTGTTTCAATTTCTGTCTCAGTTATGGGTCTGTTTAGGTTTTCTATGTCATGCTGGTTCAATTTAGGCAGGTTGCATGTGTCCAGGAATCCATCCATTTCTGATAGATTTCCCTGTTTGTTGGCATACAACTCTGTAGTAATTTCTGATGACTCTTTTTATTTCTATGGTGTCTGTTGTTACATTTCCCTTTTCATGTTTAAAAAGTGGAGCTATACTAAACACAAGCATTTGTTTTTCAATGTTTGAGAACTGTAGAAATATTCATTTTCTCACTAGGTACGGTAAGGATTACCAAAATCATTTCATGCCATTGGGCAAAGAATTCCACGCTGTGGGACAATGCTAGGATAGTAAGAAGAAAAGACCCTTGGTGGACTGAGAACAGGGGGACAGATGTGCCTGTCCTTTTTTTTTTTTTTAAGATTTATTTATTTAATTTGAAAGGCAGAGATAGAGAGAGAGAGAGAGAGAAATCAATCTTCCATCTGCTGGTTCACCCCCAAAATGGCTGCAATGTCCAGTGTTGGGCCAGGCAGAAGCCAGGAGCCAGGAGCTTCTTGCGGGTCTCCCACATGGGTGCAGGGGCCCAGGCACTTGGGCCATCTTCCTCTGCTTTTCCAGGCACATGAGCAGGGAGCTGGATCAGAAGTGGAGCAGCCGGGACTTGAAGCGGCTCAGCCCGCCTTGCCACAGCGCCGGCCTCGCGTGCCTGTCCTTTCTGACATGTTCAAAGCGCACCCTTCTTGTGCCGCAGTGTGACCGAAACGCGACTTCCGTGGAGTCGTGGTGGTGACAGCATGTTTTTTCTTTGGCGTTTGTGACTCGCCTGGAATGGAATGGAAGTTTGGTTTTCCTATTATTTGATGCCTCAGACCCCTGGGGAGAGCAGGGCTTTTCAGCCTTGGCACTGCTGACACCTGGGGCCCGATGCTCATTTGTTTTGGGGGACCCCAGGTCCTGCAGCATCTCTGACCCCCACACAACAGCAGGGGCCACATCTGCCTCTTGTGTGATAGCCAAGCGTGTTCACAGACACCGCCCAGTGTCCCCTGGGGGCGAGGCTGCCTCTGCCTGAGAGGCACTGGTGTAGAGGAACACACATGGCACATCACACACATGACGTGCTGTTCTGGGGCCATGCTCACGTTAGGGGTTCTGTGTGCAGCTGTGTGTGTGTGTGTGTGTGTACACTCGTATATACAGATGACTTTGTCAGGTTACATTTGTATTCGTTTGTTTGGAATATAAAATCTTTGTGGATATAGAACCTGATGCGAGTGAGAACTAGAGATTTCTAAAAGTTATTGTCTTAATTAACTTATGTTTATTTATTTGAACAGCGGAGAGAAAGAGAGAGCGAGAGAGAGAGAGAGAGAGAGCGCACACTTCCATTCACTGACTCAGTCCCCCAGCACTCACAACAGCCGGGGCTTGTGTACTTCAAGGAGACAGCATGTGGTACTGTCTGTGAGGAGAGGTTTTGGGATGACAGACCTAGATTGGAGTCACAGCATTCTCATTTTCACTTGCTGTGTGACACCGGGCAAGTTATTTAATTCTGTCCATCTCTCATCTGCAAAAGGTGTAGAGTACCTCTCCTTGTTGTAAAGAGTAGGTATGTAACGAGGCTAAAAGTTTGTGGACAGAACTATGTTGTTTTCTTTGGAAGGCAGAGACACAGCTAGGTAGATAGTTAGGTTGATGGACAGATCAGAAAGCTAGGAGAATGGGAGCGAGCACTCCCGTATGTTGGCTCACTCTCCCAGTGCCCACAAGCATCCCTGGCTGGTGCAGATGCTGGGAGCTGGAAATTCAATCCAGGTCTCCCATGTGGCTAGCAGAAACCCAGTCACTTTAGCCATCACTGCTGCCTCCCAGGGTCTGCATTAGCAGGAGACTGGAGTCAGAGCGAGAGCTGGGGATGGAACCCAGGTACTCTGATGTGGGGTTTGGGTGTCTTAACCACTAGGCTAAATGCCCTCCCCAATGTACAACTCTTTTTAAAGTGAATTTAAAATGAATACCCAAATGAGAGTTAGACTGAAGAAATAGATTCTTAGCATTAGGCTGCATAGTGGAGAGACTGTGGTTGACAATAACCTAGTGTGTGTTGTCTGAACAAACAGAAAGACGCTCCAAGCCGCTGAGCAAACAGCAATGTCAAGGAAGGGAAACGCTGACTGCCCAGCTTTGATCAGTGCACACTACTGTACACACGTGTGGACATGTCACCCTGTAGCCCATAAATATGGACAACTATTGTTAACAGAGAATTCTACAGAAAAGACGTTACAGGGTATTTAGGGAACACGTGGGTTTGTGGGTTTTAGGAAGTGACATCTTCATCATCAGCTTCTCCCACAGGACACCATGTGGGATCCACCTTCTTACTATCCTTTACTGTTTCCCTCTGCCTTCCCCATTGTTTTATTAACGATGTTTTTATTGGAAAATTTTCTACTGATTAGCTTGGTTTTCACATCTGTAAATTTTAGACAGTGTCATCTATTCTTTTCTTTTCTTTTCTTTGACCTCCTATTCCAGTTGCCTGTTTCAGCATTTTTAGATAATTAAACATGGCAACATTTATATTCTGCTACTTCAGTAAAGAAAAATCTGTCTTTTGTCCATGAGTTGCCTTTGAGAACTGAATCTTGGGTAATCGGATCCATGCCTTTTTCAGCATTTACTGAGTTTCAGGGTCCTTGGATCCTCCTTCTGGAACACCTGCTCAAAACCATGCAGCACTGAGTAGTTGCTGTCTGATTCCAGAGACTGCCCACAGCTTCCTCTCCCACCTCTGGCAGTTGCTTACGCTTTAAAAAAAAGCGTATGATGAAAGAAACAAAAAGGATCGTACGCTTTTTTTTTAAAGATTTATTTATTTATTTGAAAGTCAGAGTTACACAGAGAGAGGAGGAGAGGCAGAGAGAGAGGTCTTCCATCTGCTGCTTCACTTCCCAGTTGGTGGCAACGGCTGGAGCTGCACTGATCCAAAGCCAGGAGCCAGGAGCTTCTTCCAGGTCTCCCATGTGGGTGCAGGAGCCCAAGGACTTGGGCCATCTTTTAGTTCTTTCCCAGGCCATAGCAGAGAGCTGGATTGGAAGTGGAGCAGCTGGGACTCGAACCAGCACCCATATGGGGTGTGGGCACTACAGGCGATGGCTTTACCCGCTATGCCACTGTGCCAGCCCCCATTCTAAGATCATTCAACTTCTTAAATCCATCATTCTATTTGTTGAGGAAAATCCTCATTTTTGTCGAAGACATTCTTCTGGGAGTGAGGCCTGAAATGGGTACAAGTTCCTTTAGGTCTTCGGCAGAACAACCATTATGGAGCTCTTCTCATATTATTGACCATTTGGATTAGTCCAATAACTGTGTTGGAAACAGTTCCTCTTATCTCTTATTTCTGGAATTCTTCCTCCACGTCCTTTTTTTTTTTTTTTTTTTTTTTTTGCCTCCATGGAGCACATTCTTCAGTATTTTTCCTCCAATAAAGGATGCATGATAGGTGAAGTTCCCAGGTTTTTCCAGGTCTGAAAATGTGTTTTCATGCAAGACTGAGTGTCAGATTTAAGTATGGATTTAGTTGTCTTGCCCTCAGAATTTTGAAGACATTGTTACATGGTTTTTGGTGTTCACCGCTGCTGATGGAAAGTTTGATGCTAATCTGACTTCTTGTAACTTCTAGACAATCTTCTCTTTCCTCCTCAGGGGAACCTTTCACATCTTTCTTTTCCCTTGGGGCTCTGAATATTCATGATGTTGTGCTGAGGTCTGATTCTTTTTTTTTTTTTTAAGATTTTATTTATTTATTTGAGAGGTAGAGTTACAGAAAGTGAGAAGGAAAAACAGAGAGAAAGGTCTTCCATCTGTTGGCTCACTCCCCAAATGGCTGCAATGGTTGGAGCTGCGCCAATCCGAAGCCAGGAGCCAGGAGCTTCTTCCAGGTCTCCCACGTGGGTGCAGGGGCCCAAAGACCTGGGCCATCTTCTACTGCTTTCCCAGGTCATAGCAGAGAGCTGGATTGGAAGAGGAGCAGCCGGGACTCAAACCGGCGCCCATATGGGATGCTGGCCCTGCAGGTGGAGGATTAACCCGCTGTGCCACAGCGCCGGCCCTGAGGTCTAATTCTCTGTATTCATCAACCTCACCACATAGTGGGCCCTTTTGGACTCTTGGACTCAGAGACTTTTTTTGGTGACTACTTCCATTTTCTTCCCTGAATTCCACAGTGGGTAGTCACCTTTCTCTTCCCTTCCTCCCTCCCTCTCTCCCTCCATCCCTCCCGTTCTCCTTTCTTTCCTCTCTCCTTCACTCCCTCCCTTTCTCTTTCTTTAGTTCCCTCTTACATTTCCTCATGGTGAATTTTTATGTGGTTTATTTTATTGCACACTCATTTTGTGTATAAGGATCAGCTTTTAAGCAGCAAACTGTCAGTATAGGCGGATGGCATATTGTATACAGAGAGAATCCGACACGTGATCTCCATATTTTTTACCCTTTCTCTCCTTTTCCATATCTTTTTTTTTCTTTCTGGGGGATTCTCTTGTTCCATGTTTTTCTGTTGAATTAGCTTCCACTTGGTAATTTCTTTTAATGTTCATTAACTCTTTCTTGCTCTCAGATGGTTTTTCTTAATTGTATGTTCATTTAAAATCTCTTGAAGATCTTAATTAAAATATCTGTCAGTTCTCTTCTGTCTTTGTAATTACTGCAGTTCACTCCAGGCCCAATGGCTCTGCTCCTTCCCATCCACGCTCCCTGATGTGTGATCCTTGGTCAGGGACTAGCTCTGGGATTGGTGGACTAGGTGAAATTCAGTTAGGTGGGATGGATGCCTTTTCCTTTTGTAAGGGTTTGTTCTTTTTTAAATTTTTAAAAATTTATTTATCTTTTTAATGTATGGAGAGTGACAGAGATGGGGAAACAGGGAGAGTGAGATCTTTCACTTGCTTGTTCAGGGGCTGGGCCAGGAACTCCATGTCTCCCCGGCGGGTGTGCAGGACCCTCGTTCTTGGGCTGCCATCTGCTGGCTTCCCAGGTGCACTATCAGGGAGCTGGACGTGCAGCACACGGACTGGAATTCCAGTGGCGCTCTGGCAGGGATGCAGGCGTCCCAGATGGCAGCCTCGCCTGCTGCACCAGAACACCGCCCTCTGTGGCATGGGTTCTGGCGACAGATGTGGTGTAGTCCTGGTTGCTCAAAAGAGCTCTCCTGCTGATGTAGGAGGAGATTGGCAGGCTCTGCCTCACCCTGGACTTTTTCTGGGAGAACTGATAACTATTTTTCTTAATATTCATTTATTGGAAAGGCAAAGTCAGAAGAGAGAGGGAGGGAGGGAGAGATATCATTCATCTGCTGGTTCACTCCCCAAAGGCTGCAATGACTAGAGTTGGGCCAGGCTGAAGCCAGGAGCCAGGAGCTTCTTCTGGGTTTCCCATGTGGGTGCAGGAGTCCAAGGACTTGAGCCATCTTCCACTGCTTTCCCAGGCACATGAGCAGGGAGCTGGATCAGATGCGGGGCAGCCAGGACTCAAACCCACGCCCATGTGGGATGCCAGCATTGCAGGTTAACCTGCTACAATACAATACTGGCCCCTGATAACTACTCTGAAAGCTTTAGCCCTTTCCAGGCAATTCTGTTAATATGCTCACAGAATAGCACTTTGTTTTTCAGGTCAGGACCCAATGCTATCACTGCACACATGGGAGGGGGTGTGCCAACTCGTGCGACTGTGTGGACGGTAGCCCCTCAGTTAACTGATGTCTGCCTCAGCTCCCTCCCCCAGCCTTGGTCACTTGGTAGCTGCTGACCTTGACCTCAGCCTGCCTCCAGACGCTCTGTGGTTTCCGACTCATCTCCAGCCTTCTCTTGGGCATGATCTGGGCTTAGCTGCCGCCCCAGGGACTGATCACTTGTCCGATTCTGGAGGATCCTGTCCGGTCTCTGGTCAGCTGCTTCTCCTTCCACCACTCCCTGTTTACCGTGGGGAGGTAGAGAGACGTATGCGCAGGTGGCCATCCTGAGCCAGGCCTCGACCCTTGTCTTCTGGCCAGCTTCCTCCCTCACTCCTAGGAGATGGACATCGCACTCGGCTCTCTGACTTGTTCACAAGCCAGTCCAGCTTTTTGAGTCCTGTTTCTTATTCTCCCTCTATTATTGAAGGAGAGTCCTAACCCTATGCAGCGACGGAATGAGTTGGGCGAGAATAACACCAGTCTTCTACGGATTCAGTGCTTTGGGGTGTCAAGTAGAGCGTCTAACGTGTATGTGCACCCAGTACGTGATCATCGAAAACACGGGGCACAAAACACACGCACAAAGCTTGCATTTCATTTGTACTTTGGGTATCTAATTAAAGCACCTCACGCTAGATTCAAGTGGGAACTTTTTCACCGGCCTTATTTTTTGTCATCCTCTTTGCATCAAGAATGCCCACGGACACAAATTAGATACTTAAAAATTACCATGAATAAGCTGACTTATCAAATAAAATATTAGAATCTAGAACAAAAGTTAGGGCTTGGAAATCCGTGCGGATTTTCAGCTGTGTCATTTGACTTTAAGATCTTTGTGAATAAAAGCAGAGAGCAGTGTACTTAAGTTTAAGGAGTTATTAAAGAGCTCTATCTTAGCTTGGATATTCGGTCCCATATTAACATAAAAGGCATGTTTAATTAAATCAGCAGGGGCGCTCCAGGTACGAGACAGCTGTTGTGTATTTTCATACAGATCACGACGCTGCTCTCTGACAGATTATACTCTGTTCTTCTGTTTTCTTGCCAGGCACTTCAAACAAATATTGCTTTGGCTCGATTATGTAACTTTCTGGATCTCACTTGCCTCATCTATCAAGTGAGCAAAGTATTTCTTCTCCTCCAGGCCTACTTGAGTTGAACATGTCAGTGGAAGTTATAACAGGTTCCCTGACAAGGAAGCCCTGTCTGGAAACGGTCACAGCCAAAGAAGAGCTACGAAGAACACTGTGGATGTGTTGGATAAAAGAAATGATGGCTTAGATTTATTTCACTGAAGGAAAAGAACCTCAAAAAAATGAGAAACTAGTTTCTTCTGTCAAAAGCAGCAGATTCCACATGAATTTTTCTGAGAAGGGATCACCTATTGTCAGACTGCAAACCTCAGCGATTTTAAAGGCTGCGCTGGATTGAACTCTAAGAATGAATCTCCTGCAGGAGACCCCAAACACACAGATTCTATTTGTGGGTGCAGGACCGATGTCCCATCCTGATTGACTTGCCTCTAGTTTATATTTGTTGTTTCTCTCTCACTGTCATACTTGAGTTCTTTTTTCATTCACACAAAATGTACAGACTTTCCCAGGGAAGCCTAACTTGATTGCCATAAAGATGTCCCAGCACAAGAAGGCAGATGGAAGGAAGGTGCCTGCCTGGTGGGTAGCTAGGGCGAGCTCCTTGGGATGTGTCTGCTGGGAAGAGATGTGGCAAGGGGCTGGTGCTGTGGTCCAGCAGGTTAAGCCACCACCTGTGATGCCAGCATCCCACATGAGCACCAGTGTGAGTCCTGGCTGCTCTATTTGCAATTCAGCTCTCTGCTGTGGCCTGGGAAAGCAGTGGAAGATGGCCCAAGTGCTTGGGGCCCTGCACCCATGTGAGAATCCCAGATGAAGCTTGGCCCAGCCCTGGGGAGTGAACCAGTGGATGGAAGATCTCTCTCTCTCTCTTTCTTTCTCTCTCTCTCTCTCTCTTCCTACTCCTCCTCCTCTTCTCTCTCTCTCTCTGTAGCTCTGCCTTTCAAATAAATAAATCTTTAAAAAAATGTGGGGAGAGGAACACTGCTATCAAATTCATCTAGATGTTTCTCAGGGACTCAGGTCTTGCAGCTCACATGACTGACCACAGGACTGTCAAATCACGATGGAAACCGCAGTGACACGGTTGGAAAAGAGACTTCGTGTCTGGCAGTGTTTTGGGGAGATTTTTTACTACAACCTCAAGGCCCTCAGGAAAGAAACTGCTACAAAAGCTTCTTAAATTTGGCCTCTTAAGTCATCAGCCACCCATTGGATCGTGGTCTCATACAATGAATGCTAATTGTTGTTTTGTAGGAAGGAATGAGACAAAAGTGAGCTTATTACTATTATTTTAAGGTTGCACAGTTGGTCAGCATACAGCAGTGAGGGAAAAATAAGAATACTGAGCATGAAATCCTGTTCTGTCATCGACAGACCCACTCTGCTTAGTTGTCAGATAATCTGCAATTGAGTTAATATGGTCGTGAATTAAGCCCTCTGGCAACGGGTGGAGTTCATTTAACTTCTGTTGCAGGGGTGAGGGGTGGAGACCCCTTTTGTATGCTAAGGGCCATTTGGATATTTTTAACATCAGGCGCAGGTCATACAAGATTATCAACTTAAAAATTAGCCTGTTATGCATTTATTGAATTTCTCTGGCCTGCAGTTTCCTGGGCAGGGTGGAACAGGTGATTCTGCAGGGCTTCCACGGCCCGGGGCCATGTTCTCATCCCTGGCAGATGAAGCTTGACCTCAGGATGACGAAGCGACTTCTAATGCTATGCTGGTGACGTTTCATACCCTCTGCCTGTTCTAAGACAACACGCTGAAAATAGTTCTAATCAGGTTGTTGAGATTTAGAGTATTAGCCTTTAGCTTGAGATATGATTATTGGCTTTCCTGTCCCGACCTGTTTCAAACACACTTGGTTGAATAGATAGAAGGGGTCCACTTTGGGCCTTGTGTGTGGATTCATAAATATCCAGTGTTTTAAGAAGCAGTTGATTGAAGATGAGAACATACCATTTGATTGGCAGATGAGAAAAGACTTGGAAGGTTGTGAAATCTTATTTTACAGAACTTTCAAGAGTTGTTCTCCAGTTTTAAATTATAACCGTTTTTCCATAATAAAATGTGTTCATTTACAAATCATAGAATATAATGATCAACTTAAAGAAAAATAATTCCAATAATCCACAATCATAATACTCAGAGATAGTCTTGGTACTTGCCTTTTGTTATAAAATGTATGTGTTGGGTCCCTGTAGCAGACAAAGCCACCATACGGGCTCTGGCTTGTGTCCTGGCTGCTCCACTTCTGATCCAGCTCCCTGTTAATGCCTGGGAAAACAGAAGAAGATGGCCCAAGTGCTTGGGCTTCTGCCACCCACACGGGAGACCTGCTTTGAGTTCCTGGCTCCCACTTGCAGCCCCAGCCTGTATAATGGGGAATAAACCAGCAGAAGGGAGATCTCCCTCTGTGTTTCTGTCTGTCTCTTTCTTTGCCTCTAAAATAATTTTGAAAATATAAAATTCATCTTGTATATCAAATATTAGATACCATTTCCATTTGTTTTCAAATTCACTATTCTGGATTGTTGTTTTCATGGCTGCATATTATGGACATGTATTGAAGATTCACTAAAAATGCGGCCTTGATTTCTTATGACTATCAGCTTACCTGCTGGAAGACAGGGTGGTTCATAGGTGGTTGGTAGAAGGGCTATCCAGATCTTATCCAGATTTTACTTGCACACTAATAAGCTGCTGTGTTATTGGTTTATGGATGCTGCTAGAAGACACGAGCTTCCTGGATCAGAGAGAAGGACTTAATTTACAGGAGAAATGCACAGTTCCTGCCGTTGCCCACATCCCATGGGGACGATGTCAAGGGTCCCTGATGGATACCCGCCTGTGCAATTTCATTAAGGAAGGGAGTTCTGAACTCAGGGATTCCCAGCCTATATAGTAGGCAGAAGAAAGCCTGCTCTTTGCCTAATGGCAAAGATCACCTCATCTCTCTTGTTTTCTGCAAAACACAGCCCTAGAAATGGTCCAAGCCAGGATCTTGCATTCTGGCATACCCAGGAATGTCTTGAAGGGAAGCTCAGGACCCCTGCTTTTTTCAAATGGGTCATTTTTGCGATGAGGGAACTTTAAAAATTCTTGGGAGAGGGAATTATATGATACATTTATTTTGGTGCAAAACCATTTTGAAATCCATGCATATGTTTTTTTCATAACATAAATTTTCCATGAACTTTCTGAAGACCCTTTAAATCTTTTTGTAAACTAAGTTTTACTCTTTTTTTTTTATAAAGATTTATTTATTTGAAAGTCAGAGTCAGAGAGAGAGAGAGAGAGAGAGAGAGAGAAAGTCTTCCATCCATTGGTTCACTACCCAATTGGCTGCAATGGCCAGAGCTGTGCCGATTCCAAGCCAGGCGCCCATATGGGATGCCAGTGCTTCAGGCCAAGGCTTTAACCTGCTGTGCCACAGTGCCGCCCCCGCCCCCCCCCCCCCCCAAATCTTAAATGTTCTTTGATGACTGGAAGGAGCAAACCATTGTGGGAATTTGAAATGTTTCCTACATGGTTGCAGCAGTGTTTATAGAATATGTTGACTTTGCTCATTAGTCACATGGCTTACTATTGGCTAGGTTTAGCAACCATGCTGGTTTTAATTGAATTTTCACACTCTTGTATGCTAAGTTAATAATAATCTTCAACTGCACATCTTGGGTGAACTTTCAGAGGTCAGTTTTCATATTTTTGCTTTAGTTTTAGCAAATGTTGCAATTAGAAATGCAAACATTTGAAAAGGAGGAAACTTTGTCTCCTAATTACTGTTGTGATTCAAAGAGGAGGAGTAACAGAGAACAGAGCCTTCAGATACTGATGGACAACCAAAGAAATGATTGTTTTCAAGAGGATTTTCGAAAGAAAGAAACAGAATTCATGTCATATCCTGTACACCCTTTGTTGATATGCATGACTTTCCTTTACCAACCATCTTACCCCTGGTACTTTCACATCGAGACTTGGTCCGACATGAAACTGTGTGTGTGTGTGTGTGTGTTAGAACTGGGAAGTAAGAGAGGGACATTTGGAACTCTGTAGCATTTTGTTGGCAGCAAGAACATCCTGTTTCCTGACCACAGAGTGGCTTCTATAAACGGTCAACTTAGGTAGGTTTAAAAGCTGCTCTCATTGTATTAACCTGCACACCCATCAGGGTGGGCCCCTGGCTTTAGAACTGCTTGGAGAATATGATACAGGAGAGCAGGGAACTCCCTGTTTTCTTTAGGCAACTTTCTTACTTTTTAATGTGTATTGTGTAAATTTCGTTTCTGATCTCTATTCTTTCTTTTGGGTCACTAGTGTTAGGTTTGCGCACAACTGTATCTCTTCCTTTTACTGGCAAGCTTTCAGTGATCTCTATCTGCTTATTGAGCTGACCATTCATGGCACAATGCCTTATCAGAGGGCTGAAAAGAACACAGAGACCCAAGTTAATTCAGTAATAGTGTGGGACTGCCCATACGCCCATGGTACTGCACTGATTATCTGCCTCACTTCAATATCACATTGTAACGAGCATACCCTGTGCTTAGTGCATTTTTTAGTGAGTGAACATATAGCTTGTATCTTTCCTTCTATGTTTTTAAGTTCCTACAAGGCCATAAAGTTTTAAAGAAATGATATTGTATGCACACTATCTATACCACTACCTACACATAACTGTATAAATTCAGTTAATTTATTGAGTACTCTGGAATGCTGATACTAAAATTATTTCTGCTGAACATACTCAACTAGCTATGAAACAGAATAATTAATAGACTTCAAGTCAAGTTCAGGGTTTGGGTTCCTTATCTGACACTTAGGACCAGAGTGCTTTCAAATAAGTCATTTACTCTCTGGGAATCTTCTTTATCTGTAAAATGGGGACACTACTTACTTCTCAGATTCTCTCTGGAAAGTTCTTTGTAAATATAAGGTGTTATAGATCTGTGAAGTGTTGGTTGATTGTTGACATCAGCCTTTATCTCCATCTTTGACTTCTGGAGCTTGTTTGGTATCTTGATCCTTGGCTTTATTCATGGGTGTGATGCAAGTGTTAGTTCTCCTCAAGAGAAAGTCAGGGTTACCTTGAGATAACCCAGAGGCCAACTCAACCAGGGCACAGCAAGTCCTGCGGCACTGAGGTCATGCGTGGCGTGTGGGCTGGCCCAGTGTTTCTCTGTCACTACAGGCCTAGTGCTCTTGGTGCTCTTGCACTTCTGGTGGTTGTGACAGGGATGCTGGGTGTTTTGTGAGCTGTGTTTTCTCAGAATGAGCGGCCCCAAGTGAGGAAGACACCTGAACATGACTATCTGACACTTAAAAGTCACTCAACTCTGAATCTGCACTGTCCTGCAGTTATACGGCAACGGAAGGGAAACTGGCCTTCCTTCAACAGTCTCTTCCCTTGTGATCTGCATCCCATTTTCAAGTAACCTGTGAAATGTTTTCTGTTCATATGTTATGTATGAACATATGAATATGAACATATAAATAACTTTAATACTTGCTATATACTTCATTTTTATTTTTCCAGTTCACAGTGTCATGGGGATTGGGACCCCTGGTAAGAGTCAGTCCAGGTTCTTGTCTTGCTGTGTGCAGGAATACAACTGGCACATTAGCAAGAAGCTAGATTGAAGTAGAGCAGCCGGGACTCAAACTGGCACTCTAATATGGGATGCTGGCACTGCAAATGGTGGCTTTACCTGCCACACCACAACGCTGGCCCCACTGAATTAACTTTTATTTTACCAGTGTTCCACAGTGATTTCATCTTTTCACTATCATTCAGTTATAAATATTAATCTTTTTCAGCTTAAGGGTAATTTAGGAAATTGTCTTTATTTTCCAAACATGTCATGACTTAAGCTGTCCTTTTAAGAAAATTTATGATGATGCAATATGAACAACATAGTATAAAATTGATACCGTGATGTTTCCTTTGAAATATAATCTGATTTTTAGTTAACTATTTGGTAAATATTTTGTGTATGCTATAACAAAATGATTTCTGTGTCATATGAAGAGCTCTATGTATGCCTAATGACCCGTCTACAAATTATCATGTCTAGATATTTGCCTACACTGCTTCCTCTTGTTTGAACTATCAGTTTCTCAGAGAGAAGTGTCAAAAATCCCAACTACTGTTGTTGAGATATTATTTATTTATTTATTTATTTATTTATTTTTGACAGGCAGAGTGGACAGTGAGAGAGAGAGACAGAGAGAAAGGTCTTCCTTTGCCGTTGGTTCATCCTCCAATGGCCGCTGCGGCCGGCCCACCGCGCTGATCCAATGGCAGGAGCCAGGTGCTTCTCCTGGTCTCTCATGGCGTGCAGGGCCCAAGCACTTGGGCCATCCTCCACTGCACTCCCTGGCCACAGCAGAGAGCTGGCCTGGAAGAGGGGCAACCGGGACAGAATCCGGTGCCCCGACCGGGACTAGAACCCGGTGTGCCGGCGCCGCAAGGCGGAGGATTAGCCTAGTGAGCCGCGGTGCCGGCCGAGATATTTCTTAAGTTAGGCCAATTGTAGTTACACACACAGACACTTACCAGGTGCATATCTATTCGTAAAGATGCTATCTTCTTGATCCACTGTTCCACTTCATAATACACAATAGATGTTCTCGTTACCAATTTCTGCATAAGATATTGCTGCAAACCTATTGACACAAAGCATGTATTTTCGCTGCCTTACAGTTCTGTGCATTGCAAACACGGGCAGGGCTTGGCTGGGCAGTTTGTCCCCGGGGTAGTGTCAGCAGTGGCGGCTGGGCTGGGGACCCACTGGCAAGATGGCGTCCTCCCTCCAATACCACACAAGTGTGCGGGCAGGGGCCACACTCTGATCTGCGTGGGTACGAATGATTTTGTATCCCACTCACAAAGAAGGATCTTAGGCCACATAAACTTGAGGGCCTGCCCCGGAGCTACGCCAGCCAGGAGCAGACAATTAAAAGTAAAGGGCTGTATTAGATGCCCGGGACTAACATGCAGGACGCACTCGGACTCCGGCCCCATGCTCAGAGCCAGAGCGCCAGGGAAGCCGATGGCAAGCGGGGGAACCTGGGGGCAGAGCCCAGGCGCTGTACTTCCCCCACTTTTTGGCAGTAGTCCCCATCCGGCCCCGCGGCCATGACACAGCGGCCGCTCTGGGGTCCCTGGAGCTTCCCAGAGGCACCCGCTCACCGGATGTGGGAGCCGCACTTCCGCCCCGAGCGGCACTTGCTCTGGGGACGCAGGGCGCATGCGCGCACCCTGGGGGCTTCCGGGTGGGCCTTTGCTGCGCAGGCGCAGGGGCAGCCTTGGGTGTGTGGGTCTCTGCGTCCCTGTGGGCGGCATCGAGTAGCCGTGACCGCTCCACTTCACCCGGGAAACCGCCAGGCACTCGCAGGAAGCTGGGGCGTCCTCCCCAGGGCTCCCTAGGTCTCCTGGCGCCCGGGTGAGGCGCTAATGAGGATGAGGCAGTGTCATCCCGAGGGGGCCGCACTCCGCTCTTGACCTTGGGTGAGTAAAAGCGGCCCAGGCTTCGCGGTTTCCATCAGTGGACCTGGAGTCCCCCCTCAGCCATGCAGATTCCCCATTTTTCTTTCTTTTTTTGTATAAATTTCCAAAGTACAGTTTATGGATTACAATGGCTTCCTCCCCCCCATAACTTCCCTCCCCCCCGCAACCCTCCCCTTTCCCACTCCCTCTCCCCTTCCATTCACATCGAGATTCATTTTCAATTCTCTTTATATACAGAAGATCGATTTAGTATATACTAAGTAAAGATTTCAACAGTTTGCACCCACACAGAAACACAAAGTGTAAAAATACTGTTTCAGTACTAGTTATAGCATTACTTCACTTTGGACAACACATTAAGGACAGATCCCACATCAGAAGTAAGTACACAGTGACTCCTGTTGTTGACTTAACAATTGGACACTCTTGTTTATGGCGTCAGTAATCTCCCTAGGCTCTAGTCATGAGTTGCCAAGGCTATGGAAGCCTTTAGAGTTTGCCGACTTTGATCTTATTCCGACAGGGTGATAGTCAAAGTGGAAGTTCTCTCCTCCCTTCAGAGAAAGGTACCTCCTTCTTTGATGGCTTTCTACTGGGATCTCACACTCTTTCATTTAGGTGTTTTTTGTTTGTTTGTTTTTTGCCAGAGTGTCTTGGCTTTCCATGCCTAAAATACTCTCATGGGCTCTACAGCCAGATCTGAATGCCTTAAGGGCTGATTCTGAGGCCAGAGTGCTGTTTACGACATCTGCATTCTATGGGTCTGCTGTGTATCCCGCCTCCCATGCTGGATCTTTCTCTCCCTTTTTGATTCTATCAGTTAGTATTAGCAGACACTTGTCTTGTTTGTGTGATCCCTTTGACTCTTAGACCTATCAATGTGATCCATTGTGAACTGAGATTGATCACTTGGACTACTGAGATGGCATTGGTACATGCCACCTTGATGGGTTTGTATTGGAATCCCCTGGTACATTCTAACTCCACCATTTGGGGCAAGTCCAATTGAGCATGTCCTAAATTGTACATCTCCTCCCTCTCTTATTCCCACTCTTATATTTAACAGGGATCACTTTTCAGTTAAAATTTAAACACCTAAGAATAATTGTGTGTTAATTACAGAGTTCAACCACTAGTACTAGAACAACCACAACCACAACAACAACAGCAACAACAAATACTAAAATGGATAAAGTGTTACATTGTACATCAACAGTCAGGGCAAGGGCTGATCAAGTCACTGTTTCTCATAGTGTCCATTTCACTTCAACAGGTGTCCCGTTTGGTGTTCAGTTAGTTGTCGCCGATCAGGGAGAACATATGATATTTGTCCCTTTGGGACTGGCTTAATTCACTCAGCATGATGTTTTCCAGATTCCTCCATCTTGATGCAAATGACTGGATTTCATTGTTTTTGACTGCTGTATAGTATTCTTTTTTTTTCATTTCTTTTTTTTTAAATTAAACTTTTATTTAATGAATATAAATTTCCAAAGTACAGCTTATGGGTTACAATGGCTTCCCCCTCCCAAAACTTCCCTCCCACCCGCAACCCTCCCCTTTCCCGCTCCCTCTCCCCTTTCAATCACATCATGATTCATTTTCAATTCTCTTTATATACAGAAGATCAGTTTAGTATATATTAGGTAACGATTTCAACAGTTTGCCGCCATATAGCAACACATAGTGAAAAAAAAATACTGTTGGAGTACTAGTTATAGCATTAAATAAGAGTGTACAGCACATTAAAGACAGATATCCTACATAATATTTAAAAAAAATTAATTAATTTTCTATGCCATTTCCAATTTAACACCAGGGTTTTTTTTTTTTTTCATTTCCAATTATCTTTATATACAGAAGATCGATTCAGTATATAATTAGTAAAGATCACATCAGTTTGTACCCACGCAGAAACACAAAGTGTAAAAATACTGTTTCAGTACTAGTTATACCATCACTGCACATTAGATAACACATTAAGGACAGATCCCACATGGGATGTAAGTACACAGTGACTCCTGTTGCTGACTTAACAATTTGACACTCCTGTTCATGGCGTCAGTAATCTCCCTAGGCTCTAGTCATGAGTTGCCAGGGCTATGGAAGCCTTTAGAGTTCGCTGACTTTGATCTTATTCCAATACGGTCATAGTCAAAGTGGAAGTTCTCCCTTCAGAGAAAGGTACTTCCTTCTTTGATGGCCCCGTTCTTTCCACTGGAATCTCACTCACAGAGATCTTTCATTTAGGTCTTCTTCTTTTTTTTTCTTTTCCATGGTGTCTTGGCTTTCCATGCCTACAATACTCTCATGGGCTCTTCAGCCAGATCCGAATGCCTTAAGGGCTGATTCTGAGGCCACAGTGTTGTTTAGGATGCCTGCCATTCTATGAGTCTGCTGTGTATCCCATTTCCCATGTTGGATCTTTCTCTCCCTTTTTGATTCTATCAGTTAGTATTAGCAGACACTTGTCTTGTTTGTGTGATCCCTTTGATTCGTAGACCTATCAGAGCCATCGGTTGTGAACTGAAATTAATCACTTGGACTAGTGAGATGGCATTGGTACATGCCACCTTGATGGGATTGTATTGGAATCCCCTGGTACATTTCTAACTCCATCATTTGCGGCAAGTCAGATTGTGCGTGTCCCAAATTGTACATCTCCTCCCTCTCTTATTCCCACTCTTATATTTAACAGGGATCACTTTTCAGTTAAAATTTAAACACCTAAGAATAATTGTGTGTTAATTACAGAGTTCAACCACTAGTACTAGAACAACCACAACAACAACAACAACAACAAATACTAAAAAGGATAAAGTATTACATTGTACATCTAGAGCCAGGACAAGAGCTGATCAGGTCATAGTTTCTTATAGTATCCATTTCACCTCCACAGGTTTCCCCTTTGGTGCTCAGTTGTCGCCGATCAGGGAAAACAAATGAAATTTGTCTCTTTGGAACTGGCTTAATTCACTCAGCATGATGTTTTCCAGATTCCTCCATCTTGATGCAAATGACTGGGTTTCATTGTTTTTGACTGCTGTATAGTATTCTATGGAGTACATGTCCCATAATTTCTTTATCCAGTCTACTGTTGATGGGCATTTGGGTTGGTTCCAGGTCTTAGCTATTGTGAATTGAGCTGCAATAAACATTAATGTGCAGATGGCTTTTTTATTAGCCAAATTAATTTCCTTTGGGTAAATTCCAAGGAGTGGGATGGCTGGGTTGTATGGTAGGGTTATGTTCAGGTTTCTGAGGAATCTCCAGACTGACTTCCATAGTGGCTTAACCAGTTTGCATTCCCACCAACAGTGGGTTAGTGTCCCTTTTTCCCCACATCCTCTTCAGAATCTGTTGTTGGTAGATTTCTGAATGTGAGCCATTCTAACTGGGGTGAGGAGAAACCTCATTGTGATTTTGATTTGCATTTCCTTGATTGCTAGTGATCTTGAACATTTTTTCATGTGTCTGTTGGCCATTTGGATTTCCTCTTTTGAAAAATAATCTATTGAGATCCTTGGCCCACCTCTTAAGTGGGTTGTTTGTTTTGATGTTGTGGAGTTTCTTGATTTCTTTGCAGATTCTGGTTATCAACCCTTTATCTGTTGTGTAGTTTGCAAATATTTTTTCACATTCTGTCAGTTGCCTCTTCACTCTCCTGACTGTTTCTTTTGCAGTATAGAAACTTCTCAATTTGATGCAATCCCAATAGTTAATTTTGGCTTTGACTGCCTGAGCCTCCAGGGTCTTTTCTAGGAAGTCTTTGCTGGTACCTATATCTTGCAGGGTTTCTCCAATGCTCTCTAATAATTTGATGGTGTCAGGTCATAGATTTAAGTCTTTAATCCATGTTGAGTGAATTTTTGTGTAAGGTGAAAGGTAGGGGTCTTGCTTCATGATTCTGCACGTAGAAATCCAATTTTCCCAGCATCATTTATTAAATAGACTGTCCTTACACCAGGGATTGGTTTTAGATCCTTTATCAAATATAAGTTGGCTGTAGATGTTTGGATTGATTTCTGGTGTTTCTATTCTGTTCCATTGGTCTATCCATCTGTTTCTGTACCAGTACCATGCTGTTTTGATAACAACTGCCCTGTAGTATGTCCTGAAATCTGGTATTGTGATGCCTCCGGCTTTGTTTTTGTTGTACAAGATTGCTTTAGCTATTCAAGGTCTCCTGTGTCTCCATATGAATTTCAGCATCATTTTTTTCTAGATCTGAGAAGAAGGTCTTTGGTATTTTGATTGGTATTGCATTGAATCTATAAATTACTTTTAGGAGAATGGACATTTTGATGATATTGATTCTTCCAATCCATGAGCATGGAAGATTTTTCCATTTTTTGATATCCTCTTCTATTTCTTTCTGTAAGGTTTTGTAGTTTTCATCATAGAGATCTTTAACATCCTTGGTTAAGTTTATTCCAAGGTATTTGATTGTTTTTGTAGCTATTGTGAATGGGATTGATCTTAGAAGTTCTTCCTCAGCCATGGCATTGCCTGTGTATACAAAGGCTGTTGATTTTTGTGCATTGGTTTTATATGCTGCTACTTTGCCAAACTCTTCTATGAGTTCCAGTAATCTCTTAGTAGAGTTCTTTGGATCCCCTAAATAAAGAGTCATATCATCTGCAAAGAGGGATAGTTTGAGTTCTTCCTTCCCAATATTTATCCCTTTAATTTCTTTTTCTTGCCTAATAGTTCTGGCTAAAACTTCCAGAACTATATTGAATAGCAGTGGTGAGAGTGGGCATCCCTGTCTGGTACCAGATCTCAGTGGAAATGCTTCTAACTTTTCCCCATTCAATAGGATGCTGGCCACAGGTTTTTCATAAATTGCTTTGATTGTATTGAGGAATGTTCCTTCCATACCCAGTTTGCTTAGAGTTTTCATCTTGAAAGGGTGTTGTATTTTACCAAATGCTTTCTCTGTGTCTTTTGAGATAATCATATGGTTTTTCTTCTGCAGTCTGTTAATGTGGTGTAGCACGTTGATTTGTGAACGTTGAACCATCCCTGCATACCAGGGATAAATCCCACTTGGTCTGGGTGGATGATCTTTCTGATGTGTTGTTGCATTCTATTGGCCAGAATTTTATTGAGGATTTTTGCATCTATGTTCATCAGGGAAATTGGTCTGTAATTCTCTTTCAATGTTGCATCTTTTTTGGGCTTAGGAATTAAGGTGATGCTGGCTTCATAAAAAGAATTTGGGAGGATTCCCTCTTTTTGATTGTTCTGAATAGTTTGAGAAGAATTGTAGTTAGTTCTTTAAATGTCTGGTAGAATTCAGCGGTGAATCCATCTGGTCCTGGGCTTTTCTTTGTTGGGAGGGCCTTTATTACTATTTCAATTTCTGTCCCAGTTATGGGTCTGTTTAGGTTTTCTATGTCTTGCTGGTTCAAGTTAGGTAGGTTGCATGTGTCCAGGAATCCATCCATTTCTGATAGATTTCCCTGTTTGCTGGCATACAACTCTTTGTAGTAATTTCTGATGACTCTTTTTATTTCTGTAGTGTCTGTTGTTACGTTTCCTTTTTCATCTCTGATTTTATTGATTTGGGTCTTTTCTCTTCTTTTTTTAGTTAGTTGGGCCAATGGGGTGTCAATTTTATTTTTTCAAAAAACCAGCTCCTCGTTTGGCTGATTTTTTGTAATTTTTTTTTTTGGATTCAATCCTGTTGATTTCTTCTCTGATTTTAATTATTTCTCTTCTCCTACTAGATTTGGGTCTGGTTTGCTGCAGATTTTCTAGATCCTTGAGATGAATTGAAAGCTCATTTATTTGGTGCCTTTCCAATTTCTTGATGTAGGCACCTATTGATATAAACTTTTCTCTTAACACTACTTTTGCTGTATCTGATAAGTTTTGGTATGTTGTGCTGTTATCCTCATTTACTTCCAGAAAATTTTTGATTTCTCTTTTGATTTCTTCTATGACCCATTGTTCATTCAGGAGCATGTTATTCAGTCTCCATGTGTTTGCATGTGCTCTAGGGATTCCCAAGTTGCTAATTTCCAACTTCATTCCTTTATGGTCTGAGAAGCTGCATGGTATGATTCTAATTCTTTTGAATTTGCTGAGACTTGCTTTATGGCCTAGTATGTGGTCAATCCTAGAGAAGGTTCCATGTACTGCTGAGGAGAATGTAAAGTCCTTAGATGTAGGATGAAATGTTCTGTAGATATCTGTTAGATCCATTTGGGCTATAGTGTCATTTAAATCTACTGTCTCCTTGTTGGTCTTCTGTCCTGTTGATCTGTCTATTTCTGAGAGTGGAGTATTGAAGTCCCCCAGTACTATTGTATTGGAGTCTAAGTCTCCCTTTAAGTCCCTTAACAAATCTTTTAAATAAACCGGTGCCCTGCAATTAGGTGCATATACATTGATAATTGTTATATCTTCCTGTTGAATGGATCCATTAATCATTATATAGTGCCCCTCTTTGTCTCTCCTAACAGTTTTTGTGGTAAAGTTTATGTTGTCTGATATTAAGATGGCTACGCCCGCTCCTTTTTCATTTCTGTTGGCATACTATATGTTTTTCCAGCCTCTCACTTTCAGTCTGTATGTATCTTTGTTGGAAAGATGTGTTTCTTGTAAGCAGCAAATAGATGGGTTTTGTTCCTTAACCCAATCAGCCAATCTGTGTCTTTTAATTGGACAGTTCAGGCCATTAACGTTCAATGTGACTATTGATAGGTAGTAAATTTGCCCTGCCATTTGCCAAAGATATTTTCTAATATATGCTTTGAATTCCCTGTGATTTTTTGCTGTGAGGTTTCCTTCCTTTACCTTCCTTCATATTGATGACCATGTTTCTGTGTTTCTGTGTGTAACACATCTTTAAGCATCTTTTGCAGGGCTGGACGAGTGGTGACAAATTCTTTCAATTTCTGTTTGCTGTGAAAGGTCTTTATTTCACCTTCATTCACAAATGAGAGCTTTGCAGGATATAATATTCTGGGCTGGCAGTTTTTCTCTCTTAGTACCTGGGCTGTATCTCGCCATTCCCTCCTTGCCTGTAGGGTTTCTGAAGATAAGTCTGCTGTGAGTCTAATTGGAGATCCTCTGAGAGTAATCTGACGTTTCTCTCTTGCACATTTTAGAATCTTTTCTTTATGTTTCACTGAGGTGAGTTTGATTATAATGTGTCGTGGTGAGGATCTCTTTTGGTCATGTTTACTAGGGGTTCTATGAGCTTCCTGAACTAGGATGTCTCTGTCCTTCTCCAAACCCGGGAAGTTCTCTGCAAGTATCTCACTAAAAAGGCCTTCTAATCCTTTCTCTCTCTCCATGCCTTCAGGAACTCCTAGAACCCTATGTTGGGTTTTTTAATAGTATCCTGTAGATTCCCAACAATATTTTTTAGATTTCTAATTTCCTCTTCTTTTTTTTTTTTTTGGTTTGACTGTATAGTTTCCTGTGCTCTGTCTTCTAAGTCTGATATTCTCTCTTCTGTTTCACTGACTCTGTTTTTAAGGCTCTCTAGTGTGTTTGTCATTTGATCTACTGAGTTCTTCATTTCATTTTGATTTCTCTTCACTATCACACTTTCCTGTTCTACTAGTTTCTGCATTTCATTTTGATTCCTCCTTAAGATTTGATTTTCTCGAAGGAGATTTTCTATCCTCTCCAGTAAGGAATTCCGTACCTCAAGCATTTGTTTTTGAAAACTTCTAATTGTTCTTATCATAAATTTTTTGAAATCCATATCTTGCATTTCCTCCATCTCATCATTTTCATAATCTTGGTTTGGGGTGTCTTGTTCATTTGGGGGTGTCATAATGTCTTCCTTGTTCTTGTTTCCTTGATTTCTGCGTTTGTTGCTTGGCATTGTGGAGATGTCTTTGGATTTTTCTGCCCTCTCGCTGTGGTGTTTTTTCTTGTTATACTATGACTGTATTAAGTGGACTGTCTGCTTTTGATGGAGCTTTAGAGGCTTGAGATGGGTGTGGCCTGAGAGCTCTCTTTGGTTCCTCAGGGTTAAGGATGTGCCAAAGGTGACACTCCCAGGTTAGGTGTGGTAAATCTCTCTCTCTCTCTTTCTTTCTTTTTTTTTTTTTTTTGATTCAAAAGGGAAGCAATTCCACACAGCTCTGGTGTGTTGATTCTGCCTCTGGTGTCCCGAATTGTGGGCTCCCACGCTCTCCACATAGGTCCACTGTGAATCACTAGTTCCAGCAGAGTTTCCTCTGCTGTTTCTTCCCCTACTCTTCCTTGAACCTGCAGTATCTCCACTTTTATTTAACTGTCTCTTCCCAGGCTATCAGTGTGCTCCCTTCCTATTCCGCCATCTTGCCGCTCTCCAGATTCCCTGTTTCTGAGGTCAGTTCTGTCCAGCAAAGGGGCCCTGAGGGAATTGGGGTCCCCAAGGGAGCTGGAAGGGACCCCGGGGTGACTGGGTCCCCGAGGGAGCTGGGAGGGACGCCGGGGTAACTGGGGTCCCCTGGGAGCTGCAAGGCTCTGGACTAGGCTCTGTGGTGAGTAGGGTGGACGAGGAACACCTGACCTCATTATCGCTCACAACTGTGGAGGGGGAGAGACCTGCGTATTGTGATTAGTCTGCTGCTTGAAGGCGCTCTCGGGGTGAGGTATTCAAGAGATTATACCAAACCGGAGTGGCCAGCAGTGGTCCTGTGGGATGCTTTATGATGCTGGTGGTTCAGTGTGTGAATAGCAACTGCTATTATTTTCATTTTATTTGCAAGGCAGAGAGAAAGAGAGGTGATATCTTCCATCTTCCATCCACTTCCCAAATGCTATAACAGTGAGAACTGGGCCAGGATGAAGCCAGGTACCCAGAAATCGCTCTGGGTCTCCCACGTGCGTGGCAGGGCTCTCAGTACTTGGGTCATCATCTGTCTTAGCAAGAAGGTGCGTGGAGCTCTGGATTCAACCAGACTCTCTGATATGGGATATGCGTGGTCCAGCTGTGCTCTTAATTGCTGTGGGAAACACAGGCCCTGTATTTATGCTTTGAATAGTATGTTGAGTTAGGAATCTCACCTTAGGGAAGCTTATTCTGATCCCTCTTTGAACAGTTTTTTTTTAAAAGATTTATTTTATTTATTTGAAAGAGTTACAGAGAGAGGGAGAGACAGAGAGAAGGTCCTCCATCCGCTGGTTCAGTCCCCAGATGGCTGCAATGGCTGGAGCTACACTGATCCAAAGCCAGGAGCCAGGAGCTTCCTCTGGGCCTCCCACGAAGGTGCAGGGGCCCAAGGTCTTGGGCCATCTTCTGCTGCTCTCCCAGGCTGTAGCAGAGAGCTGGACTGGAAGTGGAACAGCCAGGATTAGAACCGGCGCCCATATGGGATGATGGCACTTCAGGCCAGGGCTTTAACCCATTGCACCACAGCATGGGCCCCTCTTTGAGTAGTTTTAACCTGTCCTCCTGCTTTAACCCCCGTTACCTGCTTGAAGTTTTTTCTTTTTTCCATTGTACTTTTGTTGCAGCCTAGAGTATTATTTACTTCTTTACCATAGCCGTTATCTGTGTATCCCACGTATACTTCAGTTCCATGAACGAAGCTGTTTTCCTCCTGCTTACTAATGCATTTCAAAGGCCAAGAACAATCCTGGTTTCTAGTAGACATTCAGTAAATATTTATAGGATGAATATGTTATTTTTCAGAATATAAAGCAGACGCACAAGCAGACTTTCATAATTAGCATGACTTGTGTGGAACGTAGTTCTGTTGAACGTCCCGGTAGGAAGGGCAATCAACAAATCAACATTTCAGTGAATCATCCCTATGTTACCCCAAATGACAGCTTTCCACAGTCCCTGGGTTAGCATTCATTATCCATTAAACACTTTTACACTCCCTTAAATATCTTATGCCTCTTCATAGTCCTTGAGGACAAGGCCCCTGTGGTTTGCCTCTGTATCCCCCACAGCACATCCTATGGTGAGGGGCACCCATGGGGCAATGAGTATCTACTGAAGGAACAAAGGAGTAAGTTGGATTAAGGCACTAAGTCCTTAGGAATCCAGTTATCTGCCACAGAAGGTTTGTTTAATGGCATTAGGGCTCCGGACTCTAGTATTATGCAAAGGAGGGTCTGGCATTCAAAAGGATTTACCTGTTTTCTGTGCTAATTTTGGGGTTTCCATCTCAATGATTGTATGAAAAGTTAAACATTCTGAGTTATCTAGGTAAACAACTGGCAGAAGGGGCGCCTGTCTTAGTGTTTATTTTTGTGTCTGTTTTGGACATGTAAGGATTAGGTAATGCAGTACTTTGTCACAATTAAGAAAAGAACAGCGGCAGACTAAAAGGCTAAGTGATTTATTCACTGCAAATGAAGCCACTCCACCGGTGTGAGATTTCACATTAGTTCAAAATAAGAAAAGTTACCGGAGAAACGAGCTGCCTGGTATGGTAAAATAAAACTAACATTCCTCTTTGGAGAGGTGACTTAGTTTTGCCAAGGTGTAATGATTGTTTTATAAAAAAGACTAATTAATTAATTCATTTGAAGAGAGTGATAGAGGAGAGAGATCTTCCATCCACTGCTTCACTCTGCAGATGGGTACATTGGCTGGGGCAGATCTAGGCAGAAACCAGAAGCCAGGAGCACTTTCCATGGCTCCCACGTGGGTGCAGGGGCCCAAGGACTTGGGCCATCTTCCACTGCTTTCCCAGGCACACTAGCAGGGGGCTGGATCTGAAGCTGAGTGGCTGGATCTCGCTGGGGCTGGTGTTCCAATTTGGGATGCTAGCTCTGCAGGCTGCAGCTTAGCTCACTGTGCCACAACACTGGCCCTTCATTCGTTTTCTTAAGCATTTTAAATGTAATTTTTGTTAGCTTTGTCATTTTGTTTGAATTTATTTGGTAATTTTGGAGGAGTAATTTTTAGCTATAAGAACTATGAAGTAAGGGGCCGGTGCTGTGGCGCAGCAGCTTAATGCCCTGGCCTGAAGCACCAGCAGCCCAAATGGGTGCCGGTTCCTGTCCCGGCTGCTCCACTTCTGATCCAGCTCTCTGCTATGGCCTGGGATAGCAGTAGAAGATGGCCCAAGTCCTTGGGCCCCTGAACCCATGTGAGAGACCTGGAGGAAGCTCCTGGCTCCTGACTTCGGATCGGCGCAGCTCCAGACATTTTGGGAGTGAACCAGCGGATGGAAGACCTCTCTCTGTGTCTCTACCCCTTTCTGTAACACTGTCTTTCAAATAAGTAAAATAAATCTTTTTTAAAAAAAGAACTATGAAATAAGGGTTTGAGTGTATTTTATGTATTTAAGTAATATTGTAATGAAAATAGTTTGAGAGCGTGGGACCTTGGGCTCAGGGCCCATGACACATTGTTTCAGGAGAGTCCCAGGGCCGGTTCAGTGTGGGACAGGTGTTTCTGGAGCTGCTGCTACTAGAGATGAATAGAAGGGAGGGATCTTGGGAAAATGCAGAGCGGCTGGTCAGAGAAAATGGAGGAGTTTTAGACAAAGTTAGTCTCCTTCAGTTTGGCTTTTGGCTGTGACTTTCTGGGTTCTCTTTCCTAATGACTCTTCTCAAATGGCCATGTGAAATGCAGTGTTTTGATTTTTAGACAAAAACAACAACCACAAAACCTCCCATCATTTTTGCAGGTGATGCACACCTTGTGCTTGGTGTGGAACACCGAGAGGGCTAGGGAGCTGTCTAATAAAGTGACTGTCCTAGGTCAGAGGAGAGAGATGCTCATTCTCTGATACCGTCATCTCTCCTCAGCTCCCCAGGAGCCCCCTCTCGGGCCCTGCAATGGGAAATACAAGTGGGAAAAAATCAGATGACGGTTTGTTTTTTATTTAGCAGGTGATATTTCAGAATTCACGTTTTCTCCCATGTCAGAGCCATATTGTCTAGAGTTTAACCAACAAATATTTATAGAGCACCTATTGTGTGCCAGACATTACATGAGGAGCTGAAGACGGTGAATGATACAGAGTTTCTGCTTTTGGGACTTACCTAAAACAAACTGGTTTTATCCTATTGTGTGTTTTCATTTGCTATATTCTAGTTGAATGTGAGTGGGCAATTTGAAAAGTGCAGTACATTCTTTATGCAGGTTGGTCTCATTTCCAGCATAGATGACAGAGTTAGCTATCGGAAAGGTTCAGATTAATTTGTTCTTTACCGCTCTCCATTTCTAGGGGTGTCATGAAAATTGACATAAATCTTCAGAAAGTGGACATCGACCAGTGTTCAAGTGATGGCTGGTTTTCAGGAACTCACAAATGCCACCTTAACAATTCTGAGGTAAGAACGCGAAAGTAAGAACCTTTGAAATCGGGAGCTCAGCAGATTCTTGAATTTGTCACATTTGTGTGGGTAAATGAACAAAAGGTGTCTTCCTGGGGGGAGACATCTATGCAGGTCTCAGAGCTGCCAAAGAACTGACAGAGGAGCAGAAAACAAAATCCATGCAACTGCTCATGTGGGACCTAAGAGAAGACCGAAGCTAAAATTATGTCTGAAGTCTGCCGTTAGTTATAGGCTGACCCCGTTCTTTAAAACGGACTGGACATTTAAAATAACCATGAAGGGAGAAAGCTGTCCCAGGAGGGTCAGCCACATCATGCATGTTCTCAGGAGTGTGGAGCTTGTTGAGACGTTAGTGGTGTTCGTTCAGATCCATGGCTGTCTGCGAGACATGTGGAGACGGTGCGGCAGGGAGAACTTGAAGACCCCAAGACTGGGGCCTGGGAAGGGTTCGCGTATGTGTGTTTTCCCAGCGTTCAGTTCCTCTCCATGCTTGATTCAAGGTCTCTGGTTGGTAAGGAGCCACTGGAGAGATGATGGTTCTGGAAATAAGGCTGCCACTTGTCCTCTGTATTTTCAGAGAAGAGGGAAGTCCTCCTAATGATTGGGTTTTCAGTATTCCATCTCTGAGGTCCCACTAGATGAGTGCCGTTGTGCGTTAGGTGTCCAGTTAAGTTCCTGGTCTTAGATACTTGGTTTCTGTGAAAATAAAAGCGATGTCACCATAACAGAGATATGGAGAGAGTCTGCCACCATGGAGCTGGGAGGTCATTAAGGGGATACGGCTAGGCACGTGTCGAGCTGCCGCCTGGAACCTGGACTTCTGGTCACTTGCACCCTTGACTGCTGTCACCTGGAATGACGGAATGACTGTGTCCAGAGACTCCCGATGCGTGGCAGAAGGTTTTTGGACCCTTGTTTGATGGACATTTTAACTTCATCCACATCTGTTTGTTTCTCTGAGCGATCAGGTAGCCCCGGTGACACACCCCTGCTCCTTCTCTAGTTCGGAAATTTCCCGTAAGGGAATTTTTACCGGCTCGCAGTAGGTCAGCCAGCACTTCTAGCCTGCGTACGCCCCCACTCCCTGTATCTCCTTCCCAGCGCTCATTCAGGTGTCTCTTGAGCTACAGCTCATATAAACCCCAAATAAAGTTCTCATAGCTTTGTAGTAGCTGAGCTTGAGCTGACCCTCGCCAGCCCAACGTGGATTCCATGAATTTTTGAGGAAATTCAGCTGGATTTATTTAACACAGAGGGAATGTTCCCACAAACATAGCAGTCTACATCTTTCATTTGAATGCTTGCTGTTTGTGAAAAGCGGTGATACATGGAGCACATAGTGTGAGTTTAAGGTGAGAGATTTAAAATCACAAGGAAGTTTAACAAAAGACACTTATCTGTGCCATTAAACAAAAATGTACACAGATGTACGCAGGCATGTGTATACCTGTGTATGCAAACACTGCATGTTTACCATGTACGTACACTACCACACATACCCTGCCATACACAGTCCATGTGTCCCCACACTCCCATAACCCAAAATAACCCACACCCACCCACACCTCTACCTCCCCCTACACCCAGTATCCACCAGAGCATACCTCAGCCATCCTGCCCTTTAAATCTGTGACACCTCTTCACCATATCCCGTGACCCCTTCTCCCCACTTCCCTAATACCCCGGATGTATTCCCACACACCCTACCCCTTTGTATACCTCTACACAGGCAGCCTCCACAGCTGCCTGTCACTCTCCTCCCACTCAATGGAGACCTGGTGATGTATGTGTTTCTGTCTTGTTAACTCACAAAAGGTAAGATCCTGTTTTTTTCTTCCTTTTCCTGTTTGTTCTTTTGGTTCTGAACAATTCTGAGCCCACATTTCCCCTCAGATGGCTCTGGTATTTCTAAAGATGTGAAACTCATTCACTGAATTGGTGGATGTCTTCAGTGCAGTTATTATCTGTATGCCAAGGGCATGTGGCCACCTAGCGCTGGGTCTTAGCGGGAGTTGACTGACTTGGGCGTGGGTGTCTAGTTGTGGGTATTGATCTGTGTGTGCTCATTTCTGTAGAGCCTTGTTTGGATGGCACTCCCGGGGGGGCTCAATAAGCTGCCTGTCTGGGAGCTTCCCTGTGTGTTCCCATTGCTGCTTGGCTCATGATCTCAGAGAGGTTGTGTGTCCTGGTGTCACCTCGGACTGTTTGAATGAACCGTTATATTGCAAGAATCCCTTTCTCCTTCTGAAAGATCGGTTTCTCTATGTTGCATTAGGATATTAGTTTTCTATCTTTTTAAAGTTTCAAGGAAAATATTATCCTCTAGTCTGATTAACAAGGACAGGTTGAAATGTGTAACTTTGGGGATTATATAAAGAACATTATATTGATTGAATTCCTATTGGAAAAACATCCTGTGAGACACTGGACAGACAGTTCTGTGGATTTCACTAGAAAATGCAGAAAGAGGTTCAGTCTCCAAAGCGCCAGTTTTGACCTGGAGTCTGGATCTGTCCCACCTCCTTTCCTTGCTGAGGTGCGGGGGTTGGGGGTCGGGGATTTTGGTGTCCTGGACTGGGCTCTCCAGGCCTTGGTGGGGCTGTCTGCCCCCAGGGCTGTCATGGAGCTCTTCACAGTCGTGTTTCTGAGCTTCTCCAAGGTCCTGCAGTTGGCGCTGGTCACACAGGCACCTGCAACACTGTCAAACCACATCGCTAGACTGGTGACTAAGAAGAATCTTTCAGTTTCTTCCCTGTGTTGATATGAGCTGGAGATTTTTGCTGCTAGGGGAAAAAAATCAGAAAAATGTCTTGTTTGCAGCATTTCTTATCTGCTCTGGCTTTCCTTTGCTCTTTGTTACAAATCATCCGTTACCAACCAGGAAGTCCACTTTGTCAGTTGGTTTAGTCAAGGACGTATTTAAGGGACCTCTGACACATGTGGGGTCCTGTATTTAGGGATGTACATTTAGGGACATTGAGATACTCATCATGGTTTACAGTGGGGTTTATCTCCCCAGTGTTGAACATTCTTGTACTGTAGATAAAGGAGGAAGTTACAGGTTTCAAAGTTATAAGTGACACAGACTTTTCACTTTTAGGATTTTTCTAGCTTGTTAGCTCTTCAGCCTGCAGGGCTATGCTAAACAGAATAGTAGTTCTGATGGGGGGAATCATTCAGTGGTATGGGGCCAGTGATGAAAGTCGCAAGAGCGTTTTAGAAAGGCAGGGCGTGTTTATTGAAGAAAAGAACTTCTCACAGAGTTTAGATCTTCGTGATAAGCACCTACTAAGCATTTTTTGAGGAACAGGATAACTTCTGGATCAGTGCCATGAGCTGGATTGCTTTGGCTGTCTTTATCACTGGTCCAGAGCTCTGAGAAACAGGCTTCATCCTGTTTTCAGTCTCCATTTAAATCATTCTTGGCCCATTTTCATATAAATGTTCGTTTTGTGTACATAAAATTCTCTCCTACAGCATAGTTTATTAAAAACACTAAATGAATGGATAGCTTTGCTCTAAGGGTTAACTTTGGCTTTGTTTCTACTCTAAAAACTTTATATATTTTTTTAAAGATTTATTTTATTTATTTGAAAGACAGAGTTACAGAGAGAGGTAGAGACAGAGAGAGAGGTCTTCCCTCCATTGGTTCACTCCCCAGATGGCCGCAACAGCCGGAGCTGCACCTATCTGAAGCCAGGAGCCAGGAACTTCTTCCAGGTCTCCAACACAGGTGCAGGGACCCAAGGACTTGGGCCATCTTCCACTGCTATCCCAGGCCATAGCAGAGAGCTGGATGGGAAGAGGAGCAGCTGGGACTAGAACCAGCGCCCATGTGGGATGCCAGTGTTTCAGGCCAGGACTTTAACCCACTGCGCCACAGCGCCGGCCCCTCTACTCTAAAAACTTTAAAAACCATTATTTAAAGTAGAAAACATGAAGGCAGCGACTTTAAACTTTTTGGTTATATCCCTTTAGTAAAAATGCTTTAAGTGTCAACCCATAGTGGATAAATACATGCATTTAAAGTTACAGAGTCTATGCATCTTGTGTCATACTCTGATATGTTCTATATTTCATAAATTGGAAAACTGATACGATTGAGAGAAAGATGAAAAACATTTTAATATTAGTTATTTTGTAAAAAAACAATTATGTCTTTATTGAGAACCATGTAACTGATTCATACTTTGCAAGATTTTTAGCAAGAATATAAGAGTCTATTATGAGTAATCATTTCAGAACATCTTAGCCTAATACTCAGTAGTGCAGTGAGTCAGAGGTCTCTAAGTTCAGTTTATTTTTATACTTCGTGTCTGGCATTGTTGGAAAAGGTGCCTCACAAAGATACTGCAGTCCAAATTGAAGAAATAGGTTGTTGACTGTGTTTGATAAATTTTGATATTTGTTTTTCAGGTATATCTACCAGTTTTGCAAGGATTTTTACAGATCTACACTTAGTTTTTCATCTTACTTGATCTTAATTGGTCCTTGCAAACTAATTGGGAAATCCCCATTGTGGTATTTTAAAGTAATAGATTAAAAGCTCACTAAATCTCCTCTTGTGGACTATTTTAAAAACAGATTAGAGGGGCCGGCACCGTGGCTCACTTGGTTAATCCTCCGCGTGCGGCGCCGACATCCCATATGGGCACCGGGTTCTAGTCTTGGTTGCTCCTCTTCCAGTCCAGCTCTCTGCTGGGGCCCGGGGAAGGCAGTGAAGGATGGCCCAAGTGCTTGGGCCTTGCACCCGCATGGGAGACCAGGAGAAGCACCTGGCTCCTGGCTTCGGATTGGCAGTAGCTCTGGCCGTAGCGGCCATTTGGGGGGTGAACCAACGAAAGGAAGACCTTTCTCTCTCTCTCTCTCACTGACTATCTGTCAAATAAAAAAAAAATCTTAAAAAAAACAGATTACAAAAAAATTATTTACAAATTTAAACTGTAGATCTATGTGAATATTTGTAATTTTGGCAACAAAAACCATATAATACTGAAAACATTTTCAAAAATCTGTTTTCAAAATGCTTACTTCAAAAGATTTTCTCATGGATTGTTCAAATGTCACCTTTACTTTGAGGAATGACGTAGCATTTTTTTTTTATTAAATACCTGCTGCATATATACTATAGGTCACCACTTGTTATCACAGAATAGACCAGCAAATTTGGAGAATTCACCTTTGTAAAAGAACAAGGCGTAACAAACCTTTAAGCTCAGAAACAAGTACTTCTTTTTGACATAATCAGAAAATCTGTGTGGGAGGTTTGCTGGGTCACAGACCATCTCATTAATAAGAATGGTAAATATTTCACAGCTTAAAATAATCTACTCTAAATTCACCTAAATAACCAACTATAAATGATAATAAATTGAAGTTTGAAAGCAAATGGAGGGACCGGTCTTGTGGCATAGCGGATAAAGCCACTGCCTGCAGTGCAGGCATCCCATACAGGCGCTGGTTCTAGTCTTGGCTACTCCACTTCAGATCTAGCTCTCTGCTATAGCCTGGGAAAGCAGTAGAGCATGGCCCACGTCCTTGGGTCCTTGCACTTGTGTGGGAGACCCAGAAGCTCCTGGCTCCTGGCTTCAGATTGACACAGCTCTGACCATTGTGGCCATCTGGGAAGTGAACCAGTGGATGGAAGACCTTTCTCTCTCTCTCTCTGCCTTTGCCTCTCTCTATGTAACTATGCCTTTCAAATAAATAAATACCAAAAAAAAAAAAAAAAAAGAGTGAATGGAGGAACCACGTAGCCATTCTCAGTGTTTTAGTCCCAAAATTCCCAGTTTTTCTTCAGTATATCTCAGATGCCTTATCAGATTTGTGGTCCTGTGAAGCGTAGACTGATAGAGGGTGTTCATATTAACCCACATCTTAACTATCAGCAAAGCCTACATTAGTTCTTATTTTTTAAAATAGGAAAGTTAAATGTAGACAGAAGTTGTAGCATTTATTTTCTTTTTGCACACCAATTACCCTCTTGGATACTCACTTTGAAGACTACTTTCTGAGATGATCAGAGTCACTGGTCTATGCAGAGTCGCTGCAGTGGCTGTGTTGTTGACCATCAATGTCTTGATGTTGACCATCAAAGATAGATTTGTATGGCATGTACTGGCTGGGAGTCCATTTGTAACTTCTTGCTACTCCAGTAGATAAAAGTTAATGAATTTCCAAAGGCATGTTTTTTAAAATTTTTTATTTCATAAATGTGAATTTACAAAGTGCAACTTTTGTATTGTTGTGGCTCCCCGCCCCCCAACCTCCCTCCAACCCCATGGCCCTCCCCTCTCCCTCTCCCATCCCGCCCTTTATCGAGTTTCATTTTCAATTACCTTCATATACTGAAGATCAACTTAGTATATACTAAGCAAGGATTTCAACAGGCTGCATTCACACAACCGCACAAGGTATAGGGTATTGTTTGACTAGCAGTGTTTTTAGGTTTCATAGTAAAACACATTAAGGACAGAGATCCTACGTGGGGAGCATGTACCCAGTGACTCCCGTTGTTGATTTAACAATTGGCACTCTTATTTATGACGTCAGCAATCACCTGAGAGACTCTTGCCATGAGCTGTCTAGGCTATGGAAGCCCCTTGAGTTCACCGACTCTGAACTTGTTTAGTCAAGGCCGTATCACAGTGGGGGTTCTTTCCTCCCTTCAGAGAAAGGCGCCTCTCTCCTTGATGGCCTGTTCCAAAGGCATGTTTTTTAAAAGGTTAAAATGGTACAAAAAGATATCATTTAGCATATGAGAAGAGGAATTTAATATAAAGATTCAAAGAAAATGGGAATTAATCTTTCTCTTTGCAAAACCCTTTTCCATATGAAACATAGCCTACTAATTTGACCGACAGCAGGGTTTAAAGAACTTTTTTTACAAAACTGTCACTTAATTTAATATCTGATTTAGTGCAAATCGCCTCGAATTGGTTGTATATCCGTTCTCATCTTGCGGTTGCTTTCTCACCAACGCTCTTTCCTTGAGAAAATTTCTGTTTTACAAATATTACTGTTTACCAATTCTAGAACTGTGCTGTCCAATATGCTAGGCGTTAGCCACATGTGGCTTTTGAAATTTAAATCAATTAAAATTAAACACATTTACAAATTCCAGTCCCTGGCCTCACTAACCTGATTTCAAGTGTTTAATAGCCATGTGTTAACTAGTGGCTGCTGCACTGGACAGTGGAGTGATCGCTCTGCCTCTGTGATATGGTCTAGCTCATAGTGTAGTCAAGCTACACAGGTTTTTGAAAGCTTTCGAATCCCTAAATCCCCCTGTACAGTTGAATCAGTAACCGTGCTTTAAACTTACTGAGGGACATTTAAGGACAAACTTGAAGTAAAATGTGACTTATGCAGTCTTCTTATGATCTGATGTGTTAACTCAATTGAAAATAAATGAGAACCTTGCAAACCATTGTTAGTGCTGTTATTTCACACTGGAAACTCTAATAGTGTTCCAGTAAATGGAGAGACGACAGTACTGGTAATCATTTAGCTGTTTGAAATTCCATTGTAGTTGTTGGAAGACTTCTCTTTCCTCTCAAAACCAGTACATGTGTGGTGATTTGACATAGAGTCACACCCTTGTAGTAGACTAGAGGATGATGGTCAGGGGTTCAGTGGCGCCTAGTGCAGTGGTTGCCACTGTGGACCAATGGAGATGGCCCACTTGTTGGATGGCATCCCTATAATATACAGCCATCGATTTGGTTCCTGCCACTGGAATTGGTTAAAATATAAAATTTTTTTGTCTTTGTAGTACCAGCCTTTCAGATTCTTAAGCTGCTGTCAGCTACTTTCTAAGTCTTCTTTCTCTGGTTCAGTCGGCTATCCTTCCTTTCCCAGCCTTAGCCAAAAATGACCTTCCCACTGCTGTATGGAACCACATTTATTTCTGGAGTTGTGAAGCCCTAATTTGTATTTTGTCATGCAATCCTTAATTCTGAAATTAATAGAAACTGATTGTATTTTTCTGTTTTTATTTTTTTCTTGCTATACTCCCAAGAATGATTTGGGTGAGAGATTCTGGAGTTGTTCCAATACTAGCATTGGGAATCACTGTTCCAAACCGACTGTCTTAGGACACCTAATAAATCGGTGAAGGGAAACTTCTCTTTGGACTTCAGATGTTGCCAGTTACTGAACCAAGAGTTCACCAGTGACTGTCGCCATCTTGTGGTTGGGGAAAGAGAGAGAAACTGTGGTAGGAAACCCATTTCATGCTGTGTGGACACTGTCGGTGTTAGAACATCATATATGTTTCCTTGCATAGAGTCGCAGGCTTGTTTGTTGCATCCTGGCTAAACTCCAGGGCCCCGTTTGTAACACTGTCTTGTGCAACCTAGTTCTGACTTTAGTCCACTCATATCTACTGAGATGTACAAGGGTTCTCTGAGGCACATTTTAAAAGTTTGCTGAGCTATTATTCCTATATTAATTGTTATCATGATGATGATGAGTAAGATTCCTGGCTTGTTTTCCATGGGGCACCTTTTATACCAGATTGATTCATATTCATTGTTCCCATTTATGCTATGTATATTTATTACCACTTGCTATGGTTTTAGGGGTTGGGGATACTGCAGTGACCAAAGCAGAAGTCCATAATTTAAGAAAAATCATTTCATTCTAGAGAACCAGATAACTTAAAAATGTATCAGTTGACTAACTTTTCTAAATACTAAGTTTTCCAAGATTTCTAAAATTTTCATATATTAATGTTTGAGACTTAGCAATGAATAATCCCTAGCATGGAAGACAAATCTTCACATGTCTTCCGTAAGTGCAGAAATTTATCTCTTGGATTGGCAAATAAAAAAGAAAATGATTATACTCAGTGTTGGTGAGGATATTCTCATGCATTATTGGTAGTGATATAAATTGTTATTGAACTTTCTGGCAGTATGACAAAAATGTGTCGCTAATGAAAAGTGGATACTTCTGTGTTCCACTGGTTCTTTTTTTCTACTCCTATTTTAAATAAGCAAATCTTCAGAATTACCATCAACCTGTATTTATTAGACTACTCCTCACAGTGTTATATATTGTAGCAAAAGCTTGGAAACAACTCCAAGGGCACAACACTAAGGACTTGGTTCAGGAAATTGTGATGCATCTAAACACAGTAATGTTGCTGTTTGTAATGAATTCCGTTCTTCATTTATGACGTGGAATGATACCCAGGGCATGTTAAAGAAAAGAAGCAGGTTCTCCGGCATGGTTCAAGGACTGGTAAGAACTTGGAGACGTCGGGAACAGTGGTGAAATCTGTGAAATGCATTTAGTAGATGAGTAGCGGCTTGGGCAGAAGCAGACAACTCTTCATTTTGTCCTGCAAGCGAGCCCTTTGCAACTGGAGACGTGCAATGAATACCCCTGGGAACGTGTGTGCAGCGTGAATTGTGTAATCTGGCTCACAGCTTGTGCATGGAGGCTGGGTTGAAGGCAGGCGGGCACACGCAGCCTTTAAATGTTAGGAATGCCGCTGTCTAGATCTTGGGTGGAGTTGGGAGGCAGAGGATGGGGAGAGTCAGTCTGAAGAATCTCGAGGCTGTCTGTGAGGAAGTGGCAGGTTCATTGCTTTGTTCCTCTGTTCAGGGACTCCTTCCTCGTTTCTGGTTCGTGGTGAGGATCACTAATGCGAACAAAAATCCCAGAGCAGAGGTTCCAAGCCGGAAGTGAATGAATCACAGTGAAGACTGCGGATGGGTTTCACTTTTTTTCTGTCATTTCAGCTCAATAGATTTTATTAAAATTTTAAAAGAATAAAATGTTTTATTTATAGTAACACTAACAGTGTCCGCAGCTATGTGGTTTTGCTTGCTCTGGGTCAGGAATTGTCCCATGGCAGATACGTGTCTGAGGTGGTGGATAAGCCGCTTTGTCCTGACTCTTATGGTCATCGTGCCCTGGGTACTCTTGCCCGTGTTGAAATGCCGCATTGTACTCCAGAAACCTGTCCAGTCACCACGTGTCTATTAAAAATAACAATGTTTTAAAAATCGTTGCATGTGCTTTACATATGTAAGTTTAATCTTTATCATCTCCATTTTCCTGGTGAGGAAGCTCAGCCTAGAAAGGTTAAATACGTTCCCTGCAATCACACAATTTGTAGTTGTTCAAGATAGGTTTAGAATCCAGATTTATCTGATTCCAGAGTCTGTCTTTAAAGTTTTATTTGCTTTCATGTTCTTTGAAAAGAAGACATCCACACACACTGAGGGAGAGAGAGAGTGAGAGAGCGAGAGAGCTCTCGAGACAGATCTTCTATCTGCTCATTCACAGCCAGGTTGAGCCAGGCTGAAGCCAGGAGCTTGGACCTCAAGCTGAGTCTCCCATGTACGTGGCAGGGACTCAGACACCTGGGTCACCGTCTTTTCTTCCCAGGGTGCGTATCAGTAGGAAACTGGATTGGAAGTGGAAGTGGGATGGGAAGCAGGGCATTGTGATTTGAGATGCAGGCATCCCAAGCAGCGTCTGAACTCCTGTACCAAACACCTCCCCCACCCCCAGAGCCTGTGCTCTCACTCCTGTTGCATTTCTTGTTATTTTCTAGGACACATATAGCCAGATAGATTCATACATGATTATCAACCACGTGTAACTTTGGGAACTGAGTAGCAGAGAGTATGGGCTGTTGACCTGTGTCAGGTGTCACTTTGGAATACAGGCATTACATAAAGTAATGGCTGTGAAAATACAGCATCTCTCTCGGGGAGGGAACTATAGTTCCAATAGCTCCAGGTTTGTGTTTTGATCTAAGGCTGTACAATAGAGAAGTGACCGCAAGGGCTGATGTTAACTTCCAGGGAAGTAGTAGTAGTTTATCAAAGGTGTTTATCTGAGGCCCTGTGCTGGTGAGAACGTTCATCAGTTCTTTGTATACCAATGTAGGAGATGGATATCTAAGAATAACAAACCTATTGTCTGTTCAAATCAGAGGCTAGAAACAGAAAGACTTGCTGTGTTGGAGAGCAGCTCCGTGAGGATGAAAGTTACTGGAAATAAAGGAAAGGTCCTGGGTGTGGATCAAAGGGCCTGTCTCTTCAGGCCGAGAAGGATGCTGCGATCCAGCTAAAGCACACACGAGCAACAGCATCTGCGGGAAGTGTGGAAAGCTCCATCTGTGTCCCTGCACGCAGTGGCAAGCTCTCCAACACATCTGTTAGCAACGTTACATAAGGACCCCACGTTGCAGGTGTGTAGATGGTGGCAGGAAGAGCGTCTTCCCAGTGGAGGTGCTCTTGGTGCAATGTGTGGCTGTGACTTGGGGTAATAGGAATGTCCGGTTTGTAACAGAACCCAAGGAATAAGACCCATCCTCATGGGGAGAGATTGGTGAGGGCTGTGCACGTCGTCTTGGTTTGCACTACGGGAAGGGACCCAGGTGATTACAAATGAGAATGCAGGGCAGTAAAACAAAGGATTGCTGTTCACTTTGTACAGGGAAGCCAAGGGGATCCACTGCTTAGGACAACATTTAAGTCAACTTTAGACTCTAATGGTTGCTGAAGACAAATCTCTGAGGTCTAGGGATCAAAGTGAGGTCAAGGTTGAAGGCTGGAGGTATGCAGGTATGCAGGTGGATGTGACTAGGCTGGGGCAAAAGGGTTGACTCCCCGAGTGGGGATGGATTCAAAGAACCAGGCTTGCTTGATCTTTTCAGTTCGGTGAGAGAACCTTGGATGAAACAGGTGGTTAGAGAGCACATTTGGAACATGTAACTAAATTTATCATGGAGCCAATCAGGGAAACAAAACCCTACCTATTAAACCTTTGCTTTTGTCATCTTCACTGGCAGAAAAATTGCTACTTGTCCAATTTTAGATATGAGAAGCAGTCAGAATATACAGTAGGTGCCTGAGGGTGATTTTGGGGGGTTAAATATAACTTTGCATCATTAGCTTATGTGGGGAAAAAAATTCCATTATGACAGCAAATCAGATTTAATCCGGCACCCCCACCACCCTCCACAATTATATAAAGTGTGGTGGAAACTTGTCAAAGCTTCCAGGGAGAAACGAGGCTACTGATGCCTGGTGGGCCCCTTTTTGAGCACAGAGAAAAATCATGTTGCTTAGCTACGGCCCTTGGCTGATGTAGAAGGCTTTAAACTCCCTTTCTTCATAGTTATCTCTTCCCCCTAAGATGAAAATTCTCATTTTCCACTTTTTTGGAGGGGTCTCTTCCCCAGGTCATTTATGTGCACTCCTCCAGAATTTATTATTCCTTCTCACTCTATCATTGTTTTGCCCTCCTTAGGGCTTATAGATTGAGAAAGAACAAGTGGGTGACTGATGATACAAGCAGAACACCAAGTATTGAGTTAACTTGAAAAATGCTTTTGCCCTCTAAGTAATATACAAGTGTCTATAAAATGCACAAGGTTATTTGTATTTCAAAATATAAACGCACTTGTAGGTGTATGAAAATGTGCAGGGAAAAGTGAATGTAATCGATGAAACAGAAATGAGAGTAGGGCTGGAGTTGGAACAAAAGCCTTGGAAAACCATAGGACTGAGAGAGAAAATGAAGGACTGTAAACAGAATCATTAGCATCATGGTATGTGAAATAGGAAAGTAGTATGGGGGAGATGTGGGTGGTTGGGGTTTCCTTCAAAGGGATGAAGTGCCCAGCGGCTCCCAAGTTGCAGGAGACCCTTAAGAGGCTTTGGCTCATGTTCTGCCTCCAGAAAGGAGTTACTTGTGCAGTGCTGTAAATATGTGGGTATCCCCTGTATAGCTGCCCAGGCAGGAGAGGTGTCCCTGCTGATGCTTCGTGTCATCACCCCATAATTACTGTCATGAAGTGAAGCCAGGACCTGCTCTGACTACGTAATTCTTTCAGTGGATTTTGCTGTTGGCTTGACGGTGCAATCTGGTGGACGCATGCAAAAGCAGCCTTTCCCTGCTGGTGCTTACAATCCCAGGATCACAGGGGATTCTGTGGAGTTTATTTTATACACAGTAGGATAAGGGGTCTTTGTCTCTACTGGTCTTTGTCTCAAGTGTGGTCCTCAAGACCCTGTCAAGGAAAACGGAAGTTAAAACCATTTTCACAGTAATTCAGAGGCATTATTTGCTATTTTAAAAATGTATTTACTTATTTGAAAGGCAGAGTTACTGAGAGAGTGATCAAGTTCACTCCCCAAATGGCAAACATGGTTGGGGCTGGGCCAGGCTTCAGCCTGGAGCTTGGAGCTCCATTTAGGTCGCCCATGTGGATGACAGGGGCCCAAGCACTAGGGCCATCCCAGGCGTATTAGCAGGGAGCTGAATTGGAAGTGGAGCAGCTGCATTGTGAACCAGCGCCCCTATGGGGTGTTGGCATTTCACACAGTGTCTTCACCCACTGTGCCACAATGCCCTGCCCCCATTATTAGCTTTTTTGAACTCTTCTTTCTCTTATGAGTGTCCTGAGGTTACACAAAAAAGATTTATTTTATTTTTTTGAGAGGCAGTGTTACAGACAGAGAGAGGGAGAGACAGAGAAAGAGGTCTTCTATCCAGTGACTGGACAAGGGCCAGAGCTGGGCTGATCCGAAGCCAGGAGCCAGGAGCTTCTTCCAGATCTCCCACGTGGGTGCAGGCGTCCAAGAACTTGGGCTGTCTTCCACTGTTTTCCCAGGCCATTAGCAGAGAGCTGAATTGGAAGTGGAGCAGCCTGGGACTTGAACTGTCACCCATACGGGATGCCAACATTGCACGCAGAGGGTTATCCTACCACACCACAGCTCTGGCCCTTGTTATTTTCTTATGAAGTAAATATTTGTGAATTCTTTCAATCTTAATATCTCCAATGACAATATTAATTGGCATGACCCACATGAATCAAAGCCCTTTGGGATATCCGTAGTCTTATGATTGTAAAAGTAAAAGCCAGCATGTTGGAGGGGTCTGGGCTGGTGCACGTATCAGCCACTGTGTGATTTCTGTCCTGGGCTCCACTTCCTGTGTTCTGCGCTTTTTCTCTCTCAATATTCTGCTGATGGACAACTCACCTACTCCCCTCCGCCTTCTCTGTTGAGCAATTCCACCTCAGATCCCACTCAGCTCTCATCATGTCATCAAAGTTGGTGAGTGACACAAGGCCATCGTCAATTAAAATAGCAGTTTGTCTGAAACAAATTTCACGTACAAGTTTGTTATGTATTTTTAGTACAGTAGCTACATTGTAGATAAAATATGATTTTATTTATATAGTTTGAATGAAAAAACATACTCTCAGGATTTGTATTTTTACTTCCTTTAAAACAAAATGGATGGAAATGCCCAAGGATGAAATGTATTGTATTTCACTCTTCAAATATTTCATACTAGAATTTTAAATGGAAATTGAAAATTATTTGCATGCTATGGCATATAGATCTGCAGAGAATCATAAAGCTTCAAATTTGTATAAAGACCAATGTCCCTGTTAAGCTAATGCTTTTTTTTTAAGCTGATGCTTTTTATAATTCCAGTATTTAATTACCAAGTGAGATCACATATTCTGGTAATGTATCAAATTTTTCCTCTGAAGTTTTACCTGAAATTTTATGCCTGTCATTTGGTAAGCTGGACAGCAACTAGTAAATTTTTGTTTTTATTTAGCTGATTGTGAATTCAACCAGAATCATCTTTCTTGGGACAGATGAGCACTGTGTACACATGAGAATTGAAAGCCAATTTAGGGCCATGGCTCAACAGGCTAATCTCCCACCTTGCGGCACCGGTACACTGGGGTCTAGTCCTGGTCCGGGGCACCGGATTCTGTCCCAGTTGCCCCTCTTCCAGGCCAGCTCTCTGCTGTGGCCCGGGAGTGCAGTGGAGGATGGCCCAAGTGCTTGGGCCCTGCACCCCATGGGAGACCAGGAGAAGCACCTGGCTCCTGCCTTTGGATCAGCGTGGTTTGCTGGCCGCAGCGGCCATTGGAGGGTGAACCAACAGCAAAGGAAGACCTTTCTCTCTGTCTCTCTCTCTCTCACTGTCCACTCTGCCTGTCAAAAAAAAAAAAAAAAAAAAAAAAAAAAAAAAAAAAAAACCAGAGAAAGCTAATTTAGGATTTTATTTGTTTGTTAAAATAGCTTAGGGATTCCAGAATCTTTTTTTTTTAAAGACCAGCTCTTTATTTATTTTTAAAGTTTTACTTATTTATTTGAAAGGCAGAACAACACAGAGAGAGAGCGCGTTCTTTCATCTATGGTTCAATCCCCAAATACGCATTGAGCTGGACCAAGCTGAAGCCAGGAGCCTGGAACTCAGTCTGGATCTCCCATGCAGGTGGCGGGGACTCGAGCACTTGAGCCACCATCTGCTGCCTCCCAGGCTCATTAGCAGGAAGTTCAAATCAGAACTGGAGTGGAGCCTTGAACCCAGGCACTCTGGTGGAACAGTGTCCACAACTCCTGCCCAAAGAACCATTTTTTTTTTTTTTAAATTTTTGACAGGCAGAGTGGACAGTGAGAGAGAGACAGAGAGAAAGGTCTTCCTTTTTGCCGTTGGTTCACCCTCCAATGGCCGCCGCGGTAGCGCGCTGCGGCCGGCGCACCGCGCTGTTCCGATGGCAGGAGCCAGGTGCTTATCCTGGTCTCCCATGGGGTGCTGGGCCCAAGCACTTGGGCCATCCTCCACTGCCCTCCCGGGCCACAGCAGAGAGCTGGCCTGGAAGAGGGGCAACCGGGACAGAATCCGGTGCCCCGACCGGGACTAGAACCCGGTGTGCCGGCACCGCAAGGTGGAGGATTAGCCTAGTGAGCCGCGGCGCCGGCCAGAATAATTTTTTTTTAAAATGAAAAACTTCAGAGAGTTTTCTTTCAATACTTGGAAAAATTAATTGACAACTGCACCCTTATCGTTTGTTCCCCGGACCCTAGTGAGATATGTGATGGTGCTGAGCGTGGTGGCGTTGAGCCTGGGGCGGGAAAGAGATGTTGCATTTTCCTTACTCAGAGTTAAGTAGATTGTTTTTAAAGATTTATTTATTTATTTGAAAGGGGGGAGAGAGGGAGAGAGAGAGAGAGAGAGAGAGAGAGAGAGAGGCCTTCCATCTTCTGGTTCATTCCCCAGATGGCTGAAACAGCTGGAGCTGCACTGATCTGAAGCCAGGATCCAGGAGCTTCTTCCTGGTCTCCCACGCAGGTGCAGGGGCCCAAGGACTTGGGTCATCTCTCACTGTTTTCCCGGACCATAGTAGCGAGCTGGATCAGAAGTGGAGCAGTCGGAACTCGAACTGGCTCTTGGACCTCTTGACCTCTTGGAAACCTGTTTCCTGCTTCAGGCAGGATAAATTCTTTCTCCCCATTTTCCACTGTAGTACATTGTATGGATTCTTATTACAACACCGGTAATGTTTTCCTAAAATTATTTGATTACTATTAATTGCAGTAACTACATTTATTGGATGTCTTCCCTTTGTCATAGATGTATGCATGTTTATACAAACAGTGGTAAATACATATCAGGTTGTATTTATTCCTCAAGGGAGTCCTAGAAAATATCAGTTATTATCCCAGTTTTATAGCTGAGGCCACTGAGGCCCAGGAATTCTAAAGCTCAATATCGATCACATGTTAACTCAGAGTTTTCACTGATTAATTGCTGATACAAAAGTCTCTTGAGGCTAAGGGTGTGACCTGTTCGTACATCTCATTGGTCAGGCTGCTCTGCGGGTTCAGTTCATCGATAACATAGTCACAGACCACACTGTCTTGTATGGTCACCGGTTTCATCACTATCTCTAGCCCACAAGAAAGGTTTAGATGAACTCTGCCACGATTTGCCAGACATTGCATCTTCCTTTAGGCACAGGAAATGCAGACGGCCTGAAATTCTCCTGCAAGTCTTCCTGCTCTATGAAACCTTCCTTGGATATTTAGATTCTGGGTCTGATTGTGATTTGTCTCATATTTTACTTAATTTAACTTAACTGAGAGCAGGTCTAATTAAAAATGAATAGTGGTTCAATTAAAATGAATGGTTGCAGTTCTTATTAGGGGATTTCTATTATGATAGATACCGTAATCAACTGTTATTACTTTTAGAATCAAATAAAAACTCTGCGTACGCCATAATGGCTTAGCTGTGTGCTTTAGTTTCTATTGTTTCTCATTTGTGATCGCTGCATTTGAAAGGGTGTGAAAGGAATATGGGGTAGGTGGCTCCACGGATTGACTCCTGATTATTCTCATTTCACCATTGTCAAGTATTTTTGTCATTTATTTAGGTTTGAAAGAATGAATGAACACACGATCCTTTTTGAAACCACATCTCTTTATCTGTCTGACGTGTAAATAGTGGGCTTTATACTCTTCAGCCAAATCCTCACAAATCCTCCTCCACAAGCAAACCGCCAAATTAAAAAATCAGATTATGTGCGCAGCATCCCGCTTTGTAGTTTATGTACCTATGTGACTGGACAGATTTATCTCCACTCATTTCAGCTGTCCGTTTCCCTCGGCTCCTCCCCTCGCTTTTCTCTCTCCTTCCTGGAAATTCCTGTATCCTCACCCCTCTCCTGTTCCTTTCCTCTTTTGTCCTCTGCTTCCTTCCCCCGGCCCTTCCTCTGTGCTCGCTTCTTCTTTTCTTTTCTTGGATTTCTTTTCCTTTTTCTTCATCTCCTCTGCTGAACATTCTAATGTCTGGTAAGCACAAGGCTCAGAACCGGCACAGTCGGGGCCAGGGTTCTATCCCAGGATTCCTAGAATGGTAGAAGCACATCTTTTGAAGTGCTCTTATATTTTTGATATCTGCTAATGGATTAAAAAAAGACAGCAAATCCACACTTTTATGTATCCCTAATCACAGCTTTTTAATGTACATTTTAAAAATAAGACATACATGGTCAACGTAGACTTTTCCTTGAAATGAGAATGATTGCTTAGTGTGTGATTGCTTGGGCCTTTGGAGCTACAGGTAATAACTTCATGAATGCAGAGAGATGTCTGAGCTGCAGGTTATATACTATTTTCAGAGAGGCCTGGGCTTTGCTTTCTGACCCATCCAGTTTTGTTTCTTTTTTTAAAAAAAGATTTATTTATTTATTTGAAAGTCAGAGTTACACAGAGAGAGGAGAAGCAGAGGCAGAGAGAGAGAGAGAGGTCTTCCATCTGATGGTTCACTCCCTAATTGGCCGCAACTGCCGGAGCTGTGCTGATCTGAAGCCAGGAGTCAGGAGCTTCCTCCAGGTCTCCCATGCAGGTGCAGGGGCCCAAGGACTTGGACCATCTTCTGTTGCTTTCCCAGGCCATAGCAGAAAGCTGTATTGGAAGTGGAGCAGCCGGGACTAGAACCCGGCGCCCATATGGGATGCTGATGCTTCAGGCCAGGGCGTTAACCGCTGTGACACAGCGCCAGTCCCTAGTTTTGTTTCTAAAAAGGTATGCAGGACTTCAGCCAACTAGACAAAATCAAGGATGGGTTAGAAAATAGGGTTTGTCTCCCAGGAAGCCTATAACTGCCAATTGCATGGATCTTTCCTAAGCCTGACACTATTGCCCCCGTGTGATCACAAGCTGCAGGTTTCTTCTTTGGGATTCCATAACGAGAGTGTGTTCTGCTGAATGGCTTCTCACTTCCTGTAGGTGTTATGATCATGAAAATCAAGGAAATTTGATTCTTCCTCAGCTTTGTAAAGAAGAACCCAAAGGCAGTTTGATGTGTGTCACTCGCATATTGTAGTCCAGAACTGGAAAAGCTGTTTGCCCAGAGAACAGCTTTGTCTTCTTGCTGGGGTGGGTAGATGTGGATGTGAGGGTGGAGGGAGTGTGTGGAGCCCATAGAGTGAAGAACGGGGAAGGAAAAGCCTGCTGCCCAGTGGGCTCGCTTCTCCTTGTCTCAACTCTTCGTGACAAAGCGCTAGTTTTGAATTGTCTTTAGACTGGGGGGTGGGAAGGGGAGAAAATGGGAGATGAGCTGCTGGGGAAGTTTCTTTTCTCAAATACAGGAAGTACGGGGTGGGAGAGAGGGGTGAGAGGACCAGAACCAGCAACCAAACTCCAGATTGATCGACTGTGACCCCCAGAAATATTGTTACCACCAGCTTTTCCTGGGTGGTGCATACTACCCTCTATTTTCTCTGCTGGAGAAGATACAAATGAATAATTCGCAGAGCTAATCTCCCTTAAATGCTTCTGCCAATAAAATTTAACACATCCTTCCTTGAGATGTTCCTGCTGGTAAACATTAAAACATGTCTCTGGAGTTTCAAATACCGGGCATGTTATTATCAGTTACAATGAAATTCATTGTTAATATGGAAAAAGAAAGTTTAGATTGATCTTCCTCTTCCAGTATTGTTTATTATTCTAACTTTAATGCCTGTTGAAGCAAGTGTGATTTGAAATGAAATCTGACAGTCCAAGAAGGTGCTACCATAATTGATTTCATAATTTGAATATTTACTTTTATACAATCCTTTTATATAAATATTATACTTTTATCTACAGTATTGAAATTTATTTATTATAATTTTGACAACAGTGTAAATCTGTTAAAAAAAGCTCCTATATATTATTCTTTTGCCACCTTTCTTGAATACCACTCTTGCCAATATTGGATGCTACTTATTTTTAAAATAAAGTAATCAGTTAATTTACTTGAAAGGCAGAAAGGGGAGAAAGAGAAAGAAACAGAGAGAGGGACTGGGCAAGACAAAAGAACTGGAACGTGGCCTGGGTCTCCTGTGTGGGTGACAGGGACTCAAGTGCTCAGACCATCACCTGCTGAGAGAGAGAGGTTTTCCATCTGCTTATTCACTCCTAAAATGCTCACAATAGCTGGGGCTAGGCCAGGCTGAAGCCAGGAGCTGGGAACTCCAGATAGGTCTCCTACATGCATGGCAGGGACCTAAGTACTTGAGCTGCCTTCACCTGCTGCCTTCCAGTGAGTACATTAGCAGGAAACTGGAATTGGGAACAGAGCCACGACTCAAACCCAGGCACTCTAGTATGGGTTGTGGGCATACGAAGTGGCATCTTAGCCATTGCACTCCCCTCATTGGTATTTTAGAAGTGTTTGAGTGTGTGAAGGTGCATGTTAACCGTGTGTTTGCTCATCACTTGTCATTGCCAGCAGATTGTCCTTCTGGGATCTTTTTGATTCCTCTTGAAATGTCCTTTTGAGGTTCATTCTGTGGTGAGATGCTTTTATTTGGAGACACTTTTATTTTACTATCATTGTTGAAAGATAATGTTGCTGGATGCCAGGTCTGCTGCATTTCCCCCTGCTCAAACCTTGAAAAATGTTAGCCCTTGTTGGTGTTGAGAGCCTGCTTGCTTCCAGCCGCCGTGACTTCCGCAGGGCGGTGCCTTCTCTCCGCAGGCGCTCTGCATTTCCTCGCTCTCGGTTCTCTCACACCTGTGTAGCACGTTTCAGTGAGGACTTGGTTTGCTATATCCCACCTAGGATATGTTGTGCTGGATTTGTGGGGTCATAGTTTCCAGTTCTAGGAATTTTGTATCCATTATCTTTTTAGGTCCTACTTTTCTCCCTTCTTTCTTTTTTATTTTTTCCTTTTGACACCCTCATGGCAGGTATGCTGGACCTCGCCATCTGTCCTCTTCCATTCCAGTCTCCTTGTTTCCCTGTGCTGTGTGGTGGGTCATGTTTGGACATATTATCTCTAGTCTGTTTTTGAATCAATTCATTGAGTTCCAACTACTCTCCCTCTCGTATTTTTAAAAACATTTCAACCGTTAACATAGTCACAGGGAGGTGTGCATTTTCCCCCTCCTCCATGTCTGTCTATTTCTAGCAGTAGATATTGATTAGCCGGTGTTGTGATGCTGCCCTTTGTTTCTTAAAGCACTGTGTGTCTAGGTATCCCACAGTGTCCCCTGTAGTGTCTACGTCAGCAGTCTCGGGAATCAGAAAACATCACCTGTTATTCGTCATGATAACTGGCTTTCTTTTTTTGAGCTCATTGGTATTAATGAGTAGAAGTTCTGCGGTGCTAAAATGAGGAAACTTTTGGAGGGTCAGCTTCTTCGTTTTGCTGTCTGACAATACTGCCGGTCTGGGGCCATAACTTCTCCTCTGAGTCTCAGGGTCTTTTTTCTCCCATCTGTCGAAGTCTTACTTTCCTGGCCCCCAGAAGATTCAAACTCAGAAAACACTGTCCTTTCAGGCTGTGGCTGTGGCTGTGGCTGTGGCTGTGGCTGTGGCTGTGGCTCTATTTTGGTCCTGCAGGTAAAATCTCTTGAGTCCTGTTTCTTTTCATTTTTAAAGAGGATGATGATTGGAGAGCTTTTGTGGACAGTATGTCTCCAAGATTATGTTGTTTTTAGTGGTTTATTGTCCTGGAACAGATTCGTCTCCTGAGCTGTGCTCACCACTCGCTGCACGGGAGTTACACAATCAAGTCGAAAAGTAGTGTGGGTTGTTATTAATTTTAGGCGTCAGACTGATTTAGAAGCATACAAGTTTGCTGATTCTTCCTATTCAAGAAATGTATGCATAGAATTTAAAAAACTCCTTGAAATATAATTCACTGAAGATGTTACTTATTGGTGCTAGGTACAACTAATATGTTGTTTATCGTACATTATAATATTATGTAAGTTTCCATCAAAAGTTTGAAAAGCAGAAGATTGAGTTGAAATCATCTGAGAGAGCAGATCTGAGTCCAATAATTATATGAATGTAAGCACTTGAGGCAGTTACCTGGATTCAAGTCCAGCTCCACCATTGGCTAGCTGTGGACCGTAGGCCAGTTATTGAATCTCTCCCCTTCTATCTTTCTTCCTGTGTAAATAACAGATAACGGGAGTACTGCTTCATTTAGTTATTAAGATTACATAGTCATCAACAAATGTCTTTGACCTTGCCACTATCTACATGTGGCTCTTTAAGTTTAAAAATAAATTAATACACATAAAATAAAATTAAAATTCAGATCCTTAGTTGTATTAGCCAGTTTTAACTGCTCTGCAGCCATGCGTGGCTAGTGACTACCGCATGTATGGAACAGCATAGAAATGAACATTTCCCACTTTGTAGAAAAATTTATTGGACATGTTGATCTGTTAGTATCTATTTGACTGCTTCTGGTTTCAGTTATTAAAAATGCCATGGTAAGCAAAAAAAAAAAAAAAAAAAGCCAATACTATATACCAGGCACTTAAAATAGTATTAAAATAGTAATAATGAGCTTTCTGTATATCTTAAGTTTTATATGTCGTTGTCATCTATTGAATACCAACACACCTTATCGGATACTATGTGGATTTAATAAAATAGTGTATAATGTGGCCGGCGCCATGGCTTAACAGGCTAATCCTCTGCCTTGCGGCGCCGGCACACCGGGTTCTAGTCCCGGTTGGGGCGCCGGATTCTATCCCGGTTGCCCCTCTTCCAGTCCAGCTCTCTGCTATGGCCTGGGAAGGCAGTGGAGGATGGCCCAAGTCCTTGGGCCCTGCACCCCATGGGAGACCAGGAGAAGCACCTGGCTCCTGGCTTCGGATCAGCACGATGCGCCGGTCGCAGCAGCCATTGGAGGGTGAACCAACAGCAAAAAGGAAGACCTTTCTCTCTGTCTCTCTCTCTCACTGTCCACTCTGCCTGTCAAAAAAAAAATTAAAAAAAAAATTTAAAAAAATAGTGTATAATGCATAGTTCATGTTCTCCTAGGTTTGCAATTTGGTGGGAAGATAAAACATATATGTTAATATTAAAGGTAAATAGCAAAATAAGTCAATTACTCGACCAAATATTTCAAAGGACATGGAGTAGTCACTTGAGGTTGAAATTTCTGATAGGGCCTCCTGTATCTAAATTAATTGGCACCATAAATGTGAAATAAGTGCTCTGGAAGTTCAGAGGTAAAAGAGGTCATTTTTGAGTAAAGTGGTCAGGAAAGTCCTCCGGATTCGTGTCTTTAAAAATAGATGGAATTTGACATACGGCACGTTGGCCTCAATGCTGTGTCTCTTAAGTGCTCAGTACTTAATATTTTGCTGATGCAAGGAATGGGTAATTATTAAATATAGGAGAAATGGCATAAGCAGGAGTTTATATCATTACTTTGTGTTGGCTTCTTATGTAATGAGACACGAATTTTTCCAAGCAGTCCTTGCCTGTGCCAGTGTCTCGCAGAATTTCTCCAATGTTCTCCTCTAGTAATTTGGTGGTATCAGATCCTAGATTTAGATCCTGGATCCATTTTGAGTAGATTTTTATGTAAGGTGAAGGCAGGGGTCTTTTTTCATACTTCTGCATGTGGAGGTCCAGTTTTCCCAGAACCATTTGTTGACAAGACTATCCTTTCTCCAGGCATTGATTTTAGCTCTGTAGTCAAAGATTAGTTAGCTGTAGATGCAAGTGTTGATTTCTGGAGTTTTTGTTCTGTTCGTTTTGGTCTACATGTCTGTTTTTGTGCCAGTACCAGCCTGGCTTGATTATAACCGCCCTGTAGTATGTCTTGAAGTCTGGTATTGTGATGCCTCCAGCTTTGTTTTTGTTGTTTAAGATTGCTTTAGCTATTTGGGGTTCTCTTGTGTTTCCATACGAGTTTTAGCATCATTTTTCTAGACCTGAGAAGAATGTCATTGGTATTTTGATTGGGGTCACATTGAATCTGTAAGTTGCTTTCAGTAGAGTGGACATTTTGATGATATTAATTATTACAGTCCACAAACATGGACAATTTTTTCATTTTTGGTGTATTCTATTTCTTTAATGTTTTGTAATTTTTGTTGTAGAAATCTTTTACCTCCTTGGTCAAATTTATTCCAAGGTATTTAAATTTTTTTGTAGCTATTGTGAGTGGGACTGATCTTACCAGTTCTTTCTCAGCCATGGCATTGTCTGTATAGAAGGCTATTGATACTGTGTGTTAATTTTATATCCTGCAACTTTGCCAAACTCTTACGGGTTCCAATGGCCTCTTAGTGGAGGCTGCCTAATTTACAGTATCAACCCAGATGTCCATCAACTTATGACTGGATAAAGAAAATGTGCTATGTCTGCACTGTGGAATATTACTCAGTGGTAAAGAAGAGGACTGCAGGGCCCACCCCTCTTCCTATAATTCTTGATTTCCTTTTGTCTTTGTGGACAGATATGTGAATGAGGTATGTGGAAAGGGTTAAGGCTAGAAAAAATGCATCATTTATTCAACCAAACGTTAACAGAAATGTTGAGGTTATCTTTTAGATAAGCCCTTATCCATCCTCCCTGTTCAGATAATGCTTTGAATCATTTTAGGTTTAGACTGGATTTATCATTTATTGAAGATTAATACCAGAATGATGTGCAGACGAAAAATTATTTCTCTTTACTCAATTACTCTTGAATTTAGTCTCTTTACATTTTTTTTTTTTTTACCATTTTTCTCAATGAATTCCAAGTAGTAGAATATTACTGTTACATGCATGGAATCTAGAGAACATATACGTTGTGTGGTCAGTTTTAGTGTTCATCCAGAAAGAAATAAATGCAGCTGGTACGCACATTTTCTTCTTTGTACCTCACAGAAATTTGCCCCAAATACTGGGCTTGTTATTTCAGTCAATCCCCGGTTCTGGCAGACAATAACCGTGAGTTTCTTCAGCTGTTAGGTCAAGTGCAGTCTTATCACTGTAGCCCACAAGGCCATCTACAATGATTTTGTCCGGTTTAACTAGCAAGCCTTCCTCCCTGAACCTTCTGCTCAGGCCGTCCAGTGTCCCATCTGTCATAATAATTCTTTCTTTCTAGCTCTTTACTTAGAGTGTCCACCATGCCTAGAATGACATAACCCTTGTTAAATGTACCAGTTCTTCAAAGCCCAATTCAAAATCTCTCGCTTCACTAATTATTAATAAAAATGAGCTTTTACTCTAAAATGGGAGGAGTTTTCTGTATTACCCTATTCAACTTGGTGTTTATTCATGGGTTCTGCTTGTAAATTATTGCATATTCTTTGACGCTTATCCCAGATGAATCTGGAATGTGTTTGTCAAATTCCCTTTCCCTCATATGAAGTTCTTTAGAACAAGAGTCGAAGTTAGCGCCAGTGTCGTGGCGTAAAGGGTTAAGCCGCCGCCTACGCCTGTGATCCCGTGTCCTTCTCTACCTGACTACTCATTCTTCCATACTGGCTGTGTCAGCACAAGCTTTGGGAAGGCATTTTCTGATTTCTAAGGAACATCCCCTTGATAGAAGTTCTCAAAGCACTGAATATATTTTCAAAGCACATGTGAGTATAGGTTTTTAAAAATTGTGCCTATAATCCCCCTTCTTATATCACCTGCTTCCAGCTGGACTGTGTTCCTTGTTCATTAATGGGCCCCACTACCAGCTGCAGGTGTGAGGCCTAACAGAATGGATCATCAATGCATTGCTTGTTTAATGGGTGTTTTAATCTGTGGATCCTGTATCTCCAGTAAGATTAAGTTATCTGAAGGTTTCCTTTATATGTCCTTATATTTAGCACAGATGGTTATAATAGAAGGCATATAATTGTTTGTTCACTGTTTCTGTGTGGCTGTATCGTAGTAAAATAGGAAGAAAAGAGACAGGAAATGATACCATCAGGAAAATTGACATGTACTGAATGTTTTAACACTTGGTTTAGGGGGGAGCACTAATTTTCCTGTCCTGGATACCAACAATTTTAGTCTCATCCTATCCACTGGGAACTAGAGTCATCCTTTCTCTCCATGTAGTCGTTGGTGTTTCATTGTTTAGTTAGCTGGGTTTGAGAAAACAACGAATAACCTGCCTTGGTCGGCTTGTAGTGAGAAGCTGTAGTGGATTACTCACTCTGCTGTTAGCCCTGCTCTCTCATCTTTCATGTGTTTGCGGGTGACTTTGTCTCTTTAGGTAGATCTCTGCCCCGATTCTCAGTCCCAGGGAGATCCTAGGGCGGAAGCCACTGCTTTTCTTCCTATGGTCTTATCCTACCTTCAGCTGGGAGTATCATCCATCCGCGAGATGTTGAAACGCTGCCGTGCTGCCTCTGAGGGTATCACTTGTTCCTTGGCGGGCAGAAGGTAACATCAAACCAGGCCAGGGGAGGTGTGTGGAAACCCAGAGGCTTCTAGAACTAGTCGTCAGCACTGTGCCCTCCTTTCTGTCTTCAGCCATCTCTGCTGACAGGGGTGCAGACTCCAAAGTAGACCTGAGTCCTCGTGCTGCAGCTCAAGCTTGGCCTCAGGTGTGCCAGACAGGCCTGTCCTCAGGTTAGAAATAGTGAGGAGATGAGCGGCTGGGATGCCCTTGACCCAACAGCAGCCAGGATGAAGGGTGGGGAGGCATGGCAACAGTTATCAGTGGGGACGGTTTGATACTCCTCACAATGGAAATAGCGTCTTCGGGGTCCTGACCTTGTCACATGCTACTTGTTTCTTATTCTTGATGTCAAACTCCTTTCGCATGGATTTCTGAGTTGCCCAAGCAGAGACGCAGGTTTCTTTTGGCCCTGTTCTGGTCACTTGATTTCATTAATGCCAAGCAATGCTTGCAGATAATATTCTGCATTTTATGGCTCCTTGGCCATTATATATCTGAGTTTTTTTTTTTTTTTTTTAATTCTTATTCCCAAAGTAGACCTTCTCCCTACTACTGGTTGTGTCCATTGCTCCTAGGGAACATAGAAATGTCTTTCAAAGCATCTTTGCCTTCTAAGATGCTCAAAAGGAAGCTAACTCAGTGGAAGGAGTTGGAAAGGACAATCAGTGCGTTTGTTAGCGCGTGGCCTGTTGCCTGCCTCCGAGGAGGTCTCCTGCAGGGCAGGCCCGTAGGGTGGTCCTAGCCTAGGCCTCTCTGGCTCCTGAAACCTCTGAGTGATTCAGAGGATTGTGGGATTTGATGACTTCTTTTTCTTAGCACATAAATTAGGGTGTTCAGAGAAGAGACAGAAGGATCTTTTAAAATCCATAAATAGTAACCCAGAAACTATTGATGTATTTTTAGAATGTGATCCATTCTTCAAACGAAAATGAACACTGGTTCCATTGTGTGTGTGAGGTGTGTAGGGGTAGTGGGCGTTGAGACTGAGATTGTCAGCCTTGGCTTGTGACAGCTTTGACAATCTGCAAGACTGTGGCAAAGTCCTTTTTAAAGAAACTTATACATTTGAACGTTCTGCTTACCTAATCACTACCATGGAACTTTTTAAAATAGTAGATTTAATCAGCTACACCATAGAGTAGCCTCTCTCTACTGGAAATTATGTTTCTAACATAACCATCAGGCCTATTTCGATAGTTTTATTAAGAACGTTGAGAAGGATGGGGGAATATATTAAGTATGAAATTAATTCTGAATCCTCAAAATATCTAAGTGGTATTTTAGATACTATGAAATGTTTTATAACAGCTACTTTCACATTACCTTTGACTTAAATTATGCATTACTTAATTAGGTATTATCTACTTGCTATTTTTGAAAGATACTCAAACTAAGTTGAACATATGTGTTAAAATGGAAATTTCTTTAAGTTCTTCATTTATTTGCAAGGGAGAAAGAGAGACAGACAGACAGACAGATTGATTTTCTACCTGTTTATTCACTCCCCCCAATACCTGCAACAGTTGTGTCTGGGCCAGAACAAAGCCAGAAACATGGAGTTCAATCTGGGTCTCCAACATGAGTGGTAGGGACCCCCTTACTTGATCCATCACCCGCTGCCTCCCTGGGTACGTGTCAGCTGGAAGCCGGGATCCGGAGCAGAGCCAAGGCTCAAACCGCGGTACTCAGATAGGGCAGGCAGGTGTCCCTCTCGGGGACGTACTCGCTCTGCTAAACGCTTGCCTTCCTGGTGATTTTTTTAAAATGGAGCCAGAGGTTGGTCTTCCTGAGCGAGTGCTAATGACACGTTTGACAGTCACTGTAGAGCTCAAAAATACAAAGACGAGCCCTCGGGACCATGATGCTTCTTCAGAGAGAGACCTCACTACGTACTGTGGTTCCTTTATTTCGTAAACCCAGCACACATCAATTCATCACTGTTTCTTGGTTTGCGTGACATTTCTTTTTTTCCCTACAATTCGATTCAGTTTAATTTTGAAAATGACCCTTCAAATGCCTGGTCAGAACTTTTCCCTGAGACACTGCCAGCTGAAAAGTGCTTTAATTACAACATTGGCAGCTTCAGTAGTCACTGTGAGTGCACTTCGGCAAATATGTAAAGGAGTAAGACTTCTGAGCCGAGCAAGGTGGGGCGGAGGAGGATGGAGACATGGTGCCTGCCTCCTGGGAGCCTGACCTAGCGCTGGGGTGGGGATGGAGGGCAAGTGTGGAGCAAGCGATGCTGCTAGCATGAGTGGTCGATAAAGAAACTCTAAATACTAAGGGACCAGGCTTCTAAAGCAGTTCATAGTGACTCCTTAAGAAGCATACAATTGTCTTTGTAGGTTAAGTATTCACTGCTTTGTGCACCTCAATTAGTGAATGTTGCACTTTAGCAAGCGTGGGATGCTTTCTATAGGGCGTTTGTTATCCTCTAATGTATGCAGATTAGATTAGGCCTTCCCGTCACTTAATGAGGGAATTGCATGCTTCTTAGTAGGCATTAAAGAATCTCCAAATTAACTGGTTATTCGGAAATCATTTTGTAGGAAGCCTCAGATGCTTAGGGAACGTGCCTTGTAGCTGACATGGAGGTTTCAGGAAATAAATAACAGCAGTGGCACCAGGAAAGATCCTATTAGTTTCTTCTACCGTTCACTGTAGCCCTAACAGGTGCCACTCTCCTCTTGCTTGGGATGTCATTGTTCTGTGACTTTTCATTGAGATGACAATGTATTTTTTAATTTTAGTTAATTAATTTGTGTCTTCTTTGCAAGGCAGATACAGAGTCATCTTCCATCTGCTGGCTCATGAACTTTCCATGGACTTCATTTTTTTAATTAAATTTTTAAATGTATGTAACTGGAATAAATTTCATATATCTCATACATAGAGCTTTTTAATTTTTTAAATTTTCTTATTTTTTAAAGATTTATTTATTTATTTGAAAGAGCTGTACAGAGGAGAGGCAGAGAGAAAGAGAGAGAGGTCTTCCATCCGATGGTTCACCCCCAGTTGGCCACAATGGCCGGAGCTGTGCCGGTCTGAAGCCAGGAGCCAGGAGCCTCTTCCAGGTCTCCCATGCGGGTGCAGAGGCCCAAGGACTTGGGCCAGCTTCTGCTGCTTTCCCAGGCCATAGCAGAGAGCTGGATTGAAAGTGGAGCAGCTGGATCTCGAACCGGCACCTGTATGGGATGATGGCACTTCAGGTCAGGGCTTTAACCCGCTGCACCACAGCGCTGGCCCCTCATACGTAGTGTTCTCCCTCCTCCCTCCCTCCCTTACTCTCATCCTTCTTCCAACTTCTTTCTTATTTTTCTTTTAGTTTTTGCAATAATATACTTTTTTTTTTCTCTGAGAACCAGTTTTATCATTCATTGAAAATGCGCCTAAAGAAACAAGCAATGGCCTTTGTCCTTTAGGCTCATCTAAAACTTACGAGACATAAGAATGTCCTCTACTTAATACAATACAATGAAGTACATCGTTGAGAAGAAGTTTTGCTATTAGCTCTCATAATACAGCTCTTTGAGGACAGAGGTCCTGCATGGAAAGTTAGTGCACAGTGACTCCTGTTGTTAATTTAACAATTAACACTCCTATGTATGAAGTCAGTGATCACCCGAGGCTCTTGACATGAGCTGCCTAGGCTATGGAAGCCTTTTGAATCCACAAAATCTTTCATAAGGCCATGAGCAAAGCAGAGGTTCTCTCCTCCCTTCAGAGAAAAGTACATCCTGCTTTGGTGACCCCTTCTTCCCGCTGGGGTCTCACCCAGAGGTTCTTCATTAGGAAGGCAGAAAGATGAAATACCAAGGGGACTGGCAGATGAGGCATCTAAAAATCCATGAACCTCTTCGACACCCTCTGCTACCCAAGAAACCAAGGCTCCCTGTACAAGTAGATACTTCACTTATTGTTCCTTTCTTATTTCTGTTGAAACATGCACAAAGATACCTTGATAATACCAATTTCTTCGTGGTCAAACAGGACAAGTTGATTAACCAAGCCATATGAGCAGAGATCACATTCTAAAAATGGCTTTCTAAAAATACAGTGTGATATAGCAGCTCCTGAAGAGGAGAGCTGCCCATCACCTGACGAGAACAGAACAGCTGGAGCTTAAAACACTCCTGTCTCGGAGGAATCCTAGTTTGAGGATGTTAAAAAACAACCTATAAAGGGTTTCTTTAAATGTTTTATCAGCCACTGAAGAGAAGGTTCTGAACGTTTTATGAAAGAATGAGTTCATAGGGGATCCCTAACTTATACAATAATAAATAATTTAGATATAAAAAAATTTTGGGGGGCCAGTGTTGTGGTGCACTGGAGTGAAACTGCAATTTGCGACACCAGCATCCCATATCTGAATGCCAACGTGAGTCCCAGCTGCTCCACTTCTGATCCACCTCCCTGCTAGTGTGCGTGGGAAAACAGCAAATGATGGCGTGCGGACTTAGGCTGCTTCCACAAATGTTGGAGACCTGGATGGAGTTCCTGGCTTCTGGCTTTGGCCTGCCCTATCCCTGGCAGCCATTTAGGGAGCAAACCAGCAGATGGAAGATTTCTGTATCTGTTGGTCTGTATCTATTGGTCTTTCAAATAAATGATTCTACCATGAATAACACTGCATTTAATCATATACAATATACAATAAAACAAGGAAGTTCAAGAAGTGGACTGATAAGGGAAGTAGATTTTAATACCTGGCTGTTTTTGTTAGAAAGAGCTGAATATGTGACTAGAGACTAAAATGCTTTTCGAAAGCATACTAATGTAATGTGTTTGATTACTGATTGTTTCTAAAACCGTTAACAAACTAACTTTCCCTTCTTCTGGAAATATTCAACCTCCAGATAGTGGTTTTTTCGGGGGGCTGGTGTTTGGCATAGTGGCTTAAGTGACTGAAGCAACCCCTTGGGATGCTTACATCCCATTCGAGAGTGCTGGTTCAAGTCCCAGCTCTGCTCCCAATTCTGTCTTCCTGCTGCTGTGCACTCTGGCAGGCAGCAGATGATCACCCAAGTCCTTGGTCCCTGACGCGCATGTGGGAGACGTGGCTGGAGTTCCTGGCTCCTGACGTGAGCCCGCCCAGGCCCAGCTGTTGCAGGTATTTGTGGAATGAGCCTGTGGATGGGAGGTCTCTCCCTGTCTGTCTCTCTGCCTTTCTGATAAAATGCGTATAAATATAAATAAATAGCATTTACAACTAGTTTTTCAAGAGAGAGAGCTAATTTGGAGGTTCAGTTACTTTACTACTCAGTCCTTGAAGTTAGCATGAAAAGTCTGGGGTGTAGCCCTAGTGCATCTGGTACTCCCTGGAGATTCTCACTGCGGAGTTTGTGATGATGTGATGTTGGGTGGTTCTGGGTTCCCTGCTGTTCCTGGATGCCATTTCCATCAGTCTTCCAGCTATGTAAGTGATTCATACTCATATTCTCTCTCTCTCTCTGCAAATACAAGGGGACTTAGAAAAGCACATGGGGAATGGAATAAAACAGTATATTTATTTTGGCACCAGCAGTTTTGAAATCCATGCATAGTTTTTTTTTTTTTTCCATAGTGCACATTTCCTGTGAACCTTTTGAAGTACCTGTGTAGCGTTCTTCCTGACAGTGCTGGCACAGTGAGCACTGCTCCAAGTAGACCAGCTGAGCTTTGTTTTTCTCCGGGGCTCCCTTGGAGCTCTGTGCATCTCAGTTCACCTCTGGCCATTAAGTCCCTGGGTGCTTTGTTCAATGGCAGGGACCATGGAATTTAGTAGCCCTTATTCTGCATTCCATTTGGGAGAACCGGATCTTTAATAACAGGACGTTTCAGGTGTGGGCGTTTGGTGTAGCGGTTTAATTCACCACTTTGGATGGCCACCTCCTGTATCACAGTGTCTGAATTCGAGGCCCGGCTCCATTCCCAAGTCCAGTTCTCTGCTAATGCCTACCTTACGAGACAAGAAGGATGGCCCGAGTATTTGGGTCCCTGCCACCCATGTGGGAGACTCAGGTGGGATTCTAGGCTCCTGTCTTTGTCTTGGCCCAGCCGTGGCTGTCTGAGATATTTGGGAGTGAACCAGCAGAAGGGACACTGTCTTTCTCTGTCTCTCTTGCTTTCAATAAATAAATATTAGAACATTTTTTATAAAGTCTATTTAAATAAATATAATTTTTATATTTAAATATAAATAAAATAAATTTTAAAATACTGTGTTTTGGCTGCCACCTCCTGTGCCCTGTCCCGTATCATAATTCGATATGCAGGTAGGCCCAGCACCCCTGCAGATGGCACAGAGCCGACAGCATTCGAACGTGCATTGCAGTTACAAAGCTGCAACAAAAAATTCTAATAGAATTAAAAAAAAAAAGGCAGAGGCCGGCGCTGCGGCTCGCTAGGCTAATCCTCCACCTTACGGCGCTGGCACACCGGGTTCTAGTCCCGGTTGGGGCGCCGGATTCTATCCCGGTTGCCCCTCTTCCAGGCCAGCTCTCTGCTATGGCCCGGGAAGGCAGTGGAGGATGGCCCAAGTGCTTGGGCCCTGCACCCCATGGGAGACCAGGAGAAGCACCTGGCTCCTGGCTGTGGATCAGCGCGGTGCGCCGGCCGCAGCGCGCCAACCGCGGCGGCCATTGGAGGGTGAACCAACGGCAAAAGGAAGACCTTTCTCTCTGTCTCTCTCTCTCACTGTCCACTCTGCCTGTCCAAAAAAAAAAAAAAAAAAAAAAAAAATTAAAAAAAAAAGGCAGAAATGAGCAAGATAAACTTTGATAGGGGTAAACCTACAGGCCTGCATTGCTGCTTTGCCAACGTGAAAAGTTGGGATTGTACTTTTCAGTGCGAAAAAGACTTGAGAGACTCTAGGGAAGGACATCTGCCCTAGGTTTGTGTTTTCTTCTCTTTTCCTTTTCTAACTTATCTAGAATAATTTTTCAAAGTGTGAAGACACTTTGTTTTTTCATTTGAAAGTTAGAGAGAGAGATCTTCCATCTGTTGGTTCACTCCTGAAATGGCTGCAACAGCCAAGCCTGGGCCAGACTGAAGCCAGGAACCAGGAGCATCTTTTGGGTCTCCCACGTGGGTGCAGGCCTCCATGTGTGTGGGCTGTCCTCTGCTGCTTCCCCAGACACATTCGCAGGGAGCTGGAGAGGAGTGGAGCAGCCGGGACTCAAGCTGTCACCCATATGGGGTGCTGGCGCTGCAGGCAGCGGCTTAATCCTTTATGCTACAAAACATTTTTAACATCTATTTTTGTGTGTTCTCATTTTATCCTTTTTGCTTATAAAGGATAAACCAGTCTGTACCCATAGGATTTCATTATTTTGTATGTGCATTTGTTTTGAATAGCTCTTAATTTTTGGCTGCAATCTGCAAGTCACCCATGTTTTTAATTTTTTAACTGTACTAGTGCAGTTTAAACTTGTTTTGCAAGTTCCTTTGTCCTGGATCACACTTCCTGTCTTCTGTCCACAAAGGTTAGGGAAAAGGAGGACAACGAAAAATCCTCCCCACTCTTGTTCATTTTTCTCTTGTATGCTTCCAGTCTCCTGAAAATATGAATGCCTTTCTTCTACAAAATACAAGTAAAATACGGTTTTACAAGTTGGTTCCTTTTCCTTTTTTTTTTTTAATGATTAATTGGTTTTCATTTGCAAGGCATGGAGATAAAGATAGATAGATGATAGATAAGACAGATAGATAGATCTGAGATGCTTTTCCACCCACTGGAAGAATATTCTTACTCACATGCCTGCAGCATTGAGGGCTAGCCTGGAACTCCATCTGGGTCTTCCACATGAGTGACAGGGACTCACGTACTTGGCCTGTCACCTGCTGCCTCCCAGGGTACCCATCAGCAGGAAGCCAGAACTGAAAGTGGGGCCAGGACTTGACTTAGGCAGTCTGACATGAGACACAGGCATCCCAAGCTGTGTTTTAACTGCTGTGCCAAATGCCCAGCCCTTACAAGTTGTT